>NW_028126075.1:0-520084 GCF_965194825.1 Balaenoptera physalus
GTCTCACCAGCAGGGAGAGGGTACACAGTTCTCTAAAACCCCGTTAGCATTTATTGTTTGTAGACTTTTTGCTGATGGTCAGTCGACTGGTGTAAGTTGAAACTTTTTGTAGATTAGATTTCATGGGTCTAACACTCCCTGAGGTTGAGCTTTTATCCATTTTCCTTTTTTTTAAAAGAGCGTGAGTAAAACGTTAATATTCATACTCTCTTCTGGAAACATTTGCCTGTTTTGAAATTTTTGTCCATTCCCTACTTCAGCACAATTTTTTAGGGCAGGTGTCCTTTACAGCCCTGAGTCCTTGTGAATGTTAAGTGACCATTAGCTGTGAGTTTAAAGCTGCTCTTGCAGGAAACGGCCACAAGGTGGCATCATTTCTCCTTTACCAAATTTGGTAACTGGGGAAACAGAGCCTTAATGGAAGTGGTGTTCTAGGTTGTAAATTAGAATGGAATGTGCCAGGAAAAAGCCCTTTATGTTTATGTCTCATTACTTGTTGTTCATATTTATAATTTACTTTTTATTTTTTATCCAAGCAAATTTGATTACAATGGTTTGTTTGTTCTAGGTGGGCAAATGTGGTTCTTTCACACATATACGTGTATCTATTCTTCCTCGCATCCTTTTCCCATGTAGGTTATGACACAATGTTGAGTAGTCTTCTCCTGGTCTTCCGTACGTCTTTGGTGATTATATATTTCACATGGTTTGTATATCTCTGTTAACCCCAATATGGTAAATTATCCAATCCTCATCCCTTTCTATTTGGTGAACCATAAGTTTTTTAATGAATCTGTGATTGCCTTTCTCTGTGGAAATATCTTCATTGGTATCAATTTTTATGTAACTCCTAAAAGTGATATGATAGGATATGTGTCTTTTACTTTCTCACTTACTACAGGTGGTGTGATTTCGTCTAGACTCATCTATGGTGCTGCAAATGGCATTGTTTCATTTTTTTCACTGGCGAATATTCCATCTATACATGGAGGAGTTCTTCTTTGTCCACCCATCTGTTGGTGGACTTTTTGGTTACCTCCATATCTTGGCTATTGTAATACTGTGCAATGCAGATTTGCCTGCCTGTGTCTTTCCAATTCTCTCTTCTTAGATTATAGGTCGAGGAGTGGGCCTGCTGGATCATATGGTAGCTCAATGTTTACCTTTTTAAGGCACCTCCATTCTGTTCTCATTCGTGGCCCTTTCCAAGTTACGTCCCCCTTGAAGTTGAGGGTATGCATTTCTCCACATCAGCTTCAGCATTTATTGTTTGTAGTTTTCTTGCTGATGGTTTTTCTGACAAGTGTGAGCTGATACCTCTTTTTGGTTGAATTCGCATGTGCCTCATAATCCGTTGAAACTGAGCTTTAAGGCATATCCTTTTTATTTTTCAAGCTGTGATTACCCCTTAGTTCTTCAAAGTGTTCTCTTAAAGTATGTGTCACATTTTGAAATGTTTTGGCCATTACCTCCCTCAAGACATATTGAGGGCATGTTTCATTTACGGTCCTGCATTACTTCTTCCTATGAAATGACCATTAGCACAGGCCTTAAAGCTGTTTTTGCAGGTAACTGCCAGAGGGTGGCAGCCTTTCTATGTTCCCCACCCTGGTAACTAGGGAAATGCCCTTGCGGCCTGTGGTGTTTCTCGGTTATAAATTAGAGTGGAGTGTGCCCGGACAAACCCACACAAGCTGATGTGTCTTTACTTTTGTTCGATTTTTAAATTTAATTTTTATTTTTCATTGGAGTAATCTTCCACTGTGTACTTGGACCACTTCTACTTTGTGCATTCCTCAGTTGATGGACATTTTCATTGCTTCCAAGTGTTGGCTATGGTAAATATTGTTGGAGTGCAGGATTGCCAGCCTGTGACTTTTTTTTTTAATATTTATTTATTTATTTATTTATTTATTTATTTATTTATTTATTTTTGGCTGTGTTGGATCTTCGTTTGTGCGCGAGGGCTTTCTGTAGTTGAGGCGAGCGGGGGCCACTCTTCATCACGGTGCGTGGGTCTCTCACTATCGCGGCCTCTCTTGTTGCCGAGCACAGGCTCCATGCGCGCAGGCTCAGTGGTTGTGGCTCACGGGCCCAGTTGCTCCGCGGCATGTGGGATCTTCCCAGACCGGGGCTCGAACCCGTGTGCCCTGCATTGGCAGGCAGACTCTCAACCACTGCACCACCAGGGAAGCCCCAAGCCTGTGACTTTTTGATTCTCATTTTCTCAGGTGATAGGCCCAGCAGTGGGTGTGATTGATTGACTGGTAGCACCGTGTTACCCTTATCAAAGCACCTTCTTTGTGTTTTCATTAGTGGCTCTTACCACGTCCCCCTTAGAATCGAGGGTACGCATTTCTCCACAATCGCTTCAGCATTTATTGTTTGCAGCATTTATGCTAATGGCCTTTCTGGCTGGTGTGAGCTGATAGGTTTTTGTACTTTGGGTTTTCATGTCTTTGAAAATTCATAAAACTCATCATTTTTCTCTGCCGTTTTCTTTTCTGCTAAAAAAAGGAAACAGTTGGGAGTACAATATAATTCTTGAAATTGTCTTCTTGGAAGCTTGCCCTCTGTTAAATTTTTTGGTCGATTTTCCAGCCCAGAATTTTTTTAGAGAGCAGGTCTCATTTCCCGAACTGCAAGTGTGGTGCATATTTAGTGACCTTTAGTAATGGGTTAAAAGCTGCTGTTGTGGGAAGTGGCCTCAAGCAGGCAGCATTCCTCCATTCCCAAATCTGGGTACTAGGGCAGCAGAGCCTTTCTGGAAGTCGTGTTCCTAGGTTGTAAATTATATTGGAATGTGCATGGAGAAACCCCCATAAGTTTATGTCTCATTATTTCTTCTTGGTTTTAAAAATTTTTTTAATTGGAGTAAAGCTTAGAATATTGTTTGTCCGAGGTGTACACAATCTGGTTCATTTGTACATTATATATGTCTATTCAAGTACAGATCCCCTTCCCATGTAAAATGTTACAGAGGGTTCCGCACACCTCCCTTCTATATGGTAGGTCTTTTTGAGATATGTATATAATATGTGTTTGTATACATATAGTAACACTAACCTTAATTTATCCACTCCCCCCACCTTTCCTTTTAGATGAGCATAGTTTGTTTTCTAAATCTGTGAGTGTCTTTCTCTTTGGAAATATGTTCATTTGTGTCAGTTATTAGATAACGCCTGTAAGTGATATCATAGAATATAGGTCTTTTGCTTTCGGACTTACCTCATGTTTCGTGATTATCTCCAGACTCATTTGTGGTGCCTCAAAGAACAATGGTTCATTGTTTTCCATGGCTAATATTCCATTGTGTACATGGACCACTTCTTCTTTATCTATTCACCTGTTGTTGGACATTTTGATTCCTTCACTGTCTTGGCTATTGTGAATAAGGCTGCACTGAAGCTTTTGCGGCCTGTGTCTTCTCGATTCTTGTCTTCTCCGGTGAGAGGTCCAATGGTGCGCCTGCTGGATTGAATGGTACCTCCATTTTTACTTTTAAACACAGCTCCTTTCTGTTCTCATTATTGGCCGTTACCCCTTTACGTCTCACCAGCAGGGAGAGGGTACACAGTTCTCTAAAACCCCGTCAGCATTTATTGTTTGTAGACTTTTTGCTGATGGTCAGTCGACTGGTGTAAGTTGAAACTTTTTGTAGATTAGATTGCATGGGTCTAACACTCCCTGAGGTTGAGCTTTTATCCATTTTCCTTTTTTTTAAAAGAGCGTGAGTAAAACGTTAATATTCATACTCTCTTCTGGAAACATTTGCCTGTTTTGAAATTTTTGTCCATTCCCTACTTCAGCACAATTTTTTAGGGCAGGTGTCCTTTACAGCCCTGAGTCCTTGTGAATGTTAAGTGACCCTTAGCTGTGAGTTTAAAGCTGCTCTTGCAGGAAACGGCCACAAGGTGGCATCATTTCTCCTTTACCAAATTTGGTAACTGGGGAAACAGAGCCTTAATGGAAGTGGTGTTCTAGGTTGTAAATTAGAATGGAATGTGCCAGGAAAAAGCCCTTTATGTTTATGTCTCATTACTTGTTGTTCATATTTATAATTTACTTTTTATTTTTTATCCAAGCAAATTTGATTACAATGGTTTGTTTGTTCTAGGTGGGCAAATGTGGTTCTTTCACACATATACGTGTATCTATTCTTCCTCGCATCCTTTTCCCATGTAGGTTATGACACAATGTTGAGTAGTCTTCTCCTGGTCTTCCGTACGTCTTTGGTGATTATATATTTCACATGGTTTGTATATCTCTGTTAACCCCAATATGGTAAATTATCCAATCCTCATCCCTTTCTATTTGGTGAACCATAAGTTTTTTAATGAATCTGTGATTGCCTTTCTCTGTGGAAATATCTTCATTGGTATCAATTTTTATGTAACTCCTAAAAGTGATATGATAGGATATGTGTCTTTTACTTTCTCACTTACTACAGGTGGTGTGATTTCGTCTAGACTCATCTATGGTGCTGCAAATGGCATTGTTTCATTTTTTTCTCTGGCGAATATTCCATCTATACATGGAGGAGTTCTTTGTCCACCCATCTGTTGGTGGACTTTTTGGTTACCTCCATATCTTGGCTATTGTAATACTGTGCAATGCAGATTTGCCTGCCTGTGTCTTTCCAATTCTCTCTTCTTAGATTATAGGTCGAGGAGTGGGCCTGCTGGATCATATGGTAGCTCAATGTTTACCTTTTTAAGGCGCCTCCATTCTGTTCTCATTCGTGGCCCTTTCCAAGTTACGTCCCCCTTGAAGTTGAGGGTATGCATTTCTCCACATCAGCTTCAGCATTTATTGTTTGTAGTTTTCTTGCTGATGGTTTTTCTGACAAGTGTGAGCTGATACCTCTTTTTGGTTGAATTCGCATGTGCCTCATAATCCGTTGAAACTGAGCTTTAAGGCATATCCTTTTTATTTTTCAAGCTGTGATTACCCCTTAGTTCTTCAAAGTGTTCTCTTAAAGTATGTGTCACATTTTGAAATGTTTTGGCCATTACCTCCCTCAAGACATATTGAGGGCATGTTTCATTTACGGTCCTGCATTACTTCTTCCTATGAAATGACCATTAGCACAGGCCTTAAAGCTGTTTTTGCAGGTAACTGCCAGAGGGTGGCAGCCTTTCTATGTTCCCCACCCTGGTAACTAGGGAAATGCCCTTGCGGCCTGTGGTGTTTCTCGGTTATAAATTAGAGTGGAGTGTGCCCGGACAAACCCACACAAGCTGATGTGTCTTTACTTTTGTTCGATTTTTAAATTTAATTTTTATTTTTCATTGGAGTAATCTTCCACTGTGTACTTGGACCACTTCTACTTTGTGCATTCCTCAGTTGATGGACATTTTCATTGCTTCCAAGTGTTGGCTATGGTAAATATTGTTGGAGTGCAGGATTGCCAGCCTGTGACTTTTTTTTTTAATATTTATTTATTTATTTATTTATTTATTTATTTATTTATTTATTTTTGGCTGTGTTGGATCTTCGTTTGTGCGCGAGGGCTTTCTGTAGTTGAGGCGAGCGGGGGCCACTCTTCATCACGGTGCGTGGGTCTCTCACTATCGCGGCCTCTCTTGTTGCCGAGCACAGGCTCCATGCGCGCAGGCTCAGTGGTTGTGGCTCACGGGCCCAGTTGCTCCGCGGCATGTGGGATCTTCCCAGACCGGGGCTCGAACCCGTGTGCCCTGCATTGGCAGGCAGACTCTCAACCACTGCACCACCAGGGAAGCCCCAAGCCTGTGACTTTTTGATTCTCATTTTCTCAGGTGATAGGCCCAGCAGTGGGTGTGATTGATTGACTGGTAGCACCGTGTTACCCTTATCAAAGCACCTTCTTTGTGTTTTCATTAGTGGCTCTTACCACGTCCCCCTTAGAATCGAGGGTACGCATTTCTCCACAATCGCTTCAGCATTTATTGTTTGCAGCATTTATGCTAATGGCCTTTCTGGCTGGTGTGAGCTGATAGGTTTTTGTACTTTGGGTTTTCATGTCTTTGAAAATTCATAAAACTCATCATTTTTCTCTGCCGTTTTCTTTTCTGCTAAAAAAAGGAAACAGTTGGGAGTACAATATAATTCTTGAAATTGTCTTCTTGGAAGCTTGCCCTCTGTTAAATTTTTTGGTCGATTTTCCAGCCCAGAATTTTTTTAGAGAGCAGGTCTCATTTCCCGAACTGCAAGTGTGGTGCATATTTAGTGACCTTTAGTAATGGGTTAAAAGCTGCTGTTGTGGGAAGTGGCCTCAAGCAGGCAGCATTCCTCCATTCCCAAATCTGGGTACTAGGGCAGCAGAGCCTTTCTGGAAGTCGTGTTCCTAGGTTGTAAATTATATTGGAATGTGCATGGAGAAACCCCCATAAGTTTATGTCTCATTATTTCTTCTTGGTTTTAAAAATTTTTTTAATTGGAGTAAAGCTTAGAATATTGTTTGTCCGAGGTGTACACAATCTGGTTCATTTGTACATTATATATGTCTATTCAAGTACAGATCCCCTTCCCATGTAAAATGTTACAGAGGGTTCCGCACACCTCCCTTCTATATGGTAGGTCTTTTTGAGATATGTATATAATATGTGTTTGTATACATATAGTAACACTAACCTTAATTTATCCACTCCCCCCACCTTTCCTTTTAGATGAGCATAGTTTGTTTTCTAAATCTGTGAGTGTCTTTCTCTTTGGAAATATGTTCATTTGTGTCAGTTATTAGATAACGCCTGTAAGTGATATCATAGAATATAGGTCTTTTGCTTTCGGACTTACCTCATGTTTCGTGATTATCTCCAGACTCATTTGTGGTGCCTCAAAGAACAATGGTTCATTGTTTTCCATGGCTAATATTCCATTGTGTACATGGACCACTTCTTCTTTATCTATTCACCTGTTGTTGGACATTTTGATTCCTTCACTGTCTTGGCTATTGTGAATAAGGCTGCACTGAAGCTTTTGCGGCCTGTGTCTTCTCGATTCTTGTCTTCTCCGGTGAGAGGTCCAATGGTGCGCCTGCTGGATTGAATGGTACCTCCATTTTTACTTTTAAACACAGCTCCTTTCTGTTCTCATTATTGGCTGTTACCCCTTTACGTCTCACCAGCAGGGAGAGGGTACACAGTTCTCTAAAACCCCGTCAGCATTTATTGTTTGTAGACTTTTTGCTGATGGTCAGTCGACTGGTGTAAGTTGAAACTTTTTGTAGATTAGATTTCATGGGTCTAACACTCCCTGAGGTTGAGCTTTTATCCATTTTCCTTTTTTTTAAAAGAGCGTGAGTAAAACGTTAATATTCATACTCTCTTCTGGAAACATTTGCCTGTTTTGAAATTTTTGTCCATTCCCTACTTCAGCACAATTTTTTAGGGCAGGTGTCCTTTACAGCCCTGAGTCCTTGTGAATGTTAAGTGACCCTTAGCTGTGAGTTTAAAGCTGCTCTTGCAGGAAACGGCCACAAGGTGGCATCATTTCTCCTTTACCAAATTTGGTAACTGGGGAAACAGAGCCTTAATGGAAGTGGTGTTCTAGGTTGTAAATTAGAATGGAATGTGCCAGGAAAAAGCCCTTTATGTTTATGTCTCATTACTTGTTGTTCATATTTATAATTTACTTTTTATTTTTTATCCAAGCAAATTTGATTACAATGGTTTGTTTGTTCTAGGTGGGCAAATGTGGTTCTTTCACACATATACGTGTATCTATTCTTCCTCGCATCCTTTTCCCATGTAGGTTATGACACAATGTTGAGTAGTCTTCTCCTGGTCTTCCGTACGTCTTTGGTGATTATATATTTCACATGGTTTGTATATCTCTGTTAACCCCAATATGGTAAATTATCCAATCCTCATCCCTTTCTATTTGGTGAACCATAAGTTTTTTAATGAATCTGTGATTGCCTTTCTCTGTGGAAATATCTTCATTGGTATCAATTTTTATGTAACTCCTAAAAGTGATATGATAGGATATGTGTCTTTTACTTTCTCACTTACTACAGGTGGTGTGATTTCGTCTAGACTCATCTATGGTGCTGCAAATGGCATTGTTTCATTTTTTTCACTGGCGAATATTCCATCTATACATGGAGGAGTTCTTCTTTGTCCACCCATCTGTTGGTGGACTTTTTGGTTACCTCCATATCTTGGCTATTGTAATACTGTGCAATGCAGATTTGCCTGCCTGTGTCTTTCCAATTCTCTCTTCTTAGATTATAGGTCGAGGAGTGGGCCTGCTGGATCATATGGTAGCTCAATCTTTACCTTTTTAAGGCACCTCCATTCTGTTCTCATTCGTGGCCCTTTCCAAGTTACGTCCCCCTTGAAGTTGAGGGTATGCATTTCTCCACATCAGCTTCAGCATTTATTGTTTGTAGTTTTCTTGCTGATGGTTTTTCTGACAAGTGTGAGCTGATACCTCTTTTTGGTTGAATTCGCATGTGCCTCATAATCCGTTGAAACTGAGCTTTAAGGCATATCCTTTTTATTTTTCAAGCTGTGCTTACCCCTTAGTTCTTCAAAGTGTTCTCTTAAAGTATGTGTCACATTTTGAAATGTTTTGGCCATTACCTCCCTCAAGACATATTGAGGGCATGTTTCATTTACGGTCCTGCATTACTTCTTCCTATGAAATGACCATTAGCACAGGCCTTAAAGCTGTTTTTGCAGGTAACTGCCAGAGGGTGGCAGCCTTTCTATGTTCCCACCCTGGTAACTAGGGAAATGCCCTTGCGGCCTGTGGTGTTTCTCGGTTATAAATTAGAGTGGAGTGTGCCCGGACAAACCCACACAAGCTGATGTGTCTTTACTTTTGTTCGATTTTTAAATTTAATTTTTATTTTTTATTGGAGTAATCTTCCACTGTGTACTTGGACCACTTCTACTTTGTGCATTCCTCAGTTGATGGACATTTTCATTGCTTCCAAGTGTTGGCTATGGTAAATATTGTTGGAGTGCAGGATTGCCAGCCTGTGACTTTTTTTTTTAATATTTATTTATTTATTTATTTATTTATTTATTTATTTATTTATTTTTGGCTGTGTTGGATCTTCGTTTGTGCGCGAGGGCTTTCTGTAGTTGAGGCGAGTGGGGGCCACTCTTCATCGCGGTGCGTGGGACTCTCACTATCGCGGCCTCTCTTGTTGCCGAGCACAGGCTCCATGCGCGCAGGCTCAGTGGTTGTGGCTTACGGGCCCAGTTGCTCCGCGGCATGTGGGATCTTCCCAGACCGGGGCTCAAACCCGTGTGCCCTGCATTGGCAGGCAGACTCTCAACCACTGCACCACCAGGGAAGCACCAAGCCTGTGACTTTTTGATTCTCATTTTCTCAGGTGATAGGCCCAGCAGTGGGTGTGATTGATTGACTGGTAGCACCGTGTTACCCTTATCAAAGCACCTTCTTTGTGTTTTCATTAGTGGCTCTTACCACGTCCCCCTTAGAATCGAGGGTACGCATTTCTCCACAATCGCTTCAGCATTTATTGTTTTCAGCATTTATGCTAATGGCCCTTCTGGCTGGTGTGAGCTGATAGGTTTTTGTACTTTGGGTTTTCATGTCTTTGAAAATTCATAAAACTCATCATTTTTCTCTGCCGTTTTCTTTTCTGCTAAAAAAAGGAAACAGTTGGGAGTACAATATAATTCTTGAAATTGTCTTCTTGGAAGCTTGCCCTCTGTTAAATTTTTTGGTCGATTTTCCAGCCCAGAATTTTTTTAGAGAGCAGGTCTCATTTCCCGAACTGCAAGTGTGGTGCATATTTAGTGACCTTTAGTAATGGGTTAAAAGCTGCTGTTGTGGGAAGTGGCCTCAAGCAGGCAGCATTCCTCCATTCCCAAATCTGGGTACTAGGGCAGCAGAGCCTTTCTGGAAGTCGTGTTCCTAGGTTGTAAATTATATTGGAATGTGCATGGAGAAACCCCCATAAGTTTATGTCTCATTATTTCTTCTTGGTTTTAAAAATTTCTTTAATTGGAGTAAAGCTTAGAATATTGTTTGTCCGAGGTGTACACAATCTGGTTCATTTGTACATTATATATGTCTATTCAAGTACAGATCCCCTTCCCATGTAAAATGTTACAGAGGGTTCCGCACACCTCCCTTCTATATGGTAGGTCTTTTTGAGATATGTATATAATATGTGTTTGTATACATATAGTAACACTAACCTTAATTTATCCACTCCCCCCACCTTTCCTTTTAGATGAGCATAGTTTGTTTTCTAAATCTGTGAGTGTCTTTCTCTTTGGAAATATGTTCATTTGTGTCAGTTATTAGATAACGCCTGTAAGTGATATCATAGAATATAGGTCTTTTGCTTTCGGACTTACCTCATGTTTCGTGATTATCTCCAGACTCATTTGTGGTGCCTCAAAGAACAATGGTTCATTGTTTTCCATGGCTAATATTCCATTGTGTACATGGACCACTTCTTCTTTATCTATTCACCTGTTGTTGGACATTTTGATTCCTTCACTGTCTTGGCTATTGTGAATAAGGCTGCACTGAAGCTTTTGCGGCCTGTGTCTTCTCGATTCTTGTCTTCTCCGGTGAGAGGTCCAATGGTGCGCCTGCTGGATTGAATGGTACCTCCATTTTTACTTTTAAACACAGCTCCTTTCTGTTCTCATTATTGGCCGTTACCCCTTTACGTCTCACCAGCAGGGAGAGGGTACACAGTTCTCTAAAACCCCGTCAGCATTTATTGTTTGTAGACTTTTTGCTGATGGTCAGTCGACTGGTGTAAGTTGAAACTTTTTGTAGATTAGATTTCATGGGTCTAACACTCCCTGAGGTTGAGCTTTTATCCATTTTCCTTTTTTTTAAAAGAGCGTGAGTAAAACGTTAATATTCATACTCTCTTCTGGAAACATTTGCCTGTTTTGAAATTTTTGTCCATTCCCTACTTCAGCACAATTTTTTAGGGCAGGTGTCCTTTACAGCCCTGAGTCCTTGTGAATGTTAAGTGACCCTTAGCTGTGAGTTTAAAGCTGCTCTTGCAGGAAACGGCCACAAGGTGGCATCATTTCTCCTTTACCAAATTTGGTAACTGGGGAAACAGAGCCTTAATGGAAGTGGTGTTCTAGGTTGTAAATTAGAATGGAATGTGCCAGGAAAAAGCCCTTTATGTTTATGTCTCATTACTTGTTGTTCATATTTATAATTTACTTTTTATTTTTTATCCAAGCAAATTTGATTACAATGGTTTGTTTGTTCTAGGTGGGCAAATGTGGTTCTTTCACACATATACGTGTATCTATTCTTCCTCGCATCCTTTTCCCATGTAGGTTATGACACAATGTTGAGTAGTCTTCTCCTGGTCTTCCGTACGTCTTTGGTGATTATATATTTCACATGGTTTGTATATCTCTGTTAACCCCAATATGGTAAATTATCCAATCCTCATCCCTTTCTATTTGGTGAACCATAAGTTTTTTAATGAATCTGTGATTGCCTTTCTCTGTGGAAATATCTTCATTGGTATCAATTTTTATGTAACTCCTAAAAGTGATATGATAGGATATGTGTCTTTTACTTTCTCACTTACTACAGGTGGTGTGATTTCGTCTAGACTCATCTATGGTGCTGCAAATGGCATTGTTTCATTTTTTTCACTGGCGAATATTCCATCTATACATGGAGGAGTTCTTCTTTGTCCACCCATCTGTTGGTGGACTTTTTGGTTACCTCCATATCTTGGCTATTGTAATACTGTGCAATGCAGATTTGCCTGCCTGTGTCTTTCCAATTCTCTCTTCTTAGATTATAGGTCGAGGAGTGGGCCTGCTGGATCATATGGTAGCTCAATGTTTACCTTTTTAAGGCACCTCCATTCTGTTCTCATTCGTGGCCCTTTCCAAGTTACGTCCCCCTTGAAGTTGAGGGTATGCATTTCTCCACATCAGCTTCAGCATTTATTGTTTGTAGTTTTCTTGCTGATGGTTTTTCTGACAAGTGTGAGCTGATACCTCTTTTTGGTTGAATTCGCATGTGCCTCATAATCCGTTGAAACTGAGCTTTAAGGCATATCCTTTTTATTTTTCAAGCTGTGCTTACCCCTTAGTTCTTCAAAGTGTTCTCTTAAAGTATGTGTCACATTTTGAAATGTTTTGGCCATTACCTCCCTCAAGACATATTGAGGGCATGTTTCATTTACGGTCCTGCATTACTTCTTCCTATGAAATGACCATTAGCACAGGCCTTAAAGCTGTTTTTGCAGGTAACTGCCAGAGGGTGGTGGCCATTCTATGTTCCCCACCCTGGTAACTAGGGAAATGCCCTTGCGGCCTGTGGTGTTTCTCGGTTATAAATTAGAGTGGAGTGTGCCCGGACAAACCCACACAAGCTGATGTGTCTTTACTTTTGTTCGATTTTTAAATTTAATTTTTATTTTTTATTGGAGTAATCTTCCACTGTGTACTTGGACCACTTCTACTTTGTGCATTCCTCAGTTGATGGACATTTTCATTGCTTCCAAGTGTTGGCTATGGTAAATATTGTTGGAGTGCAGGATTGCCAGCCTGTGACTTTTTTTCTTAATATTTATTTATTTATTTATTTATTTATTTATTTATTTATTTATTTATTTTTGGCTGTGTTGGATCTTTGTTTGTGCGCGAGGGCTTTCTGTAGTTGAGGCGAGCGGGGGCCACTCTTCATCGCGGTGCGTGGGTCTCTCACTATCGCGGCCTCTCTTGTTGCCGAGCACAGGCTCCATGCGCGCAGGCTCAGTGGTTGTGGCTCACGGGCCCAGTTGCTCCGCGGCATGTGGGATCTTCCCAGACCGGGGCTCAAACCCGTGTGCCCTGCATTGGCAGGCAGACTCTCAACCACTGCACCACCAGGGAAGCACCAAGCCTGTGACTTTTTGATTCTCATTTTCTCAGGTGATAGGCCCAGCAGTGGGTGTGATTGATTGACTGGTAGCACCGTGTTACCCTTATCAAAGCACCTTCTTTGTGTTTTCATTAGTGGCTCTTACCACGTCCCCCTTAGAATCGAGGGTACGCATTTCTCCACAATCGCTTCAGCATTTATTGTTTGCAGCATTTATGCTAATGGCCCTTCTGGCTGGTGTGAGCTGATAGGTTTTTGTACTTTGGGTTTTCATGTCTTTGAAAATTCATAAAACTCATCATTTTTCTCTGCCGTTTTCTTTTCTGCTAAAAAAAGGAAACAGTTGGGAGTACAATATAATTCTTGAAATTGTCTTCTTGGAAGCTTGCCCTCTGTTAAATTTTTTGGTCGATTTTCCAGCCCAGAATTTTTTTAGAGAGCAGGTCTCATTTCCCGAACTGCAAGTGTGGTGCATATTTAGTGACCTTTAGTAATGGGTTAAAAGCTGCTGTTGTGGGAAGTGGCCTCAAGCAGGCAGCATTCCTCCATTCCCAAATCTGGGTACTAGGGCAGCAGAGCCTTTCTGGAAGTCGTGTTCCTAGGTTGTAAATTATATTGGAATGTGCATGGAGAAACCCCCATAAGTTTATGTCTCATTATTTCTTCTTGGTTTTAAAAATTTCTTTAATTGGAGTAAAGCTTAGAATATTGTTTGTCCGAGGTGTACACAATCTGGTTCATTTGTACATTATATATGTCTATTCAAGTACAGATCCCCTTCCCATGTAAAATGTTACAGAGGGTTCCGCACACCTCCCTTCTATATGGTAGGTCTTTTTGAGATATGTATATAATATGTGTTTGTATACATATAGTAACACTAACCTTAATTTATCCACTCCCCCCACCTTTCCTTTTAGATGAGCATAGTTTGTTTTCTAAATCTGTGAGTGTCTTTCTCTTTGGAAATATGTTCATTTGTGTCAGTTATTAGATAACGCCTGTAAGTGATATCATAGAATATAGGTCTTTTGCTTTCGGACTTACCTCATGTTTCGTGATTATCTCCAGACTCATTTGTGGTGCCTCAAAGAACAATGGTTCATTGTTTTCCATGGCTAATATTCCATTGTGTACATGGACCACTTCTTCTTTATCTATTCACCTGTTGTTGGACATTTTGATTCCTTCACTGTCTTGGCTATTGTGAATAAGGCTGCACTGAAGCTTTTGCGGCCTGTGTCTTCTCGATTCTTGTCTTCTCCGGTGAGAGGTCCAGTGGTGCGCCTGCTGGATTGAATGGTACCTCCATTTTTACTTTTAAACACAGCTCCTTTCTGTTCTCATTATTGGCCGTTACCCCTTTACGTCTCACCAGCAGGGAGAGGGTACACAGTTCTCTAAAACCCCGTTAGCATTTATTGTTTGTAGACTTTTTGCTGATGGTCAGTCGACTGGTGTAAGTTGAAACTTTTTGTAGATTAGATTTCATGGGTCTAACACTCCCTGAGGTTGAGCTTTTATCCATTTTCCTTTTTTTTAAAAGAGCGTGAGTAAAACGTTAATATTCATACTCTCTTCTGGAAACATTTGCCTGTTTTGAAATTTTTGTCCATTCCCTACTTCAGCACAATTTTTTAGGGCAGGTGTCCTTTACAGCCCTGAGTCCTTGTGAATGTTAAGTGACCCTTAGCTGTGAGTTTAAAGCTGCTCTTGCAGGAAACGGCCACAAGGTGGCATCATTTCTCCTTTACCAAATTTGGTAACTGGGGAAACAGAGCCTTAATGGAAGTGGTGTTCTAGGTTGTAAATTAGAATGGAATGTGCCAGGAAAAAGCCCTTTATGTTTATGTCTCATTACTTGTTGTTCATATTTATAATTTACTTTTTATTTTTTATCCAAGCAAATTTGATTACAATGGTTTGTTTGTTCTAGGTGGGCAAATGTGGTTCTTTCACACATATACGTGTATCTATTCTTCCTCGCATCCTTTTCCCATGTAGGTTATGACACAATGTTGAGTAGTCTTCTCCTGGTCTTCCGTACGTCTTTGGTGATTATATATTTCACATGGTTTGTATATCTCTGTTAACCCCAATATGGTAAATTATCCAATCCTCATCCCTTTCTATTTGGTGAACCATAAGTTTTTTAATGAATCTGTGATTGCCTTTCTCTGTGGAAATATCTTCATTGGTATCAATTTTTATGTAACTCCTAAAAGTGATATGATAGGATATGTGTCTTTTACTTTCTCACTTACTACAGGTGGTGTGATTTCGTCTAGACTCATCTATGGTGCTGCAAATGGCATTGTTTCATTTTTTTCACTGGCGAATATTCCATCTATACATGGAGGAGTTCTTCTTTGTCCACCCATCTGTTGGTGGACTTTTTGGTTACCTCCATATCTTGGCTATTGTAATACTGTGCAATGCAGATTTGCCTGCCTGTGTCTTTCCAATTCTCTCTTCTTAGATTATAGGTCGAGGAGTGGGCCTGCTGGATCATATGGTAGCTCAATGTTTACCTTTTTAAGGCACCTCCATTCTGTTCTCATTCGTGGCCCTTTCCAAGTTACGTCCCCCTTGAAGTTGAGGGTATGCATTTCTCCACATCAGCTTCAGCATTTATTGTTTGTAGTTTTCTTGCTGATGGTTTTTCTGACAAGTGTGAGCTGATACCTCTTTTTGGTTGAATTCGCATGTGCCTCATAATCCGTTGAAACTGAGCTTTAAGGCATATCCTTTTTATTTTTCAAGCTGTGCTTACCCCTTAGTTCTTCAAAGTGTTCTCTTAAAGTATGTGTCACATTTTGAAATGTTTTGGCCATTACCTCCCTCAAGACATATTGAGGGCATGTTTCATTTACGGTCCTGCATTACTTCTTCCTATGAAATGACCATTAGCACAGGCCTTAAAGCTGTTTTTGCAGGTAACTGCCAGAGGGTGGTGGCCATTCTATGTTCCCCACCCTGGTAACTAGGGAAATGCCCTTGCGGCCTGTGGTGTTTCTCGGTTATAAATTAGAGTGGAGTGTGCCCGGACAAACCCACACAAGCTGATGTGTCTTTACTTTTGTTCGATTTTTAAATTTAATTTTTATTTTTTATTGGAGTAATCTTCCACTGTGTACTTGGACCACTTCTACTTTGTGCATTCCTCAGTTGATGGACATTTTCATTGCTTCCAAGTGTTGGCTATGGTAAATATTGTTGGAGTGCAGGATTGCCAGCCTGTGACTTTTTTTCTTAATATTTATTTATTTATTTATTTATTTATTTATTTATTTATTTATTTTTGGCTGTGTTGGATCTTCGTTTGTGCGCGAGGGCTTTCTGTAGTTGAGGCGAGCGGGGGCCACTCTTCATCACGGTGCGTGGGTCTCTCACTATCGCGGCCTCTCTTGTTGCCGAGCACAGGCTCCATGCGCGCAGGCTCAGTGGTTGTGGCTCACGGGCCCAGTTGCTCCGCGGCATGTGGGATCTTCCCAGACCGGGGCTCAAACCCGTGTGCCCTGCATTGGCAGGCAGACTCTCAACCACTGCACCACCAGGGAAGCACCAAGCCTGTGACTTTTTGATTCTCATTTTCTCAGGTGATAGGCCCAGCAGTGGGTGTGATTGATTGACTGGTAGCACCGTGTTACCCTTATCAAAGCACCTTCTTTGTGTTTTCATTAGTGGCTCTTACCACGTCCCCCTTAGAATCGAGGGTACGCATTTCTCCACAATCGCTTCAGCATTTATTGTTTGCAGCATTTATGCTAATGGCCCTTCTGGCTGGTGTGAGCTGATAGGTTTTTGTACTTTGGGTTTTCATGTCTTTGAAAATTCATAAAACTCATCATTTTTCTCTGCCGTTTTCTTTTCTGCTAAAAAAAGGAAACAGTTGGGAGTACAATATAATTCTTGAAATTGTCTTCTTGGAAGCTTGCCCTCTGTTAAATTTTTTGGTCGATTTTCCAGCCCAGAATTTTTTTAGAGAGCAGGTCTCATTTCCCGAACTGCAAGTGTGGTGCATATTTAGTGACCTTTAGTAATGGGTTAAAAGCTGCTGTTGTGGGAAGTGGCCTCAAGCAGGCAGCATTCCTCCATTCCCAAATCTGGGTACTAGGGCAGCAGAGCCTTTCTGGAAGTCGTGTTCCTAGGTTGTAAATTATATTGGAATGTGCATGGAGAAACCCCCATAAGTTTATGTCTCATTATTTCTTCTTGGTTTTAAAAATTTCTTTAATTGGAGTAAAGCTTAGAATATTGTTTGTCCGAGGTGTACACAATCTGGTTCATTTGTACATTATATATGTCTATTCAAGTACAGATCCCCTTCCCATGTAAAATGTTACAGAGGGTTCCGCACACCTCCCTTCTATATGGTAGGTCTTTTTGAGATATGTATATAATATGTGTTTGTATACATATAGTAACACTAACCTTAATTTATCCACTCCCCCCACCTTTCCTTTTAGATGAGCATAGTTTGTTTTCTAAATCTGTGAGTGTCTTTCTCTTTGGAAATATGTTCATTTGTGTCAGTTATTAGATAACGCCTGTAAGTGATATCATAGAATATAGGTCTTTTGCTTTCGGACTTACCTCATGTTTCGTGATTATCTCCAGACTCATTTGTGGTGCCTCAAAGAACAATGGTTCATTGTTTTCCATGGCTAATATTCCATTGTGTACATGGACCACTTCTTCTTTATCTATTCACCTGTTGTTGGACATTTTGATTCCTTCACTGTCTTGGCTATTGTGAATAAGGCTGCACTGAAGCTTTTGCGGCCTGTGTCTTCTCGATTCTTGTCTTCTCCGGTGAGAGGTCCAATGGTGCGCCTGCTGGATTGAATGGTACCTCCATTTTTACTTTTAAACACAGCTCCTTTCTGTTCTCATTATTGGCCGTTACCCCTTTACGTCTCACCAGCAGGGAGAGGGTACACAGTTCTCTAAAACCCCGTTAGCATTTATTGTTTGTAGACTTTTTGCTGATGGTCAGTCGACTGGTGTAAGTTGAAACTTTTTGTAGATTAGATTTCATGGGTCTAACACTCCCTGAGGTTGAGCTTTTATCCATTTTCCTTTTTTTTAAAAGAGCGTGAGTAAAACGTTAATATTCATACTCTCTTCTGGAAACATTTGCCTGTTTTGAAATTTTTGTCCATTCCCTACTTCAGCACAATTTTTTAGGGCAGGTGTCCTTTACAGCCCTGAGTCCTTGTGAATGTTAAGTGACCATTAGCTGTGAGTTTAAAGCTGCTCTTGCAGGAAACGGCCACAATGTGGCATCATTTCTCCTTTACCAAATTTGGTAACTGGGGAAACAGAGCCTTAATGGAAGTGGTGTTCTAGGTTGTAAATTAGAATGGAATGTGCCAGGAAAAAGCCCTTTATGTTTATGTCTCATTACTTCTTGTTCATATTTATAATTTACTTTTTATTTTTTATCCAAGCAAATTTGATTACAATGGTTTGTTTGTTCTAGGTGGGCAAATGTGGTTCTTTCACACATATACGTGTATCTATTCTTCCTCGCATCCTTTTCCCATGTAGGTTATGACACAATGTTGAGTAGTCTTCTCCTGGTCTTCCGTACGTCTTTGGTGATTATATATTTCACATGGTTTGTATATCTCTGTTAACCCCAATATGGTAAATTATCCAATCCTCATCCCTTTCTATTTGGTGAACCATAAGTTTTTTAATGAATCTGTGATTGCCTTTCTCTGTGGAAATATCTTCATTGGTATCAATTTTTATGTAACTCCTAAAAGTGATATGATAGGATATGTGTCTTTTACTTTCTCACTTACTACAGTTGGTGTGATTTCGTCTAGACTCATCTGTGGTGCTGCCAATGGCATTGTTTCATTTTTTTCACTGGCGAATATTCCATCTGTACATGGAGGAGTTCTTCTTTGTCCACCCATCTGTTGGTGGACTTTTTGGTTGCCTCCATATCTTGGCTATTGTAATACTGTGCAATGCAGATTTGCCTGCCTGTGTCTTTCCAATTCTCTCTTCTTAGATTATAGGTCGAGGAGTGGGCCTGCTGAATCATATGGTAGCTCAATGTTTACCTTTTTAAGGCACCTCCATTCTGTTCTCATTCGTGGCCCTTTCCAAGTTACGTCCCCCTTGAAGTTGAGGGTATGCATTTCTCCACATCAGCTTCAGCATTTATTGTTTGTAGTTTTCTTGCTGATGGTTTTTCTGACAAGTGTGAGCTGATACCTCTTTTTGGTTGAATTCGCATGTGCCTCATAATCCGTTGAAACTGAGCTTTAAGGCATATCCTTTTTATTTTTCAAGCTGTGATTACCCCTTAGTTCTTCAAAGTGTTCTCTTAAAGTATGTGTCACATTTTGAAATGTTTTGGCCATTACCTCCCTCAAGACATTTTGAGGGCAGGTTTCATTTACAGTCCTGCATTACTTCTTCCTATGAAATGACCATTAGCACAGGCCTTAAAGCTGTTTTTGCAGGTAACTGCCAGAGGGTGGCAGCCTTTCTATGTTCCCCACCCTGGGAACTAGGGAAATGCCCTTGTGGCCTGTGGTGTTTTTCGGTTATAAATTAGAGTGGAGTGTGCCCGGAGAATCCCACACAAGCTGATGTCTCTTTACTTTGTTGGATTTTTAAAATTAATTTTTATTTTTTATTGGAGTAATTTTCCACTGTGTACGTGGACCACTTCTACTTTGTGCATTCCTCGGTTGATGGACATTTTCATTGCTTCCAAGTGTTGGCTATGGTAAATATTGTTGGAGTGCAGGATTGCCAGCCTGTGACTTTTTGCTTCTCATTTTCTAAGGTGATAGGCCCACCAGTGGTTGTGATTGACTGACTGGTAGCACCGTTTTTCCCTTTTCAAAGCACCTTCTTTGTGTTTTCATTAGTGGCACTTAGCATGTCCCCCTTAGAATCGAGGGTACACATTTCTCCACAATCGCTTCAGCATTTATTTTTTGCAACATTTACGCTAATGGCCCTACTGGCTGCTGTGAGCTGATAGGGTTTTGGAATTTGGGTTTGCATGGCTTTGAAAATTCGTAAAACTCATCATTTTTCACCGCCGTTTTCTTTTCTGTTAAAAAAAGGAAACAATTGGGAGTACAATATAACTCTTGATATTGTCTTCTTGGAAGGTTGCCCTCTTTTGAAGTTTTTGGTCGATTTTCCACCTCAGACTTTTTTTAGAGAGCAGGTGTCATTTACCGAACTGCAAGTTTGGTGCATATTTAGTGACCTTTAGCAATGGTTTTAAAGCTCCTGTTGTGGGAAGTGGCCTCACGCAGGCAGCATTCCTCCATTCACAAATCTGTGTACTAGGGCAGCAGAGCCTTTCTGGAAGTCATGTTCCTAGGTTGTAAATTACATTGGAATGTGCATGGAGAAACCCCCATAAGTTTATGTCTCATTATTTCTTCTTGGTTTAATTTTTTTTTTAATTGGGGTAAAGCTTAGAATATTGTTTGTCCTAGGTGTACACAATCTGGTTCATTTGTACATTATATATATCTATTCAACTACAGATCCTCTTCCCATGTAAAATGTTACAGAAGGTTCCGCAGACTTTCCTTGTTATATGGTCGGTCTTTTTGAGATATATATATATAATATGTGTTTGTATACATATAGTAACACTAATCTTAATTTATCCATCCCCCCCACCTTTCATTTTAGACGAGCATAGTTTGTTTTCTAAATCTGTGAGTGTCTTTCTCTGTGGAAATATGTTCATTTGTGTCAGTTATTAGTTAACGCCTATAAGTGATATCATAGAATACAGGTCTTTTGCTTTCCAACTTACCTCATCTTTCATGATTATCTGCAGACTCATTTGTGGTGCCTCAAAGAGCAATGGTTCATTGTCTTCCATTGCTAATATTCCATTGTGTACATGGACCACTTCTTCTTTGTCCATTCACCTGTTGTTGGACATTTTGATTCCTTCACTGTCTTGGCTATTGTGAATAAGGCTGCACTGCATCTTTTGCAGCCTGTGTCTTCTCGATTCTTGTCTTCACAGGTTAGAGGTCCAATTGTGCACCTGGGGATTGAATGGTACCTCCATTTTTACTTTTAAACACAGCTCCTTTCTGTTCTCCTTATTGGCTGTTACCCCTTTATATCTCACCAGAAGGTAGAGGGTACACAGTTCTCTAAATCCCCTTCAGCATTTATTGTTTGTAGACTTTTTGCTGATGGTCAGTCGACTGGTGTAAGTTGAAACTTTTTGTAGATTAGATTGCATGGGTCTAACACACCTTGAGGTTGAGCTTTTATCCATTTTCCTTTTTTTTTTAGAGAGAGTGAGTAAAACATAAATCTTCATGCTCTCTTTTTGAAACATTTGCCTGTTTTGAATTTTTTTGTCCATTCACTACTTCAGCACAATTTTTTAGGGGAGGTGTCCTTTACAGCCCTGAGTCCTTGTGAATGTTAAGTAACCATTAGCTGTGAGTTTAAAGCTTCTCTTGCAGGAATCCGCCACAAGGTGTCAGCATTTCTTCTTTACCTAATTTGGTAACTGGGGAAACAGAGGCTTAACAGAAGTGGTGTTGTACGTTGTAAATTAGAATGGAATGTGCCAGGAAAAAGCCCTTAAAGTTTATGTCTCATTACTTCTTGTTCATATTTATAATTTTCTTTTTATTTTTTATCCCAGCTGATTTGATTACATTGTTTTTTTTGCTCTTGGTGTGCAATATGTGGGTCTTTCACACATATACGTGTATGTTTTCTTCCTTGCATCCTTTTCCCATGTAGGTTATGAAACAATGTTGAGTAGTCTTCTCCTGGTCTTCCATACGTCTTTGGTGGTTATATATTTCACATGGTTTGTATATCTCTGTTAACCCCAATATGGTAATGTATCCAATCCTCATCCCTTTCTATTTGGTGAACCATAAGTTTTTTAATGAATCTGTGATTGCCTTTCTCTGTGGAAATATCTTCATTGGTATCAATTTTTAAGTAACTCCTGAAAGTGATATCATAGGATATATGTATTTTGCTTTCTCACTGACTACATGTCACGTGATTACGTCTAGACTCATCTACGGCGCTGCAAAAGGCATTGTTTCATTTTTTTCACTAGCGAATATTCCAGTTGTACATGGAGGAGTTCTTCTTTGTCCACCCATCTGTTGGTGGACTTTTTGGTTACTTCCATATCTTGGCTATTGTAATACTGTGCCATGCAGATTTGCCTCCCTGTGTCTTTCCAATTCTCTCTTCTTAGATTATAGGTGGAGGAGTGGGCCTGCTGGATCATATGGTAGCTCAGTGTTAATGTTTTTAAATCACCTCCATTCTGTTCTAGTTCGTGGTCGGTTCCAACTTACGTCCCACTTGAAGTTGAGGGTATGCATTTCTCCACAACACCTTCAGCATTTATTGTTTGTAGTTTTCTTGCTGATGGTTATTCTGACAAGTGTGAGCTGATAAATCTTTGTGGTTGAATTCGCACGTGCCTCATAATCCGCTGAAATTGAGCTTTAAGGCATATCCTTTTTATTTTTCAAGCTGTGATTACCCCTTAGTTCTTCAAAGTGTTCTCTTAAAGTATGTGTGACATTTTGAAATGTTTTGGCCATTACTTCCCTGAAGACATTTTGAGGGCAGGTTTCATTTAGAGTTCTGCAGTACTTGTTCCTACGAAATGACCATTAGCACAAGCTTTAAAACTGCTTTTGCAGGTAACTGCCAGAGGGCGGTAGCCTTTCTATATTCCCCACCCTGGTAACTAGGGAAAAGCCCTTGCGGCCTGTGGTGTTTCTCGTTCATAAATTAGAGTGGAGTGTGCCCGGACAAACCCACACAAGCTGATGTCTCCTTACTTTTGTTGGATTTTTAAATTTAATTTTTATTTTTTATTGGAGTAATTTTCCACTGTGTACGTGGACCACTTCTTCTTTGTGCATTCCTCGGTTAATGGACATTTTCATTGCTTCCAAGTGTTGGCTATGGTAAATATTGTTGGAGTGCAGGATTGCCAGCCTGTGACTTTTTGATTCTCATTTTCTCAGGTGATAGGCCCAGCAGTGTGTGTGATTGACTGACTGGTAGCACCGTTTTTCCCTTTTCAAAGCACCTTCTTTGTGTTTTCATTAGTGGCACTTACCTCGTCCCCCTTAGAATCGTGGGTACGCATTTCTCCTCAATCGCTTCAGCATTTATTATTTGCAGCATTTATGCTAATGGCCCTACTGGCTGCTGTGAGCTGATAGGGTTTTGTAATATGGGTTTGCATGTCTTTGAAAATTCGTAAAACTCATCATTTTTCTCCGCCGTTTTCTTTTCTGTTAAAAAAAGGAAACAATTAGGAGTACAATATAACTCTTGAAATTGTCTTCTTGGAAGGTTGCCCTCTTTTGAATGTTTTGGTCGATTTTCCACCGCAGAGTTTTTTTTGAGAGCAGGTCTCATTTCCCGAACTGCAAGTTTGGTGCATATTTAGTGACCTTTAGCAATGGGTTTAAGGCTGCTGTTGTGGGAAGCGGCCTGAAGGAGGCAGCATTTCTCCATTCGCAAATCTGCGTAGTAGGGCACCAGAACCTTTCTGGAAGTCGTGTTCCTAGGTTGTAAATTACATTGGAATGTGCGTGGAGAAACCCCCATAAGTTTATGTCTCATTATTTCTTCTTGGTTTTTAAAAGTGTTTTAATTGGGGTAAATCTTAGAATATTGTTAGTTCTAGGTGTACGCAATCTGGTTCATTTGTACATTATATATGTCTATTCAAGTACAGATCCTCTGCCCATGTAAAATATTACAGAGTGTTCCACAGACCTCCCTTGCTATATGGTCTGTCTTTTTCAGATATGTATAAAATATGTGTTTGTATAAATATAGTAACACTAATCTTAATTTATCCATACCCCACACCTTTCCTTTTAGATGAGCATAGTTTGTTTTTTAAGTCTGTGAGTGTCTTTCTCTGTGGAAATATGTTCATTTGTGTCAGTTATTAGATAACGCCTATAAGTGACATCATAGAATATAGGTGTTTTGCTTTCGGACTTACCTCATATTTCGTGATTATCTCTAGACTCATTTGTGGTGCCTCCGAGAGCAATGGTTCGTTGTCTTCCATGGCTAATATTCCATTGTGTACACGGACCACTTATTCTTTATCCATTCACCTGTTGTTGGACACTTTGATTGCTTCACTGTCTTGGCTATTGTGAATAAGGCTGCCCTGCAGCTTTTGTGGCCTGTGTCTTCTCGATACTTGTCTTCTCAGGTGAGAGGTCCAGTGATGCGCCTGCTGGATTGAATGGTACCTCTATTTTTACTTTTATACACAGCTCCTTTTTCTTCTCATTATTGGCTCTTACCCCTTTACGTCTCACCAGCAGGTAGAGGGTACACAGTTTTCTAAAACCCCTTCAGCATTTATTGTTTGTAGACTTTTTGCTGATGGTCAGTCGACTGGTGTAAGTTGAAACTTTTTGTAGATTAGATTGCATGGGTCTAACACTCCCTGAGGTTGAGCTTTTATCCATTTTCCTTTTTTTAAAAGAAGAGTGTAAGTAAAACTTAACTCTTCATAGTCTGTTCTTGAAACATTTGCCTGTTTTGAATTTTTTTGTCCATTCCCTACTTCAGCACAAATTTTTAGGGCAAGTGTCCTTTACAGCCCTGAGTCCTTGTGAATGTTAAGTGACCATTAGCTGTGGGTTAAAAGCTGCTCTTGCTGGAAACGGCCACAAGGCGGCAGCATTTCTCCTTTACCAGTCTGGTTACTAGGGCAACAGAGCCTTACTGGAAGTGGTGTTCTAGGTTGTAAATTAGAATGGAATGTGCCAGGAAAAAGACCCTGAAATTTATGTCTCATTACTTCTTGTTCATTATTGTAATTTTTAGAATATTGTTTTTCCTAGGTGTACACGTTCTGTTTCAATTGTACATTACATATATTTCTTCATGTACAGATCACCTTCTCATGTAAATTATATAGAGTGTTCCATAGACCTCCATTTCTATATGGTCGGTCTTTTCGATATATGTATTTAATATGTATTTCTATACGTATGCTCACTGTTATATTAAACATAAGCATAGTTTGTCTTCTAACTCTGTGAGTGTCTTTCTCTGTGGAAATATGTTCATTTGTGTCAGTTGTTAGATAATACCTATAAGTAATATCATAGTATATTTTTCTTTTGCTTTCCGAATTACCTCATGTTCTGTGATTATGTCTAGGCTCATCTACGGTGCTGCAAAGAGCAGTGTTTTATTGTTTCCCATGGCAAATATTCCATTGTGTACCCCAACCACTTCTTCTTTGTCTATTCATGTTGATGGGCATTTTGGTTGCTTCCTTGTCTTGCCTATTGTGAATACTGCTGCAGTGCAACTTTTGCAGCCTGTGTCTTCTCGATTCTGCTCTTCTCTGGTTATAGGCCCAGCTCTGGTCCTGCTGGATCAAATGGTGGCTAAATTTTTAGTTTTAAACGCAGCTCCTTTCTCTTCTCATTATTGGCTCTTACCACTTTACATCTCACCAGCCGCTACAGGGCACAGAGTTGGCTAAAACCCCTTCAGCATTTATTGTTCGTAGACGTTTTGCTAATGTTTATTTGACTGGTGCGAGTTGAAACTTTTTGTAGATTTGAATTGCATTAGTCTAATAATTCTTTATGTTTAGTTTATATCTATTTTCCTTTTTTAAAAAAAGTGAGTAAAACTTACCCCTTAAAAAAAAGTGAATAAAACTTACCAATGATCTTTTTGAAAAATTTGCTGTGTGTTGAGTTTTTTGCCCATTCCCTGCCCCAGGACATTTTTTGAGGACAGGTGTCCTTTACAGCCCTGAGTCCTTGTGAATATTAACTGACCATTAGCTGTGGGGTTAAAGCTGGTCTTGCATTAAATGGCCACAAGGAGGCAGCATTTCCAACTCTTGGCACTTGGGCAACAGAGCCTTCCTGGAAATCGTGTTAGTAGGCTGAAAATTAGAGTGGAATGTGCCAAGACAACACCCAACAGCTTATATCTCCTTACTTTCTGTTTGATTTTTAAATTTATTTTTTATTAGAGCAAATTTGATTAAAATGTTGTGTTTCTTCTAGGTGTACAGAATCTGGTTCATTATATATATGTATCTATAGATCTTTGGATCCTATCCCACGTAGGTTATTACAGAGTGTTCAGTAGACCTCTGTAGGTATAGCCTAGGTTTTGGTGATTTATATTTTTCATATGTATTAGTATAGGTCTGTCATCCAGCATATCCTAATTTATACATGCCTCACACATTTCCATTTGGTTAAATATAATTTTGTTTTCTTCATCCATTAGGGCCCTTGTCTTGGAAATAAGTTCATGTGTATCAATTTTTAGGTAAAACCTAAAAGTGATATCATAGGATATTTGTCTTTCAGTTTCTTCGTTACTTCAAGTTGTGTGATTATCTCTAGGTCTTTCTATGGTGTTGCAAACATCACTGTTTCACTCTTTTCCATGGCTAATATTCCACTGTGTACAATGAAAACTTCTTCTTTGTGCATTCATCTGTTGAAGAACATTTTGGTTCTTTCCAACTTTTGGCTATGGTAAATATTGCTGCAGTGCAGGATTGCCAGCCTGTGTCTTTTTGATTCTGGTCTTCTAAGGCGATAGTCCCAGCAGTGGGCTTTCCAGATCATATAGTAGCTCAATGTTTACCTTTAAACACACCTCCATTATGTTCTCACTACTGACTGTTACCAGTTTACATCCAATAGGCTGCTAGAGGGTACACAGTTCTCTTATACCCGTTCAGCATTTATCGTTTGTAGATTTTTTGGTGATGATCATTCTGACTGTTGTGAGGTAAATGTTTTTGTAGATTGGATTAGCATGTTTTATTAATTCAAGATGTTGAGAATTTTTCCATGCCCACTGCAGGGTCTATCACCTGAGAAGATGAGGATCAAAAAGACAGGAGTTGGCAATACTGCCCTCCAGCAACATTTACCATAGCCAATATTTGGAAGCAATGAATACGTGCATCACCAGAGGAATGCACAAAAAAGATGGGTTCCATGTACACAATGGAATATTACTCCAATAAAAAAAATTAAATTTAAAAAACAAACAAAAGGAAGGAGACATCAGCTTTTGTGGGTTTATCGGGGCACATTCCATGCTAATTTATAACCCAGGACCACCACTGGCCAGAAGGACTGTTTCCCTAGTTACCAGAGTGCGGAACGTTGAAAGGCTGCCACCCTCAGGCAGTTACCTGCAAAAGCAGGTTTAAAGCCTGAGCTAATGGTCACTTCATATGAACAAGTACTGCAGGGCTGTAAATGAAACCTGCCCTCAAAATGTCTTGAGGGAGATAATGGCCAAAATATTTCAAATGGTGACACATACTTTAAGAAAACACTTTGAAGAAATAAGCTCTAATCACAGCTGGAAAAATAAAAAGGACATGTCTTAAAGCTCAATTTCTACGCATTATGAGACACATGCAAATTCAACCACAAAGAGGTATCAGCTCACACCACTCAGAATAATCATCAGCAAAAACTACAAAGAATAAATCCTGAAGGTGCTGGGAAGAAATACAAGCCCTCCACTTTAAGTGGGACGTAACCTGGAAAGAGCCACTAAGGAGAACAGAACAGAGGTGCCTTTAAAAGGTAAACATTGAGCTACCATATGATCCAGCAGACCTATTCCTGGACCTATAAACTAAGAAGACAGAATTGGAAGGACACAGGCACACAAATCTGCATTGCATAGTATTACAATAGCCAAGATATGGAAGTAACCAAAAAGTCCACCGACAGATGGGTGGACAAAGAAGGACTGCTACCTGTACAGATGGAATATGAGCTAGTGAAAAAATGAAACAATGCCATTTGCAGCACCATAGATGAGTCTAGAAGTAATCACGCAACTTGGAGTAAGTGAGAAAGCGAAAGACACATATCCTATCATATCACATATAGGGGTTACCTAAAAAATGATACACACGAAGATATTTCCACAGACAAACACTATCATAGATTCATTAAAAAAACTTATGGTTCACCAAATGGAAAGGTGTGAGGATTGGATACATTACCATATTGAGGTTAACAGAGACATACAAAGACATGTGAAATATATAATCACCAAAGACCTACGCAATACCAAGGGAAGACTACTCAACATTGTGTCATAACCTACATGGGAAAAGGATCCGAAGAAGAATAGATATATGTATATGTGTGAAAGAGCCACATCTTGCACACCTAGAACAAACAAAACATTGTAATCAAGATTGCTGTGATAAAAAATAAAAATTAAGTTAAAAATACCAATAAGAAGTAATGAGACATAAACTTAAAGGGCTTTTTCCTCGCAAATTCCATTCTAATTTATAACCTAGAACACCACTTCCAGTAAGGCTCTGTTGCCCTAGTAACCAGATTTGGTAAAGGAGAAATGCTGCCGCCATGTGGCCAATTCCCGCAAGAGCAGCTTTTAACCCACAGCTTATGGACACTTACCATTCAAAATGACTCAAGGCTGTAAAGGACACCTGCCCTCAAAATTGTGCTGAGGTAGGGAATGGATAAAAAAAATTCAAAACAGGCAGAATTTTCAATAAGATAGTATGAAGAGGCAAGTTTTACTCACTCTCTTTTTAAAGAAAGGAAAATGGATAAAGGCTCAACCTCAGGAAGTATTATTAGACTCATGCAATCTAATCTACAAAAATTTTCAACTCACACCAGTCGACTGACCATTGGCAAAAGGACTACAAACAATAAATGCAGAAGTGGTTTTAGAGAACTGTGTACCCTCTAGCTGCTGGTGAGATGTAAGAGGGTTAAACGTTAATAATGAGAACAGAAAGGAGCTGCGTTTAAAAGGAAAAATTGAGGTACCATTCAATCAAGCAGGTGCACCAATGGTCCTCTCACCTGAGAAGACCAGAATGAAGAAGACCCGGGCTGAAAAAGCTGAACTGCAGCCTTATTCACAATAGAGAAGACAGGAAGCAACCAAAATGTCCATCAACAGATGAAAGGATAAAGAAGAAGTTGTCCATGTACACAATGAATACTAGCCATGGAAAACAATGAAACAGTGCTCTTTGAGGCACCATAGATGATCTTGGAGACAATCACAGAACATGAGGTAAGTCGGAAAGCAAAAGTCCTATATCCCATGATATCACTTATAGGCGTTATCTAATAACTGACACAAATGAACATATTTCCACAGAGAAAGTCAATCACAGATTTATTAAAAAAAAAAAACTATGCTTATTTAAAGGAAAGGTGGGGGTAATGGATAAATGAAGATTAGCATTACCATATGTATACAAATACATATTATATACATATATCAAATAGACAGACCATATAGCAAGGAAAGATTACGGAACACTCTGTAATAATTTACACGGGAAGAGGATCTCTACATAAATAGGCATATAGGATATGTAGATGAACCAGAGTGCGTACACCTTGGACAAGCAACATTCTAACCATTACCCCAATTGAAAAAATTAAAACAACGAACTAGGAGTAATGAGACATAAACTTATGGGAGGTTTTCCTGGCACTTTCCATTCAAATTTACAACCTAGGCAAACGACTTCCAGAACGGCTCTGCTGCCCTAGTACCCAGATTTGGGAATGGAGAAATGCTGCATCCTTTTTGCCGTTTCCCACAACAGCAGCTTTAAAGCAAAGTCAAAAGGTCACTAAATATTCAGCAATTGCAGTTCTGTAAATGACACCTGCCCTCCAAAAAATACTGAGGTCGAAAATCGACCAAAAAATTCTAGAGTGCAACCTTTCAAAAAGAATATTTGAAGAGGTATATTATGCTAACACTTTTTTTCTTTTTTCTTTTAACAGAAAAGATAAAGCCGTGGAGAAATGATGAATTGTAGGAATTTTTATAGACATGTAAACCCAAATTACAAAAACCTGTCAGCTCACACCAGTCAGAATGGCCATCAACAAAAATGGTGCAAACAATAAATGCTGACGTGATTGTGGAGAAATGCGTATCCTCGATTCTAAGGGGGACGTGGTAAGAGCCACTAATAAAAGAATAATTGAGGTGCATTGAAAAGGTAAACGTTGAGCTACCATACCAGTCAATCAATCATACCCACTGCTGGGTCTATCACCTGAGAAAATGAAAATCAAAAATCACAGGCTGGCAATCCTGCACTCCAGCAATATTTACCATAGGCAACACTTGGAAGCAACGAAAATGTCCATCAACAGAGGAATGCACCAAGAAGAAGTGGTCCATGTACACAATGGAATATTAGCCATGGAAAACATTGAAGCACTGCTCTTTGAGGCACCATAGATGACCCTGGAGATAATCACAAATTATGAAGTAGGTCGGAAAGAAAAAGACCTATATCCTATATTATCACTTATGGCATTATCTAATAACTGACACAGAAGAACATATTTCCAAAGAGAAAGACACTCACAGGCTTAGAAAACAAACTATGCTCATCGAAAAGCAAAGGAGGGGGGAAATTGAGAAATGAAGATTAGTGTTACTATACATATACAAATACATATTATATACATGTATCAAAAAGACCGAACATATAGCAAGGGAGGTCGACGGAACACTGTAATATTTTACATGGGAAGAGGATCTGTACATTAATAAACATACATAATGTACAAATGAACCAGATTGTGTACACCTAGGACAAACAATATTCTAAACTTTACCCAGATTAAAAAAATTTTAAAAACCAAGAAGAAGTAATGAGACATAAACTTATGGGGAGTTCTCCTGGCAAATTCCATTCTAATTTACAACCTAGGACAATGACTTCCAGAAAGGCTCTGCTGCCCTAGTACCCAGATTGGGGAATGGAGAAATGCTACCTCCTTGTGGCCGTTTCCCACAACAGCAGCTTTGAACCCACTGCAAAAGGTCACTAAATTTTCACCAACTTGCAGTTCTGTAAATGACACCTGCCCTCAAGAAAATTTTTGGGGTCAAAAATCGTCCAAAAACTTCACAAGAAGGGCAACCTTCGAAGAAGACAATTTCAAGAGCTATATAGTACTCACTGGGTTTTATTTTAAAAGAACAGAAAAAGGGGTAGGAATATGATGAATTTAAAAAATTTTAATGACACGCATACCCATATTACAAAAACCTATCAGCTCACAGCAGTCAGAATGGCCATTAGGAAAAATGCTGCAAAAAATAAATGGTGAAGGGAGTATGGAGAAATGCGTACCCTCGGTTGTAAGGGGGGGCATGTAAAGAGCCACTAATGAAAACACAGTGTTGGTGCTTTGAAAAGGGAAACATTGAGCTACCAGTCAATCAATCACAACCACTGCTTGGCCTATCACCTGAGAAAATGAGAAACAAAAAGTCACAGGCTGGCAAACATGTACGCCAGCAAGATTTACCATAGCCAGCACTTGGAAGCAATGAAAATGTCCATCAACCGAGGAATGCACCAAGAAGAAGTGGTCCACCTACACAATGGAATATTACTCTAATAATAAATATAAATTAAATTTAAAAACAAACAAAAGCAAGGAGACATCAACATTTGTGGGTTTATCCGGGCACATTGCACTCTAATTTATAACCGAAGAGCACAACTGGCCGGTAGGTCTGTTTCCCTAGTACCAGCAAGGGGAATGTAGAAAGGCTGCCGCTCTCTGGCCGTTACCTGCAAAAGCAGGTTTAAAGCCTGAGCTAATGGTCACTTCATATGAACAAGTACTGCAGGGCTGTAAATGAAACCTGCCCTCAAAATGTATTGAGGGAGATAATGGCCAAAATATTTCAAATGGTGACACATACTTTAAGAAAACACTTTGAAGAAATAAGCTCTAATCACAGCTGGAAAAATAAAAAGGATATGTCTTAAAGCTCAATTACAACGCATTATGAGACACATGCAAATTCAACCACAAAGAGGTATCAGCTCACACCACTCAGAATAACCCTCAGCAAAAACTATAAAGAATAAATGCTGAAGGTGCTGGGAAGAAATACATACCCTCCACTTTAAGTGGGACGTAACCTGGAAAGAGCCACTAAGGAGAACAGAACAGAGGTGCCTTTAAAAGGTAAACATTGAGCTACCATATGATCCAGCAGACCTATTCCTGGACCTACAAACTAAGAAGGCAAAATTGGAAGGACACAGGCACGCAAATCTGTATTGCATATTATTACAATAGCCAAGATATGGAAGTAACCAAAAAGTCCACCGACAGATGGGTGGACAAAGAAGAACTGCTATCTGTACAGATGGAATATGAGCTAGTGAAAAAATGAAACAATGTCATTTGCAGCACCATAGATGAGTCTAGAAGTAATCACACAACTTGGAGTAAGTGAGAAAGCGAAAGACACATATCCTATCATATCACATATAGGGGTTACCTAAGAAATGATACAAACAAAGATATTTCCACACAGAAACACTATCATAGATTCATTAAAAATCTTGGGGCTTCCCTGGTGGCGCAGTGGTTGAGAATCTGCCTGCCAATGCAGGGGACAGGGTTTCGAGCCCTGGTCTGGGAAGATCCCACATGCCACGGAGCAACTGGGCCCGTGAGCCACAATTACTGAGCCTGCGCGTCTGGGGCCTGTGCTCCACAACAAGAGAGGCTACGATGGTGAGAGGCCTGTGCACCGCGATGAAGAGTGGTCCCCACTTGCCACAACTAGAGAAAGCCCTCGCACAGAAAAGAAGACCCAACACAGTCATAAATAAATAAATAAATAAATAAATAAAAGAACGTGAATTTCTAAAAAAAGAATCAGAATGTTAACAAACTTTAAAAAAAAATTAAATAAATAAATAAATAAATAAATAAATAAATAAATCTTATGGTTCACCAAATAGAAAGGTGTGAGGATTGGATACATTACCATATTGAGGTTAACAGAGAGATAGAAACACATGTGAAATATATAATCACCAAAGACCTACGCAATACCAAGAGAAGACTACTCAACACTGTGTCATAACCTACATGGGAAGAGGCTCCAAAGAAGAATAGATATATGTATATGTGTGAAAGAACCACATCTTGCACACCTAGAACAAACAAAACATTGTAATCAAGTTTGCTGTGATAAAAAATAAAATTTAAGTTAAAAATACCAACAAGAAGTAAGGAGACATACACTTAAAGGGCTTTTTCCTCGCACATTCCATTCTAATTTACAACCTAGAACACCACTTCCAGTAAGGCTCTGTTGCCCTAGTAACCAGATTTGGTAAAGCAGAAATGCTGCAGCCTTGTGGCCGATTCCCGCAAGAGAAGCTTTTAACCCGCAGCTAATGGTCACTTACCATTCACAAGGACTCAGGGCTCTAAAGGACACCTGCCTCCAAAATTGGCTGAGGTAAGGAATGGATAAAAAAAATTCAAAACAGGCAGAATTTTCAAGAACATAGTATGAAGAGGCAAGTTTTACTCACTCTCTTTTTAAAGAAAGGAAAATGGTTAAAGCTCAACCTCAGGAAGTGTTAGACTCATGCAATCTAATCTACTAAAACTTTTCAACTCACACCAGTCGACTGACCATTGGCAAAAAGTCTACAAGCAATAAATGCTGAAGAGGTTTTAGAGAACTGTATGCCCTCTAGCTGCTGGTGAGATGTAAAAGGGTTAAACGCTAATAATGAGAACAGAAAGGAGCTGCGTTTAAAAGGAAATATTGAGGTACCATTCAATCAAGCAGGTGAACCAATGGGCCTCTCACCTGAGAAGACCAGAATGCAGAAGACCCGGGCTGCAAAAGCTGCACTGCAGCCTTATTCACAATATACAAGACAGTGAAGCAACCAAAATGTCCATCAACAGATGAAAGGATAAAGAAGAAGTGGTCCGTGTACACAATGAATACTAGACATGGAAAACAATGAAACACTGCTCTTTGAGGCACCATAGATGATCTTGGAGATAATCACAGAACATGAGGTAAGTCGGAAAGCAAAAGTCCTATATCCTATGATATCACTTATAGGCGTTATCTAATAACTGACACAAATGAACATATTTCCACAGAGAAAGTCAATCACAAACTTATTAAAAAAAACTATGCTTATCTAAAAGGAAAGGTGGGGGGAATGGATAAATGAAGATTAGCATTACCATATGTATACAAATACATATTATATACATATATCAAAGAGACCGACCATATAGCAAGGAAGGTTTACGAAACACTCTGTAATAATTTACACGGGAAGAGGATCTCTACATAAATAGGTATATAGAATATGAAGATGAACCAGAGTGTGTACACCTTGCACAAGCAACATTCTAACCATTACCCCAATTGAAAAAATTAAAACAACGAACTAGGAGTAATGAGACATAAACTTATGGGGGGTTTTCCTGGCACATTCCATTCAAATTTACAACCTAGGCAAACGACTTCCAAAACAGCTCTGATGCCCTATTGCCCAGATTTTGTAATGGAGAAATGCTGCATCCTTGTGGCCGTTTCCCACAACAGCAGCTTTAAACCCACTGCAAAAGGTCACTAAATATTCACCAATTGCAGCTCTGTAAATGAAACGTGCCCTCCAAAAAATACTGAGGTCGAAATTCGACCAAAAATTCTAGAGTGCAACCTTCAAAAAAGAAAATTTGAAGAGGTATATTATAGTCACATTTTTTGCTTTTTTCTTTTAACAGAAAAGAAAAAGCCGTGGAGAAATAATGAATTGTAGGAATTTTTACAGACATGTAAACCCAAATTACAAAAACCTATCAGCTCACTCCAGTCAGAATGGCCATCAACAAAAGTGCTGCAAACAACAAATGCTGACGTGATTGTGGAGAAATGCGTATCCTCGATTCTAAGGGGGACGTGGTAAGAGCCACTAATGAAAGCACAATTGAGTTGCCTTGAAAAGGTAAACGTCGAGCTACCATACCAGTCAATCAATCATACCCACTGCTGGGTCTATCACCTGAGAAAATGAAAATCAAAAATCACAGGCTGGCAATCCTGCACTCCAGCAATATTTACCATAGGCAATATTTGGAAGCAAAGAAAATGTCCATCAACAGAGGAATGCACCAAGAAGAAGTGGTCCATGTACACAATGGAATACTAGCCATGGAAAACATTGAAGCACTGCTCTTTGAGGCACCATAGATGAGCCTGGAGATAATCACAAAACATGAAGTAGGTCGGAAAGCAAAAGAGCTATATCCTATATTATCACTTATGGCATTATCTAATAACTGACACAGATGAACATATTTCCAAAGAGAAAGACACTCACAGGCTTAGAAAACAAACTATGCTCATCTGAAAGGAAAGGAGGGGGGAAATTGAGAAATGAAGATTAGTGTTACTATACATTTAGAAATACATATTATATACATGTATCAAAAAGACTGAACATATAGCAAGGGAGGTCGACGGAACACTGTAATATTTTACATGGGAAGAGGATCTGTACATTAATAGACATACATAATGTACAAATGAACCAGATTGTGTACACCTAGGACAAACAATATTCTAAACTTTACCCAGATTAAAAAAATTTTAAAAACCAAGAAGAAGTAATGAGACATAAACTTATGGGGATTTCTCCTGGCAAATTCCATTCTAATTTACAACCTAAGACAATGACTTCCAGAAAGGCTCTGCTGCCCTAGTACCCAGATTGGGGAATGGAGAAATGCTACCTCCTTGTGGCCGTTTCCCACAACAGCAGCTTTGAACCCACTGCAAAAGGTCAGTAAATTTTCACCAACTTGCAGTTCTGTAAATGGCAACTGCCCTCAAGAAAATCTCTGGGGTCAAAAATCGACCAAAATCTTCAGAAGAGGGCAACCTTCGAAAAAGACAATTTCAAGAGCTATATTGTACTCACGGTTTTTTCTTTTAAGAGAAAAGAAAAAGGCGTAGGAATATGATGAATTTTAAAAATTTTAATGACACGCATACCCATATTACAAAAACCTATCAGCTCACAGCAGTCAGAATGGCCATTAGGAAAAATGCTGCAAAAAATAAATGGTGAAGGGAGTATGGAGAAATGCGTACCCTCGGTTGTAAGGGGGGACATGTAAAGAGCCACTAATGAAAACACAGTGTTGGTGCTTTGAAAAGGGAAACATTGAGCTACCAGTCAATCAATCACAACCACTGCTTGGCCTATCACCTGAGAAAATGAGAAACAAAAAGTCAAAGGCTGGCAAACCTGTACGCCAGCAAGATTTACCATAGCCAGCACTTGGAAGCAATGAAAATGTCCATCAACCGAGGAATGCACCAAGAAGAAGTGGTCCACCTACACAATGGAATATTACTCTAATAATAAATATAAATTAAATTTAAAAAAAAACAAAAGAAAGGAGACATCAACATTTGTGGGTTTATCCGGGCACATTGCACTCTAATTTATAACCGAAGAGCACAACTGGCCGGTAGGTCTGTTTCCCTAGTACCAGCAAGGGGAATGTAGAAAGGCTGCCGCTCTCTGGCCGTTACCTGCAAAAGCAGGTTTAAAGCCTGAGCTAATGTCACTTCATATGAACAAGTACTGCAGGGCTGTAAATGAAACGTGCCCTCAAAATGTCTTGAGGGAGATAATGGCCAAAATATTTCAAATGGTGACACATACTTTAAGAAAACACTTTGAAGAAATAAGCTCTAATCACAGCTGGAAAAATTAAAAGGACATGTCTTAAAGCTCAATTTCAACGCATTATGAGACACATGCAAATTCAACCACAAAGAAGTATCAGCTCACACCACTCAGAATAATCATCAGCAAAAACTACAAAGAATAAATCCTGAAGGTGGTGGGAAGAAATACATGCCCTCCACATTAAGTGGGACATAACCTGGAAAGAACCACTAAGGAGAACAGAACAGAGGTGCCTTTAAAAGGTAAACATTGAGCTAGCGTATGATCCAGCAGACCTATTCCTGGACCTATAAACTAAGAAGACAGAACTGGAAGGACACAGGCACGCAAATCTGCACTGCATAGTATTACAATAGCCAAGATATGGAAGTAACCAAAAAGTCCATCGACAGATGGGTGGACAAAGAAGAACTGCTACCTGTACAGATGGAATGTGAGCTACTGAAAAAATGATACAATGCCATTTGCAGCACCATAGATGAGTCTAGAAGTAATCATGCAACTTGGAGTAAGTGAGAAAGCGAAAGACACATATCCTATCATATCACATATAGGGGTTACCTAAAAAATGATATAAACAAAGATATTTCCACAAACACTATCATAGATTCATTAAAAAAACTTATGGTTCACCAAATGGACAGGTGTGAGGATTGGATACATTAACATATTGAGGTTAACAGAGAGATAGAAACACATGTGAAATATATAATCACCAAAGACCTACGCAATACCAAGAGAAGACTACTCAACATTGTGTCATACCCTACATGGGAAAAGGCTACAAAGAAGAATAGATATATGTATATGTGTGAAAGAACCACATCTTGCACACCTAGAACAAAGAAAACATTGTAATCAAGTTTGCTGTGATAAAAAATAAAAATTAAGTTAAAAATACCAACAAGAAGTAAGGAGACATACACTTAAAGGGCTTTTTTCTCGCACATTCCTTTGTAATTTACAACCTAGAACACCACTTCCAGTAAGGCTCTGTTGCCCTAGTAACCAGATTTGGTAAAGCAGAAATGCTGCCGCCTTGTCGCCGATTTCCGCAAGAGCAGCTTTTAACCCACAGCTAATGGTCACTTACCATTCACAAGGACTCAGGGCTCTAAAGGACACTGGCCCCCAAATTGGCTGAGGTAGGGAATGGATAAAATAATTCAAAACAGGCAAAATGTTCACGAAGATAGTATGAAGAGGTAAGTTTTACTCACTCTCTTTTTAAAGAAAGGAAAATGGTTAAAGCTCAACCTCAGGAAGTGTTAGACTCATGCAATCTAATCTACTAAAACTTTCCAACTCACACCAGTAGACTGACCATTGGCAAAAAGTCTACAAGCAATAAATGCTGAAGAGGTTTTAGAGAACTGTATGCCCTCTAGCTGCTGGTGAGATGTAAAAGGGTTAAACGCTAATAATGAGAACAGAAAGGAGCTGCGTTTAAAAGGAAATATTGAGGTACCATTCAATCCAGCAGGTGAACCAATGGGCCTCTCACCTGAGAAGACCAGAATGAAGAAGACCCGGGCTGCAAAAGCTGCACTGCAGCCTTATTCACAATAGACAAGACAGTGAAGCAACCAAAATGTCCATCAACAGATGAAAGGATAAAGAAGAAGAGGTCCGTGTACACAATGAATACTAGCCATGGAAAACAATGAAACACTGCTCTTTGAGGCACCATAGATGATCTTGGAGATAATCACAGAACATGAGGTAAGTCGGAAAGCAAAAGTCCTATATCCTATGATATCACTTATAGGCGTTATCTAATAACTGACACAAATGAACATATTTCCACACAGAAAGTCAATCACAGACTTATTAGAAAAAAACTATGCTTATCTAAAAGGAAAGGTGGGGGGAATGGATAAAAGAAGATTAGCGTTACCATATGTATACAAATACATATTATATACATATATCAAAAAGACCGACCATATAGCAAGGAAGGATTACGGAACACTCTGTAATAATTTACACGGAAAGAGGATCTCTACATAAATAGTTATATACAATATGTAGATGAACCAGAGTGTGTACACCTTGGACGAACAACATTCTAACCATTACCCCAATTGAAAAAATTAAAACAACGAACTAGGAGTAATGAGACATAAACTTATGGGGGGTTTTCCTGGCACATTCCATCCAAATTTAAAACCTAGGCAAACAACTTCCAGAATGGCTCTGGTGCCCTAGTACCCAGATTTGGGAATGGAGAAATGCTGCATCCTTGTGGCCGTTTCCCACAAGAGCAGCTATGAACCCACTGCAAAAGGTCACTAAATATTCACCAATTGCAGCTCTGTAAATGACCCCGGCCCTCCAAAAAATACTGAGGTCGAAAATCGACCAAAAAATTCCAGAGTGCAACCTTCCAAAAAGAAAATTTGAAGAGGTATATTATACTCACACTTTTTTTCTTTTTTCTTTTAACAGAAAAGAAAAAGGCGTGGAAAAATGATGAATTGTAGGAATTTTTACAGACATGTAAACCCAAATTACAAAAACCTATCAGCTCACACCAGTCAGAACGGCCATCAACAAAAATGCTGCAAACAATAAATGCTGACGTGATTGTGGAGAAATGCGTACCCTCGATTCTAAGGGGGACGTGGTAAGAGCCACTAATGAAAGCACAATTGAGGTGCCTTGAAAAGGTAAACGTTGACCTACCATACCAGTCAATCAATCATACCCACTGCTGGGTCTATCACCTGAGAAAATGAAAATCAAAAATCACAGGCTGGCAATCCTGCACTCCAGCAATATTTACCATAGGCAACTCTTGGAAGCAATGAAAATGTCCATTAACAGAGGAATGCACCAAGAAGAAGTGGTCCATGTACACAATGGAATATTAGCCATGGAAAACATTGAAGAACTGCTCTTTGAGGCACCATAGATGAGCCTGGAGATAATCACAAAACATGAAGTAGGTCGGAAAGCAAAACACCTATATCCTATATTATCACTTATGGCATTATCTAATAACTGACACAGATGAACATATTTCCAAAGAGAAAGACACTCACAAGCTTACAAAACAAACTATGCTCATCTGAAAGGAAAGGAGGGGGGAAATTGAGAAATGAAGATTAGTGTTACTATACATATACAAACACATATTATATACATGTATCAAAAACACCGAACATACAGCAAGGGAGGTCGATGGAACACTGTAGTATTTTACATGGGAAGAGGATCTGTACATTAATAGACATACATAATGTACAAATGAACCAGACTGCGTACACCAAAGACAAACAATATTCTAAACTTTACCCAGATTAAAAAAAATTTAAAAACCAAGAAGAAGTAATGAGACATAAACTTATGGGGAGTTCTCCTGGCAAATTCCATTCTAATTTACAACCTAGGACAATGACTTCCAGAAAGGCTCTGCTGCCCTAGTACCCAGATTGGGGAATGGAGAAATGCTACCTCCTTGTGGCCATTTCCCACAACAGCAGCTTTGAACCCACTGCAAAAGGTCACTAAATTTTCACCAACTTGCCGTTCTGTAAATGACACTTGCCCTCCAGAAAATTTCTGGGGTCAAAAATCGACCAAAAACTTCACAAGAGGGCAACCTTCGAAGAAGACAATTTCAAGAGCTCTATTGTACTCACGGGTTTTTCTTTTAAGAGAAAAGAAAAAGGGGTAGGAATATGACGAATTTAAAAAAAATTTAATGACATGCATACCCATAATACAAAAACCTATCAGCTCACAGCAGTCAGAAGGGCCATTAGGAAAAATGCTGCAAAAAATAAACGGTGAAGGGAGTGTGGAGAAATGCGTACCCTCTTTTGTAAGGGGTGGCATGTAAAGAGCCACTAATGAAAACACAGTGTAGGTGCTTTGAAAAGGGAAACATTGAGCTACCAGTCAATCAATCACAACCACTGCTTGGCCTATCACCTGAGAAAATGAGAATCAAAAAGTCACAGGCTGGCAAACCTGTACGCCAGCAAGATTTACCATAGCCAGCACGTGGAAGCAATGAAAATGTCCATCAACCGAGGAATGCACCAAGAAGAAGTGGTCCACTTACAAAATGGAATATTACTCTAATAATAAATATAAATTAAATTTAAATACAAACAAAAGCAAGGAGACATCAACATTTGTGGGTTTATCCGGGCACATTGCACTCTAATTTATAACCGAAGAACACCACTGGCCGGTAGGTCTGTTTCCCTAGTACCAGCAAGGGGAATGTAGAAAGGCTGCCGCTCTCTGGCCGTTACCTGCAAAAGCAGGTTTAAAGCCTGAGCTAATGGTCACTTCATATGAACAAGTACTGCAGGGCTGTAAATGAAACCTGCCCTCAAAATGTCTTGAGGGAGATAATGGCCAAAATATTTCAAATGGTGACACATACTTTAAGAAAACACTTTGAAGAAATAAGCTCTAATCACAGCTGGAAAAATTAAAAGGACATGTCTTAAAGCTCAATTTCAACGCATTATGAGACACATGCAAATTCAACCACAAAGAGGTATCAGCTCACACCACTCAGAATAATCATCAGCAAAAACTACAAAGAATAAATCCTGAAGGTGCTGGGAAGAAATACATGCCCTCCACATTAAGTGGGACATAACCTGGAAAGAACCACTAAGGAGAACAGAACAGAGGTGCCTTTAAAAGGTAAACATTGAGCTAGCATATGATCCAGCAGACCTATTCCTGGACCTATAAACTAAGAAGACAGAATTGGAAGGACACAGGCACGCAAATCTGCACTGCATAGTATTACAATAGCCAAGATATGGAAGTAACCAAAAAGTCCATCGACAGATGGGTGGACAAAGAAGAACTGCTACCTGTACAGATGGAATGTGAGCTACTGAAAAAATGATACAATGCCATTTGCAGCACCATAGATGAGTCTAGAAGTAATCATGCAATTTGGAGTAAGTGAGAAAGCGAAAGACACATATCCTATCATATCACATATAGGGGTTACCTAAAAAATGATACAAACAAAGATATTTCCACAAACACTATCATAGATTCATTAAAAAAACTTATGGTTCACCAAATGGACAGGTGTGAGGATTGGATACATTACCATATTGAGGTTAACAGAGAGATACAAACATATGTGAAGTATATAATCACCAAAGACCTATGCAATACCAAGAGAAGACTACTCAACATTGTGTCATAACCTACATGGGAAAAGGATCCGAAGAAGAATAGATATATGTATATGTGTGAAAGAACCACATCTTGCACACCTAGAACAAACAAAACATTGTAATCAAGTTTGCTGTGATAAAAAATAAAAATTAAGTTAAAAATACCAACAAGAAATAATGAGACATAAACTTAAAGGGCTTTTTCCTCGCACATTCCATTCTAATTTACAACTTAGAACACCACTTCCAGTAAGGCTCTGTTGCCCTAGTAACCAGATTTGGTAAAGGAGAAATGCTGCCAACTTGTGGCCGATTCCCGCAAGACCAGCTTTTAACCCACAGCTAATGGTCACTTACCATTCACAAGGACTCAGGGCTGTAAAGGACACCTGCCTTCAAAATTGTGCTGAGGTAGGGAATGGATAAAATAATTCAAAACAGGCAAAATGTTCACGAAGATAGTATGAAGAGGTAAGTTTTACTCGCTCTCTTTTTAAAGAAAGGAAAATGGATAAAAGCTCAGCCTCAGGAAGTATTAGACTCATGCAATCTAATCTACAAAAACTTTTCAACTTCCACCAGTCGAATGACCTTTGGCAAAAAGTCTACAAACAATAAATGCTGAAGAGGTTTTAGAGAACTGTGTACCCTCTAGCTGCTGGTGAGATGTAAGAGGGTTAAACGCTAATAATTAGAACAGAACGGAGCTGCGTTTAAAAGGAAAAATTGAGGTACCATTCAATCCAGCAGGGGCACCAATGGGCCTTGCACATGAGAAGACCAGAATGAAGAAGACCCGGGCTGCAAAAGCTGCACTGCAGCCTGATTCACAATAGACAAGGCAGTGAAGCAAACAAAATGTCCATCAACAGATGAAAGGATAAAGAAGAAGTGGTCCATGTACACAATGAATACTAGCCATGGAAAACAATGAAACACTGCTCTTTGAGGCACCATAGATGATCTTGGAGATAATCACAGAACATGAGGTAAGTCGGAAAGCAAAAGTCCTATATCCTATGATATCACTTATAGGCGTTATCTAATAACTGACACAAATGAACATATTTCCACCCAGAAAGTCAATCTCAGACTTATTAGAAAAAAACTATGCTTATCTAAAAGGAAAGGTGGGGGGAATGGATAAAAGAAGATTAGCGTTACCATATGTATACAAATACATATTATATACATATATCAAAAAGACCGACCATATAGCAAGGAAGGATTATGGAACACTCTGTAATAATTTACACGGGAAGAGGATCTCTACATAAATAGTTACATACAATATGTAGATGAACAAGAGTGTGTACACCTTGGACGAGCAACATTCTAACCATTACCCCAATTGAAAAAATTAAAACAACGAACTAGGAGTAATGAGACATAAACTTATGGGGGGTTTTCCTGGCACATTCCATCCAAATTTAAAACCTAGGCAAACAACTTCCAGAACGGCTCTGCTGCCCTAGTACCCAGATTTGGGAATGGAGAAATGCTGCATCCTTGTGGCCGTTTCCCACAAGGGCAGCTTTAAACCCACTGCAAAATGTCACTAAATATTCTCCAATTGCAGGTCTGTAAATGACACCGGCCCTCCAAAAAATACTGAGGTCGAAAATCGAGCAAAAAATTCCAGAGTGCAACCTTCCAAAAAGAAAATTTGAAGAGGTTTATTATAGTCACACTTTTTTGCTTTTTTCTTTTAACAGAAAAGAAAAAGGCGTGGAAAAATGATGAATTGTAGGAATTTTTACAGACATGTAAACCTAAATTACAAAACCTATCAGCTCACACCAGTCAGAACGGCCATCAACAAAAATGCTGCAAACAATAAATGCTGACGTGATTTTGGAGAAATGCGTACCCTCGATTCTAAGGGGGACGTGGTAAGAGCCACTAATGAAAGCACAATTGAGGTGCCTTGAAAAGGTAAACGTTGACATACCATACCAGTCAATCAATCATACCCACTGCTGGGTCTATCACCTGAGAATGAAAATCAAAAATCACAGGCTGGCAATCCTGCACTCCAGCAATATTTACCATAGGCAACACTTGGAAGCAACGAAAATGTCCATCAACAGAGGAATGCACCAAGAAGAAGTGGTCCATGTACACAATGGAATATTAGCTATGGAAAACATTGAAGCACTGCTCTTTGAGGCACCATAGATGAGCCTGGAGATAATCACAAAACATGAAGTAGGTCGGACAGCAAAACACCTATATCCTATATTATCACTTATGGCATTATCTAATAACTGACACAGATGAACATATTTCCAAAGAGAAAGACACTCACAGGCTTAGAAATCAAACTATGCTCATCTGAAAGGAAAGGAGGGGGGAAATTGAGAAATGAAGAGTAGTGTTACTATACATATACAAATACATATTATATACATGTATCAAAAAGACCGACATATAGCAAGGGAGGTCAACGGAACACTGTAATATTTTACATGGGAAGAGGATCTGTACATTAATAGACATACATAATGTACAAATGAACCAGACTGCGTACACCAAAGACAAACAATATTCTAAACTTTACCCAGATTAAAAAAAATTTAAAAACCAAGAAGAAGTAATGAGACATAAACTTATGGGGAGTTCTCCTGGCAAATTCCATTCTAATTTACAACCTAGGACAATGACTTCCAGAAAGGCTCTGCTGCCCTAGTACCCAGATTGGGGAATGGAGAAATGCTACCTCCTTGTGGCCGTTTCCCACAACAGCAGCTTTGAACCCACTGCAAAAGGTCACTAAATTTTCACCAACTTGCCATTCTGTAAATGACACTTGCCCTCCAGAAAATTTCTGGGGTCAAAAATCGACCAAAAAAAAAAAAAAAAATCGACCAAAAACTTCACAAGAGGGCAACCTTCGAAGCAGACAATTTCAAGAGCTCTATTGTACTCACGGGTTTTTCTTTTAAGAGAAAAGAAAAAGGGGTAGGAATATGACGAATTAAAAAAAATTTAATGACATGCATACCCATAATACAAAAACCTATCAGCTCACAGCAGTCAGAATGGCCATTAGGAAAAATGCTGCAAAAAATAAATGGTGAAGGGAGTGTGGAGAAATGCGTACCCTCTTTTGTAAGGGGTCTCATGTAAAGAGCCACTAATGAAAACACAGTGTAGGTGCTTTGAAAAGGGAAACATTGAGCTACCAGTCAATCAATCACAACCACTGCTTGGCCTATCACCTGAGAAAATGAGAATCAAAAAGTCACAGGCTGGCAAACCTGTACGCCAGCAAGATTTACCATAGCCAGCACGTGGAAGCAATGAAAATGTCCATCAACCGAGGAATGCACCAAGAAGAAGTGGTCCACTTACAAAATGGAATATTACTCTAATAATAAATATAAATTAAATTTAAAAACAAACAAAAGCAAGGAGACATCAACATTTGTGGGTTTATCCGGGCACATTGCACTCTAATTTATAACCGAAGAACACCACTGGCCGGTAGGTCTGTTTCCCTAGTACCAGCAAGGGGAATGTAGAAAGGCTGCCGCTCTCTGGCCGTTACCTGCAAAAGCAGGTTTAAAGCCTGAGCTAATGTCACTTCATATGAACAAGTACTGCAGGGCTGTAAATGAGACCTGCCCTCAAAATGTCTTGAGGGAGATAATGGCCAAAATATTTCAAATGGTGACACATACTTTAAGAAAACACTTTGAAGAAATAAGCTCTAATCACAGCTGGAAAAATTAAAAGGACATGTCTTAAAGCTCAATTTCAACGCATTATGAGACACATGCAAATTCAACCACAAAGAGGTATCAGCTCACACCACTCAGAATAATCATCAGCAAAAACTACAAAGAATAAATCCTGAAGGTGCTGGGAAGAAATACATGCCCTCCACATTAAGTGGGACATAACCTGGAAAGAACCACTAAGGAGAACAGAACAGAGGTGCCTTTAAAAGGTAAACATTGAGCTAGCGTATGATCCAGCAGATCTATTCCTGGACCTATAAACTAAGAAGACAGAATTGGAAGGACACAGGCACGCAAATCTGCACTGCATAGTATTACAATAGCCAAGATATGGAAGTAACCAAAAAGTCCATCGACAGATGGGTGGACAAAGAAGAACTGCTACCTGTACAGATGGAATGTGAGCTACTGAAAAAATGATACAATGCCATTTGCAGCACCATAGATGAGTCTAGAAGTAATCATGCAACTTGGAGTAAGTGAGAAAGCGAAAGACACATATCCTATCATATCACATATAGGGGTTACCTAAAAAATGATACAAACAAAGATATTTCCACAAACACTATCATAGATTCATTAAAAAAACTTATGGTTCACCAAATGGACAGGTGTGAGGATTGGATACATTACCATATTGAGGTTAACAGAGAGATACAAACACATGTGAAATATATAATCACCAAAGACCTACGCAATACCAAGAGAAGACTACTCAACATTGTGTCATAACCTACATGGGAAAAGGATCCGAAGAAGAATAGATATATGTGTATGTGTGAAAGAACCACATCTTGCACACCTAGAACAAACAAAACATTGTAATCAAGTTTGCTGTGATAAAAAATAAAAATTAAGTTAAAAATACCAACAAGAAATAATGAGACATAAACTTAAAGGGCTTTTTCCTCGCACATTCTATTCTAATTAACACCTAGAACACCACTTCCAGTAAGGCTCTGTTGCCCTAGTAACCAGATTTGGTAAAGGAGAAATGCTGCCGCCTTGTGGCCGATTCCCGCAAGAGCAACTTTTAACCCACAGCTAATAGTCACTTACCATTCATAAGCAAACAGGGCTGTAAAGGACACCTGCCCTCAAAATTGTGCTGAGGTAGGGAATGGATAAAAGAATTCAAAACAGGCAAAATGTTCACGAAGATAGTATGAAGACGTAAGTTTTACTCACTCTCTTTTTAAAGAAAGGAAAATGGATAAAAGCTCAGCCTCAGGAAGTATTAGACTCATGCAATCTAATCTACAAAAACTTTTCAACTCACACCAATCGACTGACCATTGGCAAAAAGTCTACACACAATAAATGCTGAAGAGGTTTTAGAGAACTGTGTACCCTCTAGCTGCTGGTGAGATGTAAGAGGGTTAAACGCAAATAATGACAACAGAAAGGAGCTGCGTTTAAAAGGAAAAATTGAGGTACCATTCCATCCAGCAGGCACACCAATGGGCCACTCACCTGAGAAGACCAGAATGAAGAAGACCCGGGCTGCAAAAGCTGCACTGCAGCCTGATTCACAATAGACAAGACAGTGAAGCAACCAAAATGTCCATCAACAGATGAAACGATAAAGAAGAAGTGGTCCATGTACACAATGAATACTAGCCACGGAAAACAATGAAACACTGCTCTTTGAGGCACCATAGATGATCTTGGAGATAATCACAGAACATGAGGTAAGTCGGAAAGCAAAAGTCCTATATCCTATGATATCACTTATAGGCGTTATCTAATAACTGACACAAATGAACATATTTCCACACAGAAAGTCAATCACAGACTTATTAAAAAAAAACTATGCTTATCTAAAAGGAAAGGTGGGGGGAATGGATAAATGAAGATTAGCGTTACCATATGTATACAAATACATATTATATACATATATCAAAAAGACCAACCATATAGCAAGGAAGGATTATGGAACACTCTGTAATAATTTACACGGAAAGAGGATCTCTACATAAATAGTTATATACAATATGTAGATGAACCAGAGTGTGTACACGTTGGACGAACAACATTCTTACCATTACCCCAGTTGAAAAAATTAAAACAACGAACTAGGAGTAATGAGACATAAACTTATGGGGGGTTTTCCTGGCACATTCCATCCAAATTTAAAACCTAGGCAAACAACTTCCAGAATGGCTCTGATGCCCTAGTAACCCAGATTTGGGAATGGAGAAATGCTGCATCCTGGTGGCCGTTTCCCACAAGAGCAGCTTTAAACCCACTGCAAAAGGTCACTAAATATTCACCAATTGCAGGTCTGTAAATGACACCGGCCCTCCAAAAAATACTGAGGTCGAAAATCGACCAAAAAATTCCAGAGTGCAACCTTCCAAAAAGAAAATTTGAAGAGGTATATTATACTCACACTTTTTTTCTTTTTTCTTTTAACAGAAAAGAAAAAGGCGTGGAAAAATGATGAATTGTAGGAATTTTTACAGACATGTAAACCCAAATTACAAAAACCTATCAGCTCACACCAGTCAGAACTGCCATCAACAAAAATGCTGCAAACAATAAATGCTGACGTGATTGTGGAGAAATGTGTACCCTCGATTCTAATGGGGATGTGGTAAGAGCCACTAATGAAAGCACAATTGAGGTGCCTTGAAAAGGTAAACGTTGACCTACCATACCAGTCAATCAATCATACCCACTGCTGGGTCTATCACCTGAGAAAATGAAAATCAAAAATCACAGGCTGGCAATCCTGCACTCCAGCAATATTTACCATAGGCAACACTTGGAAGCAACGAAAATGTCCATCAACAGAGGAATGCACCAAGAAGAAGTGGTCCATGTACACAATGGAATATTACCCATGGAAAACATTGAAGCACTGCTCTTTGAGGCACCATAGATGAGCCTGGAGATAATCACAAAACATGAAGTAGGTCGGACAGCAAAACACCTATATACTATATTATCACTTATGGCATTATCTAATAACTGACACAGATGAACATATTTCCAAAGAGAAAGACACTCACAGGCTTAGAAATCAAACTATGCTCATCTGAAAGGAAAGGAGGGGGGAAATTGAGAAATGAAGATTAGTGTTACTATACATATACAAATACATATTATATACATGTATCAAAAAGACCGAACATATAGCAAGGGAGGTCAACGGAACACTGTAATATTTTACATGGGAAGAGGATCTGTACATTAATAGACATACATAATGTACAAAGGAACCAGACTGCGTACACCAAAGACAAACAATATTCTAAACTTTACCCAGATTAAAAAAATTTAAAAACCAAGAAGAAGTAATGAGACATAAACTTATGGGGACTTCTCCTGGCAAATTCCATTCTAATTTACAACCTAGGACAATGACTTCCAGAAAGGCTCTGCTGCCCTAGTACCCAGATTGGGGAATGGAGAAATGCTACCTCCTTGTGGCCGTTTCCCACAACAGCAGCTTTGAACCTACTGCAAAAGGTCACTAAATTTTCACCAACTTGCCGTTCTGTAAATGACACTTGCCCTCCAGAAAATTTCTGGGGTCAAAAATCGACCAAAAAAAAAAAAAAAAAATCGACCAAAAACTTCACAAGAGGGCAACCTTCGAAGCAGACAATTTCAAGAGCTCTATTGTACTCACGGGTTTTTCTTTTAAGAGAAAAGAAAAAGGGGTAGGAATATGACGAATTAAAAAAAATTTAATGACATGCATACCCATAATACAAAAACCTATCAGCTCACAGCAGTCAGAATGGCCATTAGGAAAAATGCTGCAAAAAATAAATGGTGAAGGGAGTGTGGAGAAATGCGTACCCTCTTTTGTAAGGGGTGGCATGTAAAGAGCCACTAATGAAAACACAGTGTAGGTGCTTTGAAAAGGGAAACATTGAGCTACCAGTCAATCAATCACAACCACTGCTTGGCCTATCACCTGAGAAAATGAGAATCAAAAAGTCACAGGCTGGCAAACCTGTACGCCAGCAAGATTTACCATAGCCAGCACGTGGAAGCAATGAAAATGTCCATCAACCGAGGAATGCACCAAGAAGAAGTGGTCCACTTACAAAATGGAATATTACTCTAATAATAAATATAAATTAAATTTAAAAACAAACAAAAGCAAGGAGACATCAACATTTGTGGGTTTATCCGGGCACATTGCACTCTAATTTATAACCGAAGAACACCACTGGCCGGTAGGTCTGTTTCCCTTGTACCAGCAAGGGGAATGTAGAAAGGCTGCCGCTCTCTGGCCGTTACCTGCAAAAGCAGGTTTAAAGCCTGAGCTAATGTCACTTCATATGAACAAGTACTGCAGGGCTGTAAATGAGACCTGCCCTCAAAATGTCTTGAGGGAGATAATGGCCAAAATATTTCAAATGGTGACACATACTTTAAGAAAACACTTTGAAGAAATAAGCTCTAATCACAGCTGGAAAAATTAAAAGGACATGTCTTAAAGCTCAATTTCAACGCATTATGAGACACATGCAAATTCAACCACAAAGAGGTATCAGCTCACACCACTCAGAATAATCATCAGCAAAAACTACAAAGAATAAATCCTGAAGGTGCTGGGAAGAAATACATGCCCTCCACATTAAGTGGGACATAACCTGGAAAGAACCACTAAGGAGAACAGAACAGAGGTGCCTTTAAAAGGTAAACATTGAGCTAGCGTATGATCCAGCAGATCTATTCCTGGACCTATAAACTAAGAAGACAGAATTGGAAGGACACAGGCACGCAAATCTGCACTGCATAGTATTACAATAGCCAAGATATGGAAGTAACCAAAAAGTCCATCGACAGATGGGTGGACAAAGAAGAACTGCTACCTGTACAGATGGAATGTGAGCTACTGAAAAAATGATACAATGCCATTTGCAGCACCATAGATGAGTCTAGAAGTAATCATGCAACTTGGAGTAAGTGAGAAAGCGAAAGACACATATCCTATCATATCACATATAGGGGTTACCTAAAAAATGATACAAACAAAGATATTTCCACAAACACTATCATAGATTCATTAAAAAAACTTATGGTTCACCAAATGGACAGGTGTGAGGATTGGATACATTACCATATTGAGGTTAACAGAGAGATACAAACACATGTGAAATATATAATCACCAAAGACCTACGCAATACCAAGAGAAGACTACTCAACATTGTGTCATAACCTACATGGGAAAAGGATCCGAAGAAGAATAGATATATGTGTATGTGTGAAAGAACCACATCTTGCACACCTAGAACAAACAAAACATTGTAATCAAGTTTGCTGTGATAAAAAATAAAAATTAAGTTAAAAATACCAACAAGAAATAATGAGACATAAACTTAAAGGGCTTTTTCCTCGCACATTCTATTCTAATTAACACCTAGAACACCACTTCCAGTAAGGCTCTGTTGCCCTAGTAACCAGATTTGGTAAAGGAGAAATGCTGCCGCCTTGTGGCCGATTCCCGCAAGAGCAACTTTTAACCCACAGCTAATAGTCACTTACCATTCATAAGCAAACAGGGCTGTAAAGGACACCTGCCCTCAAAATTGTGCTGAGGTAGGGAATGGATAAAAGAATTCAAAACAGGCAAAATGTTCACGAAGATAGTATGAAGACGTAAGTTTTACTCACTCTCTTTTTAAAGAAAGGAAAATGGATAAAAGCTCAGCCTCAGGAAGTATTAGACTCATGCAATCTAATCTACAAAAACTTTTCAACTCACACCAATCGACTGACCATTGGCAAAAAGTCTACACACAATAAATGCTGAAGAGGTTTTAGAGAACTGTGTACCCTCTAGCTGCTGGTGAGATGTAAGAGGGTTAAACGCAAATAATGACAACAGAAAGGAGCTGCGTTTAAAAGGAAAAATTGAGGTACCATTCCATCCAGCAGGCACACCAATGGGCCACTCACCTGAGAAGACCAGAATGAAGAAGACCCGGGCTGCAAAAGCTGCACTGCAGCCTGATTCACAATAGACAAGACAGTGAAGCAACCAAAATGTCCATCAACAGATGAAACGATAAAGAAGAAGTGGTCCATGTACACAATGAATACTAGCCACGGAAAACAATGAAACACTGCTCTTTGAGGCACCATAGATGATCTTGGAGATAATCACAGAACATGAGGTAAGTCGGAAAGCAAAAGTCCTATATCCTATGATATCACTTATAGGCGTTATCTAATAACTGACACAAATGAACATATTTCCACACAGAAAGTCAATCACAGACTTATTAAAAAAAAACTATGCTTATCTAAAAGGAAAGGTGGGGGGAATGGATAAATGAAGATTAGCGTTACCATATGTATACAAATACATATTATATACATATATCAAAAAGACCAACCATATAGCAAGGAAGGATTATGGAACACTCTGTAATAATTTACACGGAAAGAGGATCTCTACATAAATAGTTATATACAATATGTAGATGAACCAGAGTGTGTACACGTTGGACGAACAACATTCTTACCATTACCCCAGTTGAAAAAATTAAAACAACGAACTAGGAGTAATGAGACATAAACTTATGGGGGGTTTTCCTGGCACATTCCATCCAAATTTAAAACCTAGGCAAACAACTTCCAGAATGGCTCTGATGCCCTAGTAACCCAGATTTGGGAATGGAGAAATGCTGCATCCTGGTGGCCGTTTCCCACAAGAGCAGCTTTAAACCCACTGCAAAAGGTCACTAAATATTCACCAATTGCAGGTCTGTAAATGACACCGGCCCTCCAAAAAATACTGAGGTCGAAAATCGACCAAAAAATTCCAGAGTGCAACCTTCCAAAAAGAAAATTTGAAGAGGTATATTATACTCACACTTTTTTTCTTTTTTCTTTTAACAGAAAAGAAAAAGGCGTGGAAAAATGATGAATTGTAGGAATTTTTACAGACATGTAAACCCAAATTACAAAAACCTATCAGCTCACACCAGTCAGAACTGCCATCAACAAAAATGCTGCAAAGAATAAATGCTGACGTGATTGTGGAGAAATGTGTACCCTCGATTCTAATGGGGATGTGGTAAGAGCCACTAATGAAAGCACAATTGAGGTGCCTTGAAAAGGTAAACGTTGACCTACCATACCAGTCAATCAATCATACCCACTGCTGGGTCTATCACCTGAGAAAATGAAAATCAAAAATCACAGGCTGGCAATCCTGCACTCCAGCAATATTTACCATAGGCAACACTTGGAAGCAACGAAAATGTCCATCAACTGAGGAATGCACCAAGAAGAAGTGGTCCATGTACACAATGGAATATTAGCCATGGAAAACATTGAAGCACTGCTCTTTGAGGCACCATAGATGAGCCTGGAGATAATCACAAAACATGAAGTAGGTCGGACAGCAAAACACCTATATACTATATTATCACTTATGGCATTATCTAATAACTGACACAGATGAACATATTTCCAAAGAGAAAGACACTCACAGGCTTAGAAATCAAACTATGCTCATCTGAAAGGAAAGGAGGGGGGAAATTGAGAAATGAAGATTAGTGTTACTATACATATACAAATACATATTATATACATGTATCAAAAAGACCGAACATATAGCAAGGGAGGTCAACGGAACACTGTAATATTTTACATGGGAAGAGGATCTGTACATTAATAGACATACATAATGTACAAAGGAACCAGACTGCGTACACCAAAGACAAACAATATTCTAAACTTTACCCAGATTAAAAAAATTTAAAAACCAAGAAGAAGTAATGAGACATAAACTTATGGGGACTTCTCCTGGCAAATTCCATTCTAATTTACAACCTAGGACAATGACTTCCAGAAAGGCTCTGCTGCCCTAGTACCCAGATTGGGGAATGGAGAAATGCTACCTCCTTGTGGCCGTTTCCCACAACAGCAGCTTTGAACCTACTGCAAAAGGTCACTAAATTTTCACCAACTTGCCGTTCTGTAAATGACACTTGCCCTCCAGAAAATTTCTGGGGTCAAAAATCGACCAAAAACTTCACAAGAGGGCAACCTTCGAAGCAGACAATTTCAAGAGCTATATTGTACTCACGGGTTTTTCTTTTAAGAGAAAAGAAAAAGGGGTAGGAATATGACGAATTAAAAAAAATTTAATGACATGCATACCCATAATACAAAAACCTATCAGCTCACAGCAGTCAGAAGGGCCATTAGGAAAAATGCTGCAAAAAATAAACGGTGAAGGGAGTGTGGAGAAATGCGTACCCTCTTTTGTAAGCTGTGGCATGTAAAGAGCCACTAATGAAAACACAGTGTAGGTGCTTTGAAAAGGGAAACATTGAGCTACCAGTCAATCAATCACAACCACTGCTTGGCCTATCACCTGAGAAAATGAGAATCAAAAAGTCACAGGCTGGCAAACCTGTACGCCAGCAAGATTTACCATTGCCAGCACGTGGAAGCAATGAAAATGTCCATCAACCGAGGAATGCACCAAGAAGAAGTGGTCCACTTACAAAATGGAATATTACTCTAATAATAAATATAAATTAAATTTAAAAACAAACAAAAGCAAGGAGACATCAACATTTGTGGGTTTATCCGGGCACATTGCACTCTAATTTATAACCGAAAAACACCACTGGCCGGTAGGTCTGTTTCCCTAGTACCAGCAAGGGGAATGTAGAAAGGCTGCCGCTCTCTGGCCGTTACCTGCAAAAGCAGGTTTAAAGCCTGAGCTAATGTCACTTCATATGAACAAGTACTGCAGGGCTGTAAATGAAACCTGCCCTCAAAATGTCTTGAGGGAGATAATGGCCAAAATATTTCAAATGGTGACACATACTTTAAGAAAACACTTTGAAGAAATAAGCTCTAATCACAGCTGGAAAAATTAAAAGGACATGTCTTAAAGCTCAATTTCAACGCATTATGAGACACATGCAAATTCAACCACAAAGAGGTATCAGCTCACACCACTCAGAATAATCATCAGCAAAAACTACAAAGAATAAATCCTGAAGGTGCTGGGAAGAAATACATGCCCTCCACATTAAGTGGGACATAACCTGGAAAGAACCACTAAGGAGAACAGAACAGAGGTGCCTTTAAAAGGTAAACATTGAGCTAGCATATTATCCAGCAGACCTATTCCTGGACCTATAAACTAAGAAGACAGAATTGGAAGGACACAGGCACGCAAATCTGCATTGCATAGTATTACAATAGCCAAGATATGGAAGTAACCAAAAAGTCCACCGACAGATGGGTGGACAAAGAAGAACTGCTACCTGTACAGATGGAATGTGAGCTACTGAAAAAATGATACAATGCCATTTGCAGCACCATAGATGAGTCTAGAAGTAATCATGCAACTTGGAGTAAGTGAGAAAGCGAAAGACACATATCCTATCATATCACATATAGGGGTTACCTAAAAAATGATACAAACAAAGATATTTCCACAAACACTATCATAGATTCATTAAAAAAACTTATGGTTCACCAAATGGACAGGTGTGAGGATTGGATACATTACCATATTGAGGTTAACAGAGAGATACAAACACATGTGAAATATATAATCACCAAAGACCTACGCAATACCAAGAGAAGACTACTCAACATTGTGTCATAACCTACATGGGAAAAGGATCCGAAGAAGAATAGATATATGTATATGTGTGAAAGAACCACATCTTGCACACCTAGAACAAACAAAACATTGTAATCAAGTTTGCTGTGATAAAAAATAAAAATTAAGTTAAAAATACCAACAAGAAATAATGAGACATAAACTTAAAGGGCTTTTTCCTCGCACATTCTATTCTAATTAACACCTAGAACACCACTTCCAGTAAGGCTCTGTTGCCCTAGTAACCAGATTTGGTAAAGGAGACATGCTGCCGCCTTGTGGCCGATTCCCGCAAGAGCAACTTTTAACCCACAGCTAATAGTCACTTACCATTCATAAGCAAACAGGGCTGTAAAGGACACCTGCCCTCAAAATTGTGCTGAGGTAGGGAATGGATAAAAGAATTCAAAACAGGCAAAATGTTCACGAAGATAGTATGAAGACGTAAGTTTTACTCACTCTCTTTTTAAAGAAAGGAAAATGGATAAAAGCTCAGCCTCAGGAAGTATTAGACTCATGCAATCTAATCTACAAAAACTTTTCAACTCACACCAATCGACTGACCATTGGCAAAAAGTCTACAAACAATAAATGCTGAAGAGGTTTTAGAGAACTGTGTACCCTCTAGCTGCTGGTGAGATGTAAGAGGGTTAAACGCAAATAATGACAACAGAAAGGAGCTGCGTTTAAAAGGAAAAATTGAGGTACCATTCCATCCAGCAGGCACACCAATGGGCCACTCACCTGAGAAGACCAGAATGAAGAAGACCCGGGCTGCAAAAGCTGCACTGCAGCCTGATTCACAATAGACAAGACAGTGAAGCAACCAAAATGTCCATCAACAGATGAAACGATAAAGAAGAAGTGGTCCATGTACACAATGAATACTAGCCATGGAAAACAATGAAACACTGCTCTTTGAGGCACCATAGATGATCTTGGAGATAATCACAGAACATGAGGTAAGTCGGAAAGCAAAAGTCCTATATCCTATGATATCACTTATAGGCGTTATCTAATAACTGACACAAATGAACATATTTCCACACAGAAAGTCAATCACAGACTTATTAAAAACAACTATGCTTATCTAAAATGAAAGGTGGGGGGAATGGATAAATGAAGATTAGCGTTACCATATGTATACAAATACATATTATATACATATATCAAAAAGACCAACCATATAGCAAGGAAGGATTATGGAACACTCTGTAATAATTTACACGGAAAGAGGATCTCTACATAAATAGTTATATAGAATATGTAGATGAACCAGAGTGTGTACACCTTGGACGAACAACATTCTAACCATTACCCCAATTGAAAAAATTAAAACAACGAACTAGGAGTAATGAGACATAAACTTATGGGGGGTTTTCCTGGCACATTCCATCCAAATTTAAAACCTAGGCAAACAACTTCCAGAATGGCTCTGCTGCCCTAGTACCCAGATTTGGGAATGGAGAAATGCTGCATCCTTGTGGCCGTTTCCCACAAGAGCAGCTTTAAACCCACTGCAAAAGGTCACTAAATATTCACCAATTGCAGGTCTGTAAATGACACCGGCCCTCCAAAAAATACTGAGGTCGAAAATCGACCAAAAAATTCCAGAGTGCAACCTTCCAAAAAGAAAATTTGAAGAGGTATATTATACTCACACTTTTTTTCTTTTTTCTTTTAACAGAAAAGAAAAAGGCGTGGAAAAATGATGAATTGTAGGAACTTTTACAGACATGTAAACCCAAATTACAAAAACCAATCAGCTCACACCAGTCAGAACTGCCATCAACAAAAATGCTGCAAACAATAAATGCTGACGTGATTGTGGAGAAATGCGTACCCTCGATTCTAAGGGGGATGTGGTAAGAGCCACTAATGAAAGCACAATTGAGGTGCCTTGAAAAGGTAAACGTTGACCTACCATACCAGTCAATCAATCATACCCACTGCCTGGTCTATCACCTGAGAAATTGAAAATCAAAAATCACAGGCTGGCAATCCTGCACTCCAGCAATATTTACCATAGGCAACTCTTGGAAGCAATGAAAATGTCCATTAACAGAGGAATGCACCAAGAAGAAGTGGTCCATGTACACAATGGAATATTAGCCATGGAAAACATTGAAGCACTGCTCTTTGAGGCACCATAGATGAGCCTGGAGATAATCACAAAACATGAAGTAGGTCGGAAAGCAAAACAACTATATCCTATATTATCACTTATGGCATTATCTAATAACTGACACAGATGAACATATTTCCAAAGAGAAAGACACTCACAGGCTTAGAAAACAAACTATGCTCATCTGAAAGGAAAGGAGGGGGGAAATTGAGAAATGAAGATTAGTGTTACTATACATATACAAACACATATTATATACATGTATCAAAAACACCGAACATATAGCAAGGGAGGTCGATGGAACACTGTAGTATTTTACATGGGAAGAGGATCTGTACATTAATAGACATACAGAATGTACAAATGAACCAGATTGTGTACACCTAGGACAAACAATATTCTAAAATTTTCCCAGATTAAAAAAATTTTAAAAACCAAGAAGAAGTAATGAGACATAAACTTATGGGGATTTCTCCTGGAAAATTCCATTCTAATTTACAACCTAGGACAATGACTTCCAGAAAGGCTCTGCTGCCCTGGTACCCAGATTGGGGAATGGAGAATGCTACCTCCTTGTGGCCGTTTCCCACAACAGCAGCTTTGAACCCCCTGCAAATGGTCACTAAATTTTCACCAACTTGCCGTTCTGTAAATGACACTTGCCCTCCAGAAAATTTCTGGGGTCAAAAATCGACCAAAAACTTCACAAGAGGGCAACCTTCGAAGCAGACAATTTCAAGAGCTCTATTGTACTCACGGGTTTTTCTTTTAAGAGAAAAGAAAAAGGGGTAGGAATATGACGAATTAAAAAAAATTTAATGACATGCATACCCATAATACAAAAACCTATCAGCTCACAGCAGTCAGAATGGCCATTAGGAAAAATGCTGCAAAAAATAAATGGTGAAGGGAGTGTGGAGAAATGCGTACCCTCTTTTGTAAGGGGTGGCATGTAAAGAGCCACTAATGAAAACACAGTGTAGGTGCTTTGAAAAGGGAAACATTGAGCTACCAGTCAATCAATCACAACCACTGCTTGGCCTATCACCTGAGAAAATGAGAATCAAAAAGTCACAGGCTGGCAAACCTGTACGCCAGCAAGATTTACCATAGCCAGCACGTGGAAGCAATGAAAATGTCCATCAACCGAGGAATGCACCAAGAAGAAGTGGTCCACTTACAAAATGGAATATTACTCTAATAATAAATATAAATTAAATTTAAAAACAAACAAAAGCAAGGAGACATCAACATTTGTGGGTTTATCCGGGCACATTGCACTCTAATTTATAACCGAAGAACACCACTGGCCGGTAGGTCTGTTTCCCTAGTACCAGCAAGGGGAATGTAGAAAGGCTGCCGCTCTCTGGCCGTTACCTGCAAAAGCAGGTTTAAAGCCTGAGCTAATGTCACTTCATATGAACAAGTACTGCAGGGCTGTAAATGAAACCTGCCCTCAAAAGGTCTTGAGGGACATAATGGCCAAAATATTTCAAATGGTGACACATACTTTAAGAAAACACTTTGAAGAAATAAGCTCTAATCACAGCTGGAAAAATTAAAAGGACATGTCTTAAAGCTCAATTTCAACGCATTATGAGACACATGCAAATTCAACCACAAAGAGGTATCAGCTCACACCACTCAGAATAATCATCAGCAAAAACTACAAAGAATAAATCCTGAAGGTGCTGGGAAGAAATACATGCCCTCCACATTAAGTGGGACATAACCTGGAAAGAACCACTAAGGAGAACAGAACAGAGGTGCCTTTAAAAGGTAAACATTGAGCTAGCATATTATCCAGCAGACCTATTCCTGGACCTATAAACTAAGAAGACAGAATTGGAAGGACACAGGCACGCAAATCTGCATTGCATAGTATTACAATAGCCAAGATATGGAAGTAACCAAAAAGTCCACCGACAGATGGGTGGACAAAGAAGAACTGCTACCTGTACAGATGGAATGTGAGCTACTGAAAAAATGATACAATGCCATTTGCAGCACCATAGATGAGTCTAGAAGTAATCATGCAACTTGGAGTAAGTGAGAAAGCGAAAGACACATATCCTATCATATCACATATAGGGGTTACCTAAAAAATGATACAAACAAAGATATTTCCACAAACACTATCATAGATTCATTAAAAAAACTTATGGTTCACCAAATGGACAGGTGTGAGGATTGGATACATTACCATATTGAGGTTAACAGAGAGATACAAACACATGTGAAATATATAATCACCAAAGACCTACGCAATACCAAGAGAAGACTACTCAACATTGTGTCATAACCTACATGGGAAAAGGATCCGAAGAAGAATAGATATATGTATATGTGTGAAAGAACCACATCTTGCACACCTAGAACAAACAAAACATTGTAATCAAGTTTGCTGTGATAAAAAATAAAAATTAAGTTAAAAATACCAACAAGAAATAATGAGACATAAACTTAAAGGGCTTTTTCCTCGCACATTCTATTCTAATTAACACCTAGAACACCACTTCCAGTAAGGCTCTGTTGCCCTAGTAACCAGATTTGGTAAAGGAGACATGCTGCCGCCTTGTGGCCGATTCCCGCAAGAGCAACTTTTAACCCACAGCTAATAGTCACTTACCATTCATAAGCAAACAGGGCTGTAAAGGACACCTGCCCTCAAAATTGTGCTGAGGTAGGGAATGGATAAAAGAATTCAAAACAGGCAAAATGTTCACGAAGATAGTATGAAGACGTAAGTTTTACTCACTCTCTTTTTAAAGAAAGGAAAATGGATAAAAGCTCAGCCTCAGGAAGTATTAGACTCATGCAATCTAATCTACAAAAACTTTTCAACTCACACCAATCGACTGACCATTGGCAAAAAGTCTACAAACAATAAATGCTGAAGAGGTTTTAGAGAACTGTGTACCCTCTAGCTGCTGGTGAGATGTAAGAGGGTTAAACGCAAATAATGACAACAGAAAGGAGCTGCGTTTAAAAGGAAAAATTGAGGTACCATTCCATCCAGCAGGCACACCAATGGGCCACTCACCTGAGAAGACCAGAATGAAGAAGACCCGGGCTGCAAAAGCTGCACTGCAGCCTGATTCACAATAGACAAGACAGTGAAGCAACCAAAATGTCCATCAACAGATGAAACGATAAAGAAGAAGTGGTCCATGTACACAATGAATACTAGCCATGGAAAACAATGAAACACTGCTCTTTGAGGCACCATAGATGATCTTGGAGATAATCACAGAACATGAGGTAAGTCGGAAAGCAAAAGTCCTATATCCTATGATATCACTTATAGGCGTTATCTAATAACTGACACAAATGAACATATTTCCACACAGAAAGTCAATCACAGACTTATTAAAAACAACTATGCTTATCTAAAATGAAAGGTGGGGGGAATGGATAAATGAAGATTAGCGTTACCATATGTATACAAATACATATTATATACATATATCAAAAAGACCAACCATATAGCAAGGAAGGATTATGGAACACTCTGTAATAATTTACACGGAAAGAGGATCTCTACATAAATAGTTATATAGAATATGTAGATGAACCAGAGTGTGTACACCTTGGACGAACAACATTCTAACCATTACCCCAATTGAAAAAATTAAAACAACGAACTAGGAGTAATGAGACATAAACTTATGGGGGGTTTTCCTGGCACATTCCATCCAAATTTAAAACCTAGGCAAACAACTTCCAGAATGGCTCTGCTGCCCTAGTACCCAGATTTGGGAATGGAGAAATGCTGCATCCTTGTGGCCGTTTCCCACAAGAGCAGCTTTAAACCCACTGCAAAAGGTCACTAAATATTCACCAATTGCAGGTCTGTAAATGACACCGGCCCTCCAAAAAATACTGAGGTCGAAAATCGACCAAAAAATTCCAGAGTGCAACCTTCCAAAAAGAAAATTTGAAGAGGTATATTATACTCACACTTTTTTTCTTTTTTCTTTTAACAGAAAAGAAAAAGGCGTGGAAAAATGATGAATTGTAGGAACTTTTACAGACATGTAAACCCAAATTACAAAAACCAATCAGCTCACACCAGTCAGAACTGCCATCAACAAAAATGCTGCAAACAATAAATGCTGACGTGATTGTGGAGAAATGCGTACCCTCGATTCTAAGGGGGATGTGGTAAGAGCCACTAATGAAAGCACAATTGAGGTGCCTTGAAAAGGTAAACGTTGACCTACCATACCAGTCAATCAATCATACCCACTGCCTGGTCTATCACCTGAGAAATTGAAAATCAAAAATCACAGGCTGGCAATCCTGCACTCCAGCAATATTTACCATAGGCAACTCTTGGAAGCAATGAAAATGTCCATTAACAGAGGAATGCACCAAGAAGAAGTGGTCCATGTACACAATGGAATATTAGCCATGGAAAACATTGAAGCACTGCTCTTTGAGGCACCATAGATGAGCCTGGAGATAATCACAAAACATGAAGTAGGTCGGAAAGCAAAACAACTATATCCTATATTATCACTTATGGCATTATCTAATAACTGACACAGATGAACATATTTCCAAAGAGAAAGACACTCACAGGCTTAGAAAACAAACTATGCTCATCTGAAAGGAAAGGAGGGGGGAAATTGAGAAATGAAGATTAGTGTTACTATACATATACAAACACATATTATATACATGTATCAAAAACACCGAACATATAGCAAGGGAGGTCGATGGAACACTGTAGTATTTTACATGGGAAGAGGATCTGTACATTAATAGACATACAGAATGTACAAATGAACCAGATTGTGTACACCTAGGACAAACAATATTCTAAAATTTTCCCAGATTAAAAAAATTTTAAAAACCAAGAAGAAGTAATGAGACATAAACTTATGGGGATTTCTCCTGGAAAATTCCATTCTAATTTACAACCTAGGACAATGACTTCCAGAAAGGCTCTGCTGCCCTGGTACCCAGATTGGGGAATGGAGAATGCTACCTCCTTGTGGCCGTTTCCCACAACAGCAGCTTTGAACCCCCTGCAAATGGTCACTAAATTTTCACCAACTTGCCGTTCTGTAAATGACACTTGCCCTCCAGAAAATTTCTGGGGTCAAAAATCGACCAAAAACTTCACAAGAGGGCAACCTTCGAAGCAGACAATTTCAAGAGCTCTATTGTACTCACGGGTTTTTCTTTTAAGAGAAAAGAAAAAGGGGTAGGAATATGACGAATTAAAAAAAATTTAATGACATGCATACCCATAATACAAAAACCTATCAGCTCACAGCAGTCAGAATGGCCATTAGGAAAAATGCTGCAAAAAATAAATGGTGAAGGGAGTGTGGAGAAATGCGTACCCTCTTTTGTAAGGGGTGGCATGTAAAGAGCCACTAATGAAAACACAGTGTAGGTGCTTTGAAAAGGGAAACATTGAGCTACCAGTCAATCAATCACAACCACTGCTTGGCCTATCACCTGAGAAAATGAGAATCAAAAAGTCACAGGCTGGCAAACCTGTACGCCAGCAAGATTTACCATAGCCAGCACGTGGAAGCAATGAAAATGTCCATCAACCGAGGAATGCACCAAGAAGAAGTGGTCCACTTACAAAATGGAATATTACTCTAATAATAAATATAAATTAAATTTAAAAACAAACAAAAGCAAGGAGACATCAACATTTGTGGGTTTATCCGGGCACATTGCACTCTAATTTATAACCGAAGAACACCACTGGCCGGTAGGTCTGTTTCCCTAGTACCAGCAAGGGGAATGTAGAAAGGCTGCCGCTCTCTGGCCGTTACCTGCAAAAGCAGGTTTAAAGCCTGAGCTAATGTCACTTCATATGAACAAGTACTGCAGGGCTGTAAATGAAACCTGCCCTCAAAAGGTCTTGAGGGACATAATGGCCAAAATATTTCAAATGGTGACACATACTTTAAGAAAACACTTTGAAGAAATAAGCTCTAATCACAGCTGGAAAAATTAAAAGGACATGTCTTAAAGCTCAATTTCAACGCATTATGAGACACATGCAAATTCAACCACAAAGAGGTATCAGCTCACACCACTCAGAATAATCATCAGCAAAAACTACAAAGAATAAATCCTGAAGGTGCTAGGAAGAAATACATGCCCTCCACATTAAGTGGGACATAACCTGGAAAGAACCACTAAGGAGAACAGAACAGAGGTGCCTTTAAAAGGTAAACATTGAGCTAGCGTATGATCCAGCAGATCTATTCCTGGACCTATAAACTAAGAAGACAGAATTGGAAGGACACAGGCACGCAAATCTACACTGCATAGTATTACAATAGCCAAGATATGGAAGTAACCAAAAAGTCCATCGACAGATGGGTGGACAAAGAAGAACTGCTACCTGTACAGATGGAATGTGAGCTACTGAAAAAATGATACAATGCCATTTGCAGCACCATAGATGAGTCTAGAAGTAATCATGCAACTTGGAGTAAGTGAGAAATCGAAAGACACATATCCTATCATATCACATATAGGGGTTACCTAAAAAATGATACAAACAAAGATATTTCCACAAACACTATCATAGATTCATTAAAAAAACTTATGGTTCACCAAATGGACAGGTGTGAGGATTGGATACATTACCATATTGAGGTTAACAGAGAGATACAAACACATGTGAAATATATAATCACCAAAGACCTACGCAATACCAAGAGAAGACTACTCAACATTGTGTCATAACCTACATGGGAAAAGGATCCGAAGAAGAATAGATATATGTGTATGTGTGAAAGAACCACATCTTGCACACCTAGAACAAACAAAACATTGTAATCAAGTTTGCTGTGATAAAAAATAAAAATTAAGTTAAAAATACCAACAAGAAATAATGAGACATAAACTTAAAGGGCTTTTTCCTCGCACATTCTATTCTAATTAACACCTAGAACACCACTTCCAGTAAGGCTCTGTTGCCCTAGTAACCAGATTTGGTAACGGAGAAATGCTGCCGCCTTGTGGCCGATTCCCGCAAGAGCAACTTTTAACCCACAGCTAATAGTCACTTACCATTCATAAGCAAACAGGGCTGTAAAGGACACCTGCCCTCAAAATTGTGCTGAGGTAGGGAATGGATAAAAGAATTCAAAACAGGCAAAATGTTCACGAAGATAGTATGAAGACGTAAGTTTTACTCACTCTCTTTTTAAAGAAAGGAAAATGGATAAAAGCTCAGCCTCAGGAAGTATTAGACTCATGCAATCTAATCTACAAAAACTTTTCAACTCACACCAATCGACTGACCATTGGCAAAAAGTCTACAAACAATAAATGCTGAAGAGGTTTTAGAGAACTGTGTACCCTCTAGCTGCTGGTGAGATGTAAGAGGGTTAAACGCAAATAATGACAACAGAAAGGAGCTGCGTTTAAAAGGAAAAATTGAGGTACCATTCCATCCAGCAGGCACACCAATGGGCCACTCACCTGAGAAGACCAGAATGAAGAAGACCCGGGCTGCAAAAGCTGCACTGCAGCCTGATTCACAATAGACAAGACAGTGAAGCAACCAAAATGTCCATCAACAGATGAAACGATAAAGAAGAAGTGGTCCATGTACACAATGAATACTAGCCATGGAAAACAATGAAACACTGCTCTTTGAGGCACCATAGATGATCTTGGAGATAATCACAGAACATGAGGTAAGTCGGAAAGCAAAAGTCCTATATCCTATGATATCACTTATAGGCGTTATCTAATAACTGACACAAATGAACATATTTCCACACAGAAAGTCAATCACAGACTTATTAAAAAAAAACTATGCTTATCTAAAAGGAAAGGTGGGGGGAATGGATAAATGAAGATTAGCGTTACCATATGTATAAAAATACATATTATATACATATATCAAAAAGACCAACCATATAGCAAGGAAGGATTACGGAACACTCTGTAATAATTTACACGGAAAGAGGATCTCTACATAAATAGTTATATACAATATGTAGATGAACCAGAGTGTGTACACCTTGGACGAACAACATTCTAACCATTACCCCAATTGAAAAAATTAAAACAATGAACTAGGAGTAATGAGACATAAACTTATGGGGGGTTTTCCTGGCACATTCCATCCAAATTTAAAACCTAGGCAAACAACTTCCAGAATGGCTCTGCTGCCCTTGTACCCAGATTTGGGAATGGAGAAATGCTGCATCCTTGTGGCCGTTTCCCACAAGAGCAGCTTTAAACCCACTGCAAAAGGTCACTAAATATTCTCCAATTGCTGGTCTGTAAATGACACCGGCCCTCCAAAAAATACTGAGGTCGAAAATCGAGCAAAAAATTCCAGAGTGCAACCTTCCAAAAAGAAAATTTGAAGAGGTTTATTATAGTCACACTTTTTTGCTTTTTTCTTTTAACAGAAAAGAAAAAGGCGTGGAAAAATGATGAATTGTAGGAATTTTTACAGACATGTAAACCTAAATTACAAAAACCTATCAGCTCACACCAGTCAGAACGGCCATCAACAAAAATGCTGCAAACAATAAATGCTGACGTGATTTTGGAGAAATGCGTACCCTCGATTCTAAGGGGGACGTGGTAAGAGCCACTAATGAAAGCACAATTGAGGTGCCTTGAAAAGGTAAACGTTGACATACCATACCAGTCAATCAATCATACCCACTGCTGGGTCTATCACCTGAGAATGAAAATCAAAAATCACAGGCTGGCAATCCTGCACTCCAGCAATATTTACCATAGGCAACACTTGGAAGCAACGAAAATGTCCATCAACAGAGGAATGCACCAAGAAGAAGTGGTCCATGTACACAATGGAATATTAGCCATGGAAAACATTGAAGCACTGCTCTTTGAGGCACCATAGATGAGCCTGGAAATAATCACAAAACATGAAGTAGGTCGGACAGCAAAACACCTATATCCTATATTATCACTTATGGCATTATCTAATAACTGACACAGATGAACATATTTCCAAAGAGAAAGACACTCACAGGCTTAGAAATCAAACTATGCTCATCTGAAAGGAAAGGAGGGGGGAAATTGAGAAATGAAGAGTAGTGTTACTATACATATACAAATACATATTATATACATGTATCAAAAAGACCGAACATATAGCAAGGGAGGTCAACGGAACACTGTAATATTTTACATGGGAAGAGGATCTGTACATTAATAGACATACATAATGTACAAATGAACCAGACTGCGTACACAAAAGACAAACAATATTCTAAACTTTACCCAGATTAAAAAAAAATTAAAAACCAAGAAGAAGTAATGAGACAAACTTATGGGGAGTTCTCCTGGCAAATTCCATTCTAATTTACAACCTAGGACAATGACTTCCAGAAAGGCTCTGCTGCCCTAGTACCCAGATTGGGGAATGGAGAAATGCTACCTCCTTGTGGCCGTTTCCCACAACAGCAGCTTTGAACCTACTGCAAAAGGTCACTAAATTTTCACCAACTTGCCGTTCTGTAAATGACACTTGCCCTCCAGAAAATTTCTGGGGTCAAAAATCGACCAAAAACTTCACAAGAGGGCAACCTTCGAAGCAGACAATTTCAAGAGCTCTATTGTACTCACGGGTTTTTCTTTTAAGAGAAAAGAAAAAGGGGTAGGAATATGACGAATTAAAAAAAATTTAATGACATGCATACCCATAATACAAAAACCTATCAGCTCACAGCAGTCAGAATGGCCATTAGGAAAAATGCTGCAAAAAATAAATGGTGAAGGGAGTGTGGAGAAATGCGTACCCTCTTTTGTAAGGGGTGGCATGTAAAGAGCCACTAATGAAAACACAGTGTAGGTGCTTTGAAAAGGGAAACATTGAGCTACCAGTCAATCAATCACAACCACTGCTTGGCCTATCACCTGAGAAAATGAGAATCAAAAAGTCACAGGCTGGCAAACCTGTACGCCAGCAAGATTTACCATAGCCAGCACGTGGAAGCAATGAAAATGTCCATCAACCGAGGAATGCACCAAGAAGAAGTGGTCCACTTACAAAATGGAATATTACTCTAATAATAAATATAAATTAAATTTAAAAACAAACAAAAGCAAGGAGACATCAACATTTGTGGGTTTATCCGGGCACATTGCACTCTAATTTATAACCGAAGAACACCACTGGCCGGTAGGTCTGTTTCCCTAGTACCAGCAAGGGGAATGTAGAAAGGCTGCCGCTCTCTGGCCGTTACCTGCAAAAGCAGGTTTAAAGCCTGAGCTAATGTCACTTCATATGAACAAGTACTGCAGGGCTGTAAATGAAACCTGCCCTCAAAATGTCTTGAGGGAGATAATGGCCAAAATATTTCAAATGGTGACACATACTTTAAGAAAACACTTTGAAGAAATAAGCTCTAATCACAGCTGGAAAAATTAAAAGGACATGTCTTAAAGCTCAATTTCAACGCATTATGAGACACATGCAAATTCAACCACAAAGAGGTATCAGCTCACACCACTCAGAATAATCATCAGCAAAAACTACAAAGAATAAATCCTGAAGGTGCTGGGAAGAAATACATGCCCTCCACATTAAGTGGGACATAACCTGGAAAGAACCACTAAGGAGAACAGAACAGAGGTGCCTTTAAAAGGTAAACATTGAGCTAGCGTATGATCCAGCAGATCTATTCCTGGACCTATAAACTAAGAAGACAGAATTGGAAGGACACAGGCACGCAAATCTGCACTGCATAGTATTACAATAGCCAAGATATGGAAGTAACCAAAAAGTCCATCGACAGATGGGTGGACAAAGAAGAACTGCTACCTGTACAGATGGAATGTGAGCTACTGAAAAAATGATACAATGCCATTTGCAGCACCATAGATGAGTCTAGAAGTAATCATGCAACTTGGAGTAAGTGAGAAAGCGAAAGACACATATCCTATCATATCACATATAGGGGTTACCTAAAAAATGATACAAACAAAGATATTTCCACAAACACTATCATAGATTCATTAAAAAAACTTATGGTTCACCAAATGGACAGGTGTGAGGATTGGATACATTACCATATTGAGGTTAACAGAGAGATACAAACACATGTGAAATATATAATCACCAAAGACCTACGCAATACCAAGAGAAGACTACTCAACATTGTGTCATAACCTACATGGGAAAAGGATCCGAAGAAGAATAGATATATGTGTATGTGTGAAAGAACCACATCTTGCACACCTAGAACAAACAAAACATTGTAATCAAGTTTGCTGTGATAAAAAATAAAAATTAAGTTAAAAATACCAACAAGAAATAATGAGACATAAACTTAAAGGGCTTTTTCCTCGCACATTCTATTCTAATTAACACCTAGAACACCACTTCCAGTAAGGCTCTGTTGCCCTAGTAACCAGATTTGGTAAAGGAGAAATGCTGCCGCCTTGTGGCCGATTCCCGCAAGAGCAACTTTTAACCCACAGCTAATAGTCACTTACCATTCATAAGCAAACAGGGCTGTAAAGGACACCTGCCCTCAAAATTGTGCTGAGGTAGGGAATGGATAAAAGAATTCAAAACAGGCAAAATGTTCACGAAGATAGTATGAAGACGTAAGTTTTACTCACTCTCTTTTTAAAGAAAGGAAAATGGATAAAACCTCAGCCTCAGGAAGTATTAGACTCATGCAATCTAATCTACAAAAACTTTTCAACTCACACCAATCGACTGACCATTGGCAAAAAGTCTACAAACAATAAATGCTGAAGAGGTTTTAGAGAACTGTGTACCCTCTAGCTGCTGGTGAGATGTAAGAGGGTTAAACGCAAATAATGACAACAGAAAGGAGCTGCGTTTAAAAGGAAAAATTGAGGTACCATTCCATCCAGCAGGCACACCAATGGGCCACTCACCTGAGAAGACCAGAATGAAGAAGACCCGGGCTGCAAAAGCTGCACTGCAGCCTGATTCACAATAGACAAGACAGTGAAGCAACCAAAATGTCCATCAACAGATGAAACGATAAAGAAGAAGTGGTCCATGTACACAATGAATACTAGCCACGGAAAACAATGAAACACTGCTCTTTGAGGCACCATAGATGATCTTGGAGATAATCACAGAACATGAGGTAAGTCGGAAAGCAAAAGTCCTATATCCTATGATATCACTTATAGGCGTTATCTAATAACTGACACAAATGAACATATTTCCACACAGAAAGTCAATCACAGACTTATTAAAAAAAAACTATGCTTATCTAAAAGGAAAGGTGGGGGGAATGGATAAATGAAGATTAGCGTTACCATATGTATAAAAATACATATTATATACATATATCAAAAAGACCAACCATATAGCAAGGAAGGATTACGGAACACTCTGTAATAATTTACACGGAAAGAGGATCTCTACATAAATAGTTATATACAATATGTAGATGAACCAGAGTGTGTACACCTTGGACGAACAACATTCTAACCATTACCCCAATTGAAAAAATTAAAACAACGAACTAGGAGTAATGAGACATAAACTTATGGGGGGTTTTCCTGGCACATTCCATCCAAATTTAAAACCTAGGCAAACAACTTCCAGAATGGCTCTGCTGCCCTTGTACCCAGATTTGGGAATGGAGAAATGCTGCATCCTTGTGGCCGTTTCCCACAAGAGCAGCTTTAAACCCACTGCAAAAGGTCACTAAATATTCTCCAATTGCTGGTCTGTAAATGACACCGGCCCTCCAAAAAATACTGAGGTCGAAAATCGAGCAAAAAATTCCAGAGTGCAACCTTCCAAAAAGAAAATTTGAAGAGGTTTATTATAGTCACACTTTTTTGCTTTTTTCTTTTAACAGAAAAGAAAAAGGCGTGGAAAAATGATGAATTGTAGGAATTTTTACAGACATGTAAACCTAAATTACAAAAACCTATCAGCTCACACCAGTCAGAACGGCCATCAACAAAAATGCTGCAAACAATAAATGCTGACGTGATTTTGGAGAAATGCGTACCCTCGATTCTAAGGGGGACGTGGTAAGAGCCACTAATGAAAGCACAATTGAGGTGCCTTGAAAAGGTAAACGTTGACCTACCATACCAGTCAATCAATCATACCCACTGCTGGGTCTATCACCTGAGAAAATGAAAATCAAAAATCACAGGCTGGCAATCCTGCACTCCAGCAATATTTACCATAGGCAACACTTGGAAGCAACGAAAATGTCCATCAACAGAGGAATGCACCAAGAAGAAGTGGTCCATGTACACAATGGAATATTAGCCATGGAAAACATTGAAGCACTGCTCTTTGAGGCACCATAGATGAGCCTGGAGATAATCACAAAACATGAAGTAGGTCGGACAGCAAAACACCTATATACTATATTATCACTTATGGCATTATCTAATAACTGACACAGATGAACATATTTCCAAAGAGAAAGACACTCACAGGCTTAGAAATCAAACTATGCTCATCTGAAAGGAAAGGAGGGGGGAAATTGAGAAATGAAGATTAGTGTTACTATACATATACAAATACATATTATATACATGTATCAAAAAGACCGAACATATAGCAAGGGAGGTCAACGGAACACTGTAATATTTTACATGGGAAGAGGATCTGTACATTAATAGACATACATAATGTACAAAGGAACCAGACTGCGTACACCAAAGACAAACAATATTCTAAACTTTACCCAGATTAAAAAAATTTAAAAACCAAGAAGAAGTAATGAGACATAAACTTATGGGGACTTCTCCTGGCAAATTCCATTCTAATTTACAACCTAGGACAATGACTTCCAGAAAGGCTCTGCTGCCCTAGTACCCAGATTGGGGAATGGAGAAATGCTACCTCCTTGTGGCCGTTTCCCACAACAGCAGCTTTGAACCTACTGCAAAAGGTCACTAAATTTTCACCAACTTGCCGTTCTGTAAATGACACTTGCCCTCCAGAAAATTTCTGGGGTCAAAAATCGACCAAAAACTTCACAAGAGGGCAACCTTCGAAGCAGACAATTTCAAGAGCTCTATTGTACTCACGGGTTTTTCTTTTAAGAGAAAAGAAAAAGGGGTAGGAATATGACGAATTAAAAAAAATTTAATGACATGCATACCCATAATACAAAAACCTATCAGCTCACAGCAGTCAGAATGGCCATTAGGAAAAATGCTGCAAAAAATAAATGGTGAAGGGAGTGTGGAGAAATGCGTACCCTCTTTTGTAAGGGGTGGCACGTAAAGAGCCACTAATGAAAACACAGTGTAGGTGCTTTGAAAAGGGAAACATTGAGCTACCAGTCAATCAATCACAACCACTGCTTGGCCTATCACCTGAGAGAATGAGAATCAAAAAGTCACAGGCTGGCAAACCTGTACGCCAGCAAGATTTACCATAGCCAGCACGTGGAAGCAATGAAAATGTCCATCAACCGAGGAATGCACCAAGAAGAAGTGGTCCACTTACAAAATGGAATATTACTCTAATAATAAATATAAATTAAATTTAAAAACAAACAAAAGCAAGGAGACATCAACATTTGTGGGTTTATCCGGGCACATTGCACTCTAATTTATAACCGAAGAACACCACTGGCCGGTAGGTCTGTTTCCCTAGTACCAGCAAGGGGAATGTAGAAAGGCTGCCGCTCTCTGGCCGTTACCTGCAAAAGCAGGTTTAAAGCCTGAGCTAATGTCACTTCATATGAACAAGTACTGCAGGGCTGTAAATGAAACCTGCCCTCAAAATGTCTTGAGGGAGATAATGGCCAAAATATTTCAAATGGTGACACATACTTTAAGAAAACACTTTGAAGAAATAAGCTCTAATCACAGCTGGAAAAATTAAAAGGACATGTCTTAAAGCTCAATTTCAACGCATTATGAGACTCATGCAAATTCAACCACAAAGAGGTATCAGCTCACACCACTCAGAATAATCATCAGCAAAAACTACAAAGAATAAATCCTGAAGGTGCTGGGAAGAAATACATGCCCTCCACATTAAGTGGGACATAACCTGGAAAGAACCACTAAGGAGAACAGAACAGAGGTGCCTTTAAAAGGTAAACATTGAGCTAGCGTATGATCCAGCAGATCTATTCCTGGACCTATAAACTAAGAAGACAGAATTGGAAGGACACAGGCACGCAAATCTGCACTGCATAGTATTACAATAGCCAAGATATGGAAGTAACCAAAAAGTCCACCGACAGATGGGTGGACAAAGAAGAACTGCTACCTGTACAGATGGAATATGAGCTACTGAAAAAATGATACAATGCCATTTGCAGCACCATAGATGAGTCTAGAAGTAATCATGCAACTTGGAGTAAGTGAGAAAGCGAAAGACACATATCCTATCATATCACATATAGGGGTTACCTAAAAAATGATACAAACAAAGATATTTCCACAAACACTATCATAGATTCATTAAAAAAACTTATGGTTCACCAAATGGACAGGTGTGAGGATTGGATACATTACCATATTGAGGTTAACAGAGAGATACAAACACATGTGAAATATATAATCACCAAAGACCTACGCAATACCAAGAGAAGACTACTCAACATTGTGTCATAACCTACATGGGAAAAGGATCCGAAGAAGAATAGATATATGTGTATGTGTGAAAGAACCACATCTTGCACACCTAGAACAAACAAAACATTGTAATCAAGTTTGCTGTGATAAAAAATAAAAATTAAGTTAAAAATACCAACAAGAAATAATGAGACATAAACTTAAAGGGCTTTTTCCTCGCACATTCTATTCTAATTAACACCTAGAACACCACTTCCAGTAAGGCTCTGTTGCCCTAGTAACCAGATTTGGTAAAGGAGAAATGCTGCCGCCTTGTGGCCGATTCCCGCAAGAGCAACTTTTAACCCACAGCTAATAGTCACTTACCATTCATAAGCAAACAGGGCTGTAAAGGACACCTGCCCTCAAAATTGTGCTGAGGTAGGGAATGGATAAAAGAATTCAAAACAGGCAAAATGTTCACGAAGATAGTATGAAGACGTAAGTTTTACTCACTCTCTTTTTAAAGAAAGGAAAATGGATAAAACCTCAGCCTCAGGAAGTATTAGACTCATGCAATCTAATCTACAAAAACTTTTCAACTCACACCAATCGACTGACCATTGGCAAAAAGTCTACAAACAATAAATGCTGAAGAGGTTTTAGAGAACTGTGTACCCTCTAGCTGCTGGTGAGATGTAAGAGGGTTAAACGCAAATAATGACAACAGAAAGGAGCTGCGTTTAAAAGGAAAAATTGAGGTACCATTCCATCCAGCAGGCACACCAATGGGCCACTCACCTGAGAAGACCAGAATGAAGAAGACCCGGGCTGCAAAAGCTGCACTGCAGCCTGATTCACAATAGACAAGACAGTGAAGCAACCAAAATGTCCATCAACAGATGAAACGATAAAGAAGAAGTGGTCCATGTACACAATGAATACTAGCCACGGAAAACAATGAAACACTGCTCTTTGAGGCACCATAGATGATCTTGGAGATAATCACAGAACATGAGGTAAGTCGGAAAGCAAAAGTCCTATATCCTATGATATCACTTATAGGCGTTATCTAATAACTGACACAAATGAACATATTTCCACACAGAAAGTCAATCACAGACTTATTAAAAAAAAACTATGCTTATCTAAAAGGAAAGGTGGGGGGAATGGATAAATGAAGATTAGCGTTACCATATGTATACAAATACATATTATATACATATATCAAAAAGACCAACCATATAGCAAGGAAGGATTATGGAACACTCTGTAATAATTTACACGGAAAGAGGATCTCTACATAAATAGTTATATACAATATGTAGATGAACCAGAGTGTGTACACGTTGGACGAACAACATTCTTACCATTACCCCAGTTGAAAAAATTAAAACAACGAACTAGGAGTAATGAGACATAAACTTATGGGGGGTTTTCCTGGCACATTCCATCCAAATTTAAAACCTAGGCAAACAACTTCCAGAATGGCTCTGATGCCCTAGTAACCCAGATTTGGGAATGGAGAAATGCTGCATCCTGGTGGCCGTTTCCCACAAGAGCAGCTTTAAACCCACTGCAAAAGGTCACTAAATATTCACCAATTGCAGGTCTGTAAATGACACCGGCCCTCCAAAAAATACTGAGGTCGAAAATCGACCAAAAAATTCCAGAGTGCAACCTTCCAAAAAGAAAATTTGAAGAGGTATATTATACTCACACTTTTTTTCTTTTTTCTTTTAACAGAAAAGAAAAAGGCGTGGAAAAATGATGAATTGTAGGAATTTTTACAGACATGTAAACCCAAATTACAAAAACCTATCAGCTCACACCAGTCAGAACTGCCATCAACAAAAATGCTGCAAGCAATAAATGCTGACGTGATTGTGGAGAAATGTGTACCCTCGATTCTAATGGGGATGTGGTAAGAGCCACTAATGAAAGCACAATTGAGGTGCCTTGAAAAGGTAAACGTTGACCTACCATACCAGTCAATCAATCATACCCACTGCTGGGTCTATCACCTGAGAAAATGAAAATCAAAAATCACAGGCTGGCAATCCTGCACTCCAGCAATATTTACCATAGGCAACACTTGGAAGCAACGAAAATGTCCATCAACAGAGGAATGCACCAAGAAGAAGTGGTCCATGTACACAATGGAATATTAGCCATGGAAAACATTGAAGCACTGCTCTTTGAGGCACCATAGATGAGCCTGGAGATAATCACAAAACATGAAGTAGGTCGGACAGCAAAACACCTATATACTATATTATCACTTATGGCATTATCTAATAACTGACACAGATGAACATATTTCCAAAGAGAAAGACACTCACAGGCTTAGAAATCAAACTATGCTCATCTGAAAGGAAAGGAGGGGGGAAATTGAGAAATGAAGATTAGTGTTACTATACATATACAAATACATATTATATACATGTATCAAAAAGACCGAACATATAGCAAGGGAGGTCAACGGAACACTGTAATATTTTACATGGGAAGAGGATCTGTACATTAATAGACATACATAATGTACAAAGGAACCAGACTGCGTACACCAAAGACAAACAATATTCTAAACTTTACCCAGATTAAAAAAATTTAAAAACCAAGAAGAAGTAATGAGACATAAACTTATGGGGACTTCTCCTGGCAAATTCCATTCTAATTTACAACCTAGGACAATGACTTCCAGAAAGGCTCTGCTGCCCTAGTACCCAGATTGGGGAATGGAGAAATGCTACCTCCTTGTGGCCGTTTCCCACAACAGCAGCTTTGAACCTACTGCAAAAGGTCACTAAATTTTCACCAACTTGCCGTTCTGTAAATGACACTTGCCCTCCAGAAAATTTCTGGGGTCAAAAATCGACCAAAAACTTCACAAGAGGGCAACCTTCGAAGCAGACAATTTCAAGAGCTCTATTGTACTCACGGGTTTTTCTTTTAAGAGAAAAGAAAAAGGGGTAGGAATATGACGAATTAAAAAAAATTTAATGACATGCATACCCATAATACAAAAACCTATCAGCTCACAGCAGTCAGAATGGCCATTAGGAAAAATGCTGCAAAAAATAAATGGTGAAGGGAGTGTGGAGAAATGCGTACCCTCTTTTGTAAGGGGTGGCACGTAAAGAGCCACTAATGAAAACACAGTGTAGGTGCTTTGAAAAGGGAAACATTGAGCTACCAGTCAATCAATCACAACCACTGCTTGGCCTATCACCTGAGAGAATGAGAATCAAAAAGTCACAGGCTGGCAAACCTGTACGCCAGCAAGATTTACCATAGCCAGCACGTGGAAGCAATGAAAATGTCCATCAACCGAGGAATGCACCAAGAAGAAGTGGTCCACTTACAAAATGGAATATTACTCTAATAATAAATATAAATTAAATTTAAAAACAAACAAAAGCAAGGAGACATCAACATTTGTGGGTTTATCCGGGCACATTGCACTCTAATTTATAACCGAAGAACACCACTGGCCGGTAGGTCTGTTTCCCTAGTACCAGCAAGGGGAATGTAGAAAGGCTGCCGCTCTCTGGCCGTTACCTGCAAAAGCAGGTTTAAAGCCTGAGCTAATGTCACTTCATATGAACAAGTACTGCAGGGCTGTAAATGAAACCTGCCCTCAAAATGTCTTGAGGGAGATAATGGCCAAAATATTTCAAATGGTGACACATACTTTAAGAAAACACTTTGAAGAAATAAGCTCTAATCACAGCTGGAAAAATTAAAAGGACATGTCTTAAAGCTCAATTTCAACGCATTATGAGACACATGCAAATTCAACCACAAAGAGGTATCAGCTCACACCACTCAGAATAATCATCAGCAAAAACTACAAAGAATAAATCCTGAAGGTGCTGGGAAGAAATACATGCCCTCCACATTAAGTGGGACATAACCTGGAAAGAACCACTAAGGAGAACAGAACAGAGGTGCCTTTAAAAGGTAAACATTGAGCTAGCGTATGATCCAGCAGATCTATTCCTGGACCTATAAACTAAGAAGACAGAATTGGAAGGACACAGGCACGCAAATCTGCACTGCATAGTATTACAATAGCCAAGATATGGAAGTAACCAAAAAGTCCATCGACAGATGGGTGGACAAAGAAGAACTGCTACCTGTACAGATGGAATGTGAGCTACTGAAAAAATGATACAATGCCATTTGCAGCACCATAGATGAGTCTAGAAGTAATCATGCAACTTGGAGTAAGTGAGAAAGCGAAAGACACATATCCTATCATATCACATATAGGGGTTACCTAAAAAATGATACAAACAAAGATATTTCCACAAACACTATCATAGATTCATTAAAAAAACTTATGGTTCACCAAATGGACAGGTGTGAGGATTGGATACATTACCATATTGAGGTTAACAGAGAGATACAAACACATGTGAAATATATAATCACCAAAGACCTACGCAATACCAAGAGAAGACTACTCAACATTGTGTCATAACCTACATGGGAAAAGGATCCGAAGAAGAATAGATATATGTGTATGTGTGAAAGAACCACATCTTGCACACCTAGAACAAACAAAACATTGTAATCAAGTTTGCTGTGATAAAAAATAAAAATTAAGTTAAAAATACCAACAAGAAATAATGAGACATAAACTTAAAGGGCTTTTTCCTCGCACATTCTATTCTAATTAACACCTAGAACACCACTTCCAGTAAGGCTCTGTTGCCCTAGTAACCAGATTTGGTAAAGGAGAAATGCTGCCGCCTTGTGGCCGATTCCCGCAAGAGCAACTTTTAACCCACAGCTAATAGTCACTTACCATTCATAAGCAAACAGGGCTGTAAAGGACACCTGCCCTCAAAATTGTGCTGAGGTAGGGAATGGATAAAAGAATTCAAAACAGGCAAAATGTTCACGAAGATAGTATGAAGACGTAAGTTTTACTCACTCTCTTTTTAAAGAAAGGAAAATGGATAAAACCTCAGCCTCAGGAAGTATTAGACTCATGCAATCTAATCTACAAAAACTTTTCAACTCACACCAATCGACTGACCATTGGCAAAAAGTCTACAAACAATAAATGCTGAAGAGGTTTTAGAGAACTGTGTACCCTCTAGCTGCTGGTGAGATGTAAGAGGGTTAAACGCAAATAATGACAACAGAAAGGAGCTGCGTTTAAAAGGAAAAATTGAGGTACCATTCCATCCAGCAGGCACACCAATGGGCCACTCACCTGAGAAGACCAGAATGAAGAAGACCCGGGCTGCAAAAGCTGCACTGCAGCCTGATTCACAATAGACAAGACAGTGAAGCAACCAAAATGTCCATCAACAGATGAAACGATAAAGAAGAAGTGGTCCATGTACACAATGAATACTAGCCACGGAAAACAATGAAACACTGCTCTTTGAGGCACCATAGATGATCTTGGAGATAATCACAGAACATGAGGTAAGTCGGAAAGCAAAAGTCCTATATCCTATGATATCACTTATAGGCGTTATCTAATAACTGACACAAATGAACATATTTCCACACAGAAAGTCAATCACAGACTTATTAAAAAAAAACTATGCTTATCTAAAAGGAAAGGTGGGGGGAATGGATAAATGAAGATTAGCGTTACCATATGTATACAAATACATATTATATACATATATCAAAAAGACCAACCATATAGCAAGGAAGGATTATGGAACACTCTGTAATAATTTACACGGAAAGAGGATCTCTACATAAATAGTTATATACAATATGTAGATGAACCAGAGTGTGTACACGTTGGACGAACAACATTCTTACCATTACCCCAGTTGAAAAAATTAAAACAACGAACTAGGAGTAATGAGACATAAACTTATGGGGGGTTTTCCTGGCACATTCCATCCAAATTTAAAACCTAGGCAAACAACTTCCAGAATGGCTCTGATGCCCTAGTAACCCAGATTTGGGAATGGAGAAATGCTGCATCCTGGTGGCCGTTTCCCACAAGAGCAGCTTTAAACCCACTGCAAAAGGTCACTAAATATTCACCAATTGCAGGTCTGTAAATGACACCGGCCCTCCAAAAAATACTGAGGTCGAAAATCGACCAAAAAATTCCAGAGTGCAACCTTCCAAAAAGAAAATTTGAAGAGGTATATTATACTCACACTTTTTTTCTTTTTTCTTTTAACAGAAAAGAAAAAGGCGTGGAAAAATGATGAATTGTAGGAATTTTTACAGACATGTAAACCCAAATTACAAAAACCTATCAGCTCACACCAGTCAGAACTGCCATCAACAAAAATGCTGCAAGCAATAAATGCTGACGTGATTGTGGAGAAATGTGTACCCTCGATTCTAATGGGGATGTGGTAAGAGCCACTAATGAAAGCACAATTGAGGTGCCTTGAAAAGGTAAACGTTGACCTACCATACCAGTCAATCAATCATACCCACTGCTGGGTCTATCACCTGAGAAAATGAAAATCAAAAATCACAGGCTGGCAATCCTGCACTCCAGCAATATTTACCATAGGCAACACTTGGAAGCAACGAAAATGTCCATCAACAGAGGAATGCACCAAGAAGAAGTGGTCCATGTACACAATGGAATATTAGCCATGGAAAACATTGAAGCACTGCTCTTTGAGGCACCATAGATGAGCCTGGAGATAATCACAAAACATGAAGTAGGTCGGACAGCAAAACACCTATATACTATATTATCACTTATGGCATTATCTAATAACTGACACAGATGAACATATTTCCAAAGAGAAAGACACTCACAGGCTTAGAAATCAAACTATGCTCATCTGAAAGGAAAGGAGGGGGGAAATTGAGAAATGAAGATTAGTGTTACTATACATATACAAATACATATTATATACATGTATCAAAAAGACCGAACATATAGCAAGGGAGGTCAACGGAACACTGTAATATTTTACATGGGAAGAGGATCTGTACATTAATAGACATACATAATGTACAAAGGAACCAGACTGCGTACACCAAAGACAAACAATATTCTAAACTTTACCCAGATTAAAAAAATTTAAAAACCAAGAAGAAGTAATGAGACATAAACTTATGGGGACTTCTCCTGGCAAATTCCATTCTAATTTACAACCTAGGACAATGACTTCCAGAAAGGCTCTGCTGCCCTAGTACCCAGATTGGGGAATGGAGAAATGCTACCTCCTTGTGGCCGTTTCCCACAACAGCAGCTTTGAACCTACTGCAAAAGGTCACTAAATTTTCACCAACTTGCCGTTCTGTAAATGACACTTGCCCTCCAGAAAATTTCTGGGGTCAAAAATCGACCAAAAACTTCACAAGAGGGCAACCTTCGAAGCAGACAATTTCAAGAGCTCTATTGTACTCACGGGTTTTTCTTTTAAGAGAAAAGAAAAAGGGGTAGGAATATGACGAATTAAAAAAAATTTAATGACATGCATACCCATAATACAAAAACCTATCAGCTCACAGCAGTCAGAATGGCCATTAGGAAAAATGCTGCAAAAAATAAATGGTGAAGGGAGTGTGGAGAAATGCGTACCCTCTTTTGTAAGGGGTGGCACGTAAAGAGCCACTAATGAAAACACAGTGTAGGTGCTTTGAAAAGGGAAACATTGAGCTACCAGTCAATCAATCACAACCACTGCTTGGCCTATCACCTGAGAGAATGAGAATCAAAAAGTCACAGGCTGGCAAACCTGTACGCCAGCAAGATTTACCATAGCCAGCACGTGGAAGCAATGAAAATGTCCATCAACCGAGGAATGCACCAAGAAGAAGTGGTCCACTTACAAAATGGAATATTACTCTAATAATAAATATAAATTAAATTTAAAAACAAACAAAAGCAAGGAGACATCAACATTTGTGGGTTTATCCGGGCACATTGCACTCTAATTTATAACCGAAGAACACCACTGGCCGGTAGGTCTGTTTCCCTAGTACCAGCAAGGGGAATGTAGAAAGGCTGCCGCTCTCTGGCCGTTACCTGCAAAAGCAGGTTTAAAGCCTGAGCTAATGTCACTTCATATGAACAAGTACTGCAGGGCTGTAAATGAAACCTGCCCTCAAAATGTCTTGAGGGAGATAATGGCCAAAATATTTCAAATGGTGACACATACTTTAAGAAAACACTTTGAAGAAATAAGCTCTAATCACAGCTGGAAAAATTAAAAGGACATGTCTTAAAGCTCAATTTCAACGCATTATGAGACACATGCAAATTCAACCACAAAGAGGTATCAGCTCACACCACTCAGAATAATCATCAGCAAAAACTACAAAGAATAAATCCTGAAGGTGCTGGGAAGAAATACATGCCCTCCACATTAAGTGGGACATAACCTGGAAAGAACCACTAAGGAGAACAGAACAGAGGTGCCTTTAAAAGGTAAACATTGAGCTAGCGTATGATCCAGCAGATCTATTCCTGGACCTATAAACTAAGAAGACAGAATTGGAAGGACACAGGCACGCAAATCTGCACTGCATAGTATTACAATAGCCAAGATATGGAAGTAACCAAAAAGTCCATCGACAGATGGGTGGACAAAGAAGAACTGCTACCTGTACAGATGGAATGTGAGCTACTGAAAAAATGATACAATGCCATTTGCAGCACCATAGATGAGTCTAGAAGTAATCATGCAACTTGGAGTAAGTGAGAAAGCGAAAGACACATATCCTATCATATCACATATAGGGGTTACCTAAAAAATGATACAAACAAAGATATTTCCACAAACACTATCATAGATTCATTAAAAAAACTTATGGTTCACCAAATGGACAGGTGTGAGGATTGGATACATTACCATATTGAGGTTAACAGAGAGATACAAACACATGTGAAATATATAATCACCAAAGACCTACGCAATACCAAGAGAAGACTACTCAACATTGTGTCATAACCTACATGGGAAAAGGATCCGAAGAAGAATAGATATATGTGTATGTGTGAAAGAACCACATCTTGCACACCTAGAACAAACAAAACATTGTAATCAAGTTTGCTGTGATAAAAAATAAAAATTAAGTTAAAAATACCAACAAGAAATAATGAGACATAAACTTAAAGGGCTTTTTCCTCGCACATTCTATTCTAATTAACACCTAGAACACCACTTCCAGTAAGGCTCTGTTGCCCTAGTAACCAGATTTGGTAAAGGAGAAATGCTGCCGCCTTGTGGCCGATTCCCGCAAGAGCAACTTTTAACCCACAGCTAATAGTCACTTACCATTCATAAGCAAACAGGGCTGTAAAGGACACCTGCCCTCAAAATTGTGCTGAGGTAGGGAATGGATAAAAGAATTCAAAACAGGCAAAATGTTCACGAAGATAGTATGAAGACGTAAGTTTTACTCACTCTCTTTTTAAAGAAAGGAAAATGGATAAAACCTCAGCCTCAGGAAGTATTAGACTCATGCAATCTAATCTACAAAAACTTTTCAACTCACACCAATCGACTGACCATTGGCAAAAAGTCTACAAACAATAAATGCTGAAGAGGTTTTAGAGAACTGTGTACCCTCTAGCTGCTGGTGAGATGTAAGAGGGTTAAACGCAAATAATGACAACAGAAAGGAGCTGCGTTTAAAAGGAAAAATTGAGGTACCATTCCATCCAGCAGGCACACCAATGGGCCACTCACCTGAGAAGACCAGAATGAAGAAGACCCGGGCTGCAAAAGCTGCACTGCAGCCTGATTCACAATAGACAAGACAGTGAAGCAACCAAAATGTCCATCAACAGATGAAACGATAAAGAAGAAGTGGTCCATGTACACAATGAATACTAGCCACGGAAAACAATGAAACACTGCTCTTTGAGGCACCATAGATGATCTTGGAGATAATCACAGAACATGAGGTAAGTCGGAAAGCAAAAGTCCTATATCCTATGATATCACTTATAGGCGTTATCTAATAACTGACACAAATGAACATATTTCCACACAGAAAGTCAATCACAGACTTATTAAAAAAAAACTATGCTTATCTAAAAGGAAAGGTGGGGGGAATGGATAAATGAAGATTAGCGTTACCATATGTATACAAATACATATTATATACATATATCAAAAAGACCAACCATATAGCAAGGAAGGATTATGGAACACTCTGTAATAATTTACACGGAAAGAGGATCTCTACATAAATAGTTATATACAATATGTAGATGAACCAGAGTGTGTACACGTTGGACGAACAACATTCTTACCATTACCCCAGTTGAAAAAATTAAAACAACGAACTAGGAGTAATGAGACATAAACTTATGGGGGGTTTTCCTGGCACATTCCATCCAAATTTAAAACCTAGGCAAACAACTTCCAGAATGGCTCTGATGCCCTAGTAACCCAGATTTGGGAATGGAGAAATGCTGCATCCTGGTGGCCGTTTCCCACAAGAGCAGCTTTAAACCCACTGCAAAAGGTCACTAAATATTCACCAATTGCAGGTCTGTAAATGACACCGGCCCTCCAAAAAATACTGAGGTCGAAAATCGACCAAAAAATTCCAGAGTGCAACCTTCCAAAAAGAAAATTTGAAGAGGTATATTATACTCACACTTTTTTTCTTTTTTCTTTTAACAGAAAAGAAAAAGGCGTGGAAAAATGATGAATTGTAGGAATTTTTACAGACATGTAAACCCAAATTACAAAAACCTATCAGCTCACACCAGTCAGAACTGCCATCAACAAAAATGCTGCAAGCAATAAATGCTGACGTGATTGTGGAGAAATGTGTACCCTCGATTCTAATGGGGATGTGGTAAGAGCCACTAATGAAAGCACAATTGAGGTGCCTTGAAAAGGTAAACGTTGACCTACCATACCAGTCAATCAATCATACCCACTGCTGGGTCTATCACCTGAGAAAATGAAAATCAAAAATCACAGGCTGGCAATCCTGCACTCCAGCAATATTTACCATAGGCAACACTTGGAAGCAACGAAAATGTCCATCAACAGAGGAATGCACCAAGAAGAAGTGGTCCATGTACACAATGGAATATTAGCCATGGAAAACATTGAAGCACTGCTCTTTGAGGCACCATAGATGAGCCTGGAGATAATCACAAAACATGAAGTAGGTCGGACAGCAAAACACCTATATACTATATTATCACTTATGGCATTATCTAATAACTGACACAGATGAACATATTTCCAAAGAGAAAGACACTCACAGGCTTAGAAATCAAACTATGCTCATCTGAAAGGAAAGGAGGGGGGAAATTGAGAAATGAAGATTAGTGTTACTATACATATACAAATACATATTATATACATGTATCAAAAAGACCGAACATATAGCAAGGGAGGTCAACGGAACACTGTAATATTTTACATGGGAAGAGGATCTGTACATTAATAGACATACATAATGTACAAAGGAACCAGACTGCGTACACCAAAGACAAACAATATTCTAAACTTTACCCAGATTAAAAAAATTTAAAAACCAAGAAGAAGTAATGAGACATAAACTTATGGGGACTTCTCCTGGCAAATTCCATTCTAATTTACAACCTAGGACAATGACTTCCAGAAAGGCTCTGCTGCCCTAGTACCCAGATTGGGGAATGGAGAAATGCTACCTCCTTGTGGCCGTTTCCCACAACAGCAGCTTTGAACCTACTGCAAAAGGTCACTAAATTTTCACCAACTTGCCGTTCTGTAAATGACACTTGCCCTCCAGAAAATTTCTGGGGTCAAAAATCGACCAAAAACTTCACAAGAGGGCAACCTTCGAAGCAGACAATTTCAAGAGCTCTATTGTACTCACGGGTTTTTCTTTTAAGAGAAAAGAAAAAGGGGTAGGAATATGACGAATTAAAAAAAATTTAATGACATGCATACCCATAATACAAAAACCTATCAGCTCACAGCAGTCAGAATGGCCATTAGGAAAAATGCTGCAAAAAATAAATGGTGAAGGGAGTGTGGAGAAATGCGTACCCTCTTTTGTAAGGGGTGGCACGTAAAGAGCCACTAATGAAAACACAGTGTAGGTGCTTTGAAAAGGGAAACATTGAGCTACCAGTCAATCAATCACAACCACTGCTTGGCCTATCACCTGAGAGAATGAGAATCAAAAAGTCACAGGCTGGCAAACCTGTACGCCAGCAAGATTTACCATAGCCAGCACGTGGAAGCAATGAAAATGTCCATCAACCGAGGAATGCACCAAGAAGAAGTGGTCCACTTACAAAATGGAATATTACTCTAATAATAAATATAAATTAAATTTAAAAACAAACAAAAGCAAGGAGACATCAACATTTGTGGGTTTATCCGGGCACATTGCACTCTAATTTATAACCGAAGAACACCACTGGCCGGTAGGTCTGTTTCCCTAGTACCAGCAAGGGGAATGTAGAAAGGCTGCCGCTCTCTGGCCGTTACCTGCAAAAGCAGGTTTAAAGCCTGAGCTAATGTCACTTCATATGAACAAGTACTGCAGGGCTGTAAATGAAACCTGCCCTCAAAATGTCTTGAGGGAGATAATGGCCAAAATATTTCAAATGGTGACACATACTTTAAGAAAACACTTTGAAGAAATAAGCTCTAATCACAGCTGGAAAAATTAAAAGGACATGTCTTAAAGCTCAATTTCAACGCATTATGAGACTCATGCAAATTCAACCACAAAGAGGTATCAGCTCACACCACTCAGAATAATCATCAGCAAAAACTACAAAGAATAAATCCTGAAGGTGCTGGGAAGAAATACATGCCCTCCACATTAAGTGGGACATAACCTGGAAAGAACCACTAAGGAGAACAGAACAGAGGTGCCTTTAAAAGGTAAACATTGAGCTAGCGTATGATCCAGCAGATCTATTCCTGGACCTATAAACTAAGAAGACAGAATTGGAAGGACACAGGCACGCAAATCTGCACTGCATAGTATTACAATAGCCAAGATATGGAAGTAACCAAAAAGTCCACCGACAGATGGGTGGACAAAGAAGAACTGCTACCTGTACAGATGGAATATGAGCTACTGAAAAAATGATACAATGCCATTTGCAGCACCATAGATGAGTCTAGAAGTAATCATGCAACTTGGAGTAAGTGAGAAAGCGAAAGACACATATCCTATCATATCACATATAGGGGTTACCTAAAAAATGATACAAACAAAGATATTTCCACAAACACTATCATAGATTCATTAAAAAAACTTATGGTTCACCAAATGGACAGGTGTGAGGATTGGATACATTACCATATTGAGGTTAACAGAGAGATACAAACACATGTGAAATATATAATCACCAAAGACCTACGCAATACCAAGAGAAGACTACTCAACATTGTGTCATAACCTACATGGGAAAAGGATCCGAAGAAGAATAGATATATGTGTATGTGTGAAAGAACCACATCTTGCACACCTAGAACAAACAAAACATTGTAATCAAGTTTGCTGTGATAAAAAATAAAAATTAAGTTAAAAATACCAACAAGAAATAATGAGACATAAACTTAAAGGGCTTTTTCCTCGCACATTCTATTCTAATTAACACCTAGAACACCACTTCCAGTAAGGCTCTGTTGCCCTAGTAACCAGATTTGGTAAAGGAGAAATGCTGCCGCCTTGTGGCCGATTCCCGCAAGAGCAACTTTTAACCCACAGCTAATAGTCACTTACCATTCATAAGCAAACAGGGCTGTAAAGGACACCTGCCCTCAAAATTGTGCTGAGGTAGGGAATGGATAAAATAATTCAAAACAGGCAAAATGTTCACGAAGATAGTATGAAGACGTAAGTTTTACTCACTCTCTTTTTAAAGAAAGGAAAATGGATAAAAGCTCAGCCTCAGGAAGTATTAGACTCATGCAATCTAATCTACAAAAACTTTTCAACTCACACCAATCGACTGACCATTGGCAAAAAGTCTACAAACAATAAATGCTGAAGAGGTTTTAGAGAACTGTGTACCCTCTAGCTGCTGGTGAGATGTAAGAGGGTTAAACGCAAATAATGACAACAGAAAGGAGCTGCGTTTAAAAGGAAAAATTGAGGTACCATTCCATCCAGCAGGCACACCAATGGGCCACTCACCTGAGAAGACCAGAATGAAGAAGACCCGGGCTGCAATAGCTGCACTGCAGCCTGATTCACAATAGACAAGACAGTGAAGCAACCAAAATGTCCATCAACAGATGAAACGATAAAGAAGAAGTGGTCCATGTACACAATGAATACTAGCCACGGAAAACAATGAAACACTGCTCTTTGAGGCACCATAGATGATCTTGGAGATAATCACAGAACATGAGGTAAGTCGGAAAGCAAAAGTCCTATATCCTATGATATCACTTATAGGCGTTATCTAATAACTGACACAAATGAACATATTTCCACACAGAAAGTCAATCACAGACTTATTAAAAAAAAACTATGCTTATCTAAAAGGAAAGGTGGGGGGAATGGATAAATGAAGATTAGCGTTACCATATGTATACAAATACATATTATATACATATATCAAAAAGACCAACCATATAGCAAGGAAGGATTATGGAACACTCTGTAATAATTTACACGGAAAGAGGATCTCTACATAAATAGTTATATACAATATGTAGATGAACCAGAGTGTGTACACGTTGGACGAACAACATTCTTACCATTACCCCAGTTGAAAAAATTAAAACAACGAACTAGGAGTAATGAGACATAAACTTATGGGGGGTTTTCCTGGCACATTCCATCCAAATTTAAAACCTAGGCAAACAACTTCCAGAATGGCTCTGATGCCCTAGTAACCCAGATTTGGGAATGGAGAAATGCTGCATCCTGGTGGCCGTTTCCCACAAGAGCAGCTTTAAACCCACTGCAAAAGGTCACTAAATATTCACCAATTGCAGGTCTGTAAATGACACCGGCCCTCCAAAAAATACTGAGGTCGAAAATCGACCAAAAAATTCCAGAGTGCAACCTTCCAAAAAGAAAATTTGAAGAGGTATATTATACTCACACTTTTTTTCTTTTTTCTTTTAACAGAAAAGAAAAAGGCGTGGAAAAATGATGAATTGTAGGAATTTTTACAGACATGTAAACCCAAATTACAAAAACCTATCAGCTCACACCAGTCAGAACTGCCATCAACAAAAATGCTGCAAGCAATAAATGCTGACGTGATTGTGGAGAAATGTGTACCCTCGATTCTAATGGGGATGTGGTAAGAGCCACTAATGAAAGCACAATTGAGGTGCCTTGAAAAGGTAAACGTTGACCTACCATACCAGTCAATCAATCATACCCACTGCTGGGTCTATCACCTGAGAAAATGAAAATCAAAAATCACAGGCTGGCAATCCTGCACTCCAGCAATATTTACCATAGGCAACACTTGGAAGCAACGAAAATGTCCATCAACAGAGGAATGCACCAAGAAGAAGTGGTCCATGTACACAATGGAATATTAGCCATGGAAAACATTGAAGCACTGCTCTTTGAGGCACCATAGATGAGCCTGGAGATAATCACAAAACATGAAGTAGGTCGGACAGCAAAACACCTATATACTATATTATCACTTATGGCATTATCTAATAACTGACACAGATGAACATATTTCCAAAGAGAAAGACACTCACAGGCTTAGAAATCAAACTATGCTCATCTGAAAGGAAAGGAGGGGGGAAATTGAGAAATGAAGATTAGTGTTACTATACATATACAAATACATATTATATACATGTATCAAAAAGACCGAACATATAGCAAGGGAGGTCAACGGAACACTGTAATATTTTACATGGGAAGAGGATCTGTACATTAATAGACATACATAATGTACAAAGGAACCAGACTGCGTACACCAAAGACAAACAATATTCTAAACTTTACCCAGATTAAAAAAATTTAAAAACCAAGAAGAAGTAATGAGACATAAACTTATGGGGACTTCTCCTGGCAAATTCCATTCTAATTTACAACCTAGGACAATGACTTCCAGAAAGGCTCTGCTGCCCTAGTACCCAGATTGGGGAATGGAGAAATGCTACCTCCTTGTGGCCGTTTCCCACAACAGCAGCTTTGAACCTACTGCAAAAGGTCACTAAATTTTCACCAACTTGCCGTTCTGTAAATGACACTTGCCCTCCAGAAAATTTCTGGGGTCAAAAATCGACCAAAAACTTCACAAGAGGGCAACCTTCGAAGCAGACAATTTCAAGAGCTCTATTGTACTCACGGGTTTTTCTTTTAAGAGAAAAGAAAAAGGGGTAGGAATATGACGAATTAAAAAAAATTTAATGACATGCATACCCATAATACAAAAACCTATCAGCTCACAGCAGTCAGAATGGCCATTAGGAAAAATGCTGCAAAAAATAAATGGTGAAGGGAGTGTGGAGAAATGCGTACCCTCTTTTGTAAGGGGTGGCACGTAAAGAGCCACTAATGAAAACACAGTGTAGGTGCTTTGAAAAGGGAAACATTGAGCTACCAGTCAATCAATCACAACCACTGCTTGGCCTATCACCTGAGAGAATGAGAATCAAAAAGTCACAGGCTGGCAAACCTGTACGCCAGCAAGATTTACCATAGCCAGCACGTGGAAGCAATGAAAATGTCCATCAACCGAGGAATGCACCAAGAAGAAGTGGTCCACTTACAAAATGGAATATTACTCTAATAATAAATATAAATTAAATTTAAAAACAAACAAAAGCAAGGAGACATCAACATTTGTGGGTTTATCCGGGCACATTGCACTCTAATTTATAACCGAAGAACACCACTGGCCGGTAGGTCTGTTTCCCTAGTACCAGCAAGGGGAATGTAGAAAGGCTGCCGCTCTCTGGCCGTTACCTGCAAAAGCAGGTTTAAAGCCTGAGCTAATGTCACTTCATATGAACAAGTACTGCAGGGCTGTAAATGAAACCTGCCCTCAAAATGTCTTGAGGGAGATAATGGCCAAAATATTTCAAATGGTGACACATACTTTAAGAAAACACTTTGAAGAAATAAGCTCTAATCACAGCTGGAAAAATTAAAAGGACATGTCTTAAAGCTCAATTTCAACGCATTATGAGACTCATGCAAATTCAACCACAAAGAGGTATCAGCTCACACCACTCAGAATAATCATCAGCAAAAACTACAAAGAATAAATCCTGAAGGTGCTGGGAAGAAATACATGCCCTCCACATTAAGTGGGACATAACCTGGAAAGAACCACTAAGGAGAACAGAACAGAGGTGCCTTTAAAAGGTAAACATTGAGCTAGCGTATGATCCAGCAGATCTATTCCTGGACCTATAAACTAAGAAGACAGAATTGGAAGGACACAGGCACGCAAATCTGCACTGCATAGTATTACAATAGCCAAGATATGGAAGTAACCAAAAAGTCCACCGACAGATGGGTGGACAAAAAAGAACTGCTACCTGTACAGATGGAATGTGAGCTACTGAAAAAATGATACAATGCCATTTGCAGCACCATAGATGAGTCTAGAAGTAATCATGCAACTTGGAGTAAGTGAGAAAGCGAAAGACACATATCCTATCATATCACATATAGGGGTTACCTAAAAAATGATACAAACAAAGATATTTCCACAAACACTATCATAGATTCATTAAAAAAACTTATGGTTCACCAAATGGACAGGTGTGAGGATTGGATACATTACCATATTGAGGTTAACAGAGAGATACAAACACATGTGAAATATATAATCACCAAAGACCTACGCAATACCAAGAGAAGACTACTCAACATTGTGTCATAACCTACATGGGAAAAGGATCCGAAGAAGAATAGATATATGTGTATGTGTGAAAGAACCACATCTTGCACACCTAGAACAAACAAAACATTGTAATCAAGTTTGCTGTGATAAAAAATAAAAATTAAGTTAAAAATACCAACAAGAAATAATGAGACATAAACTTAAAGGGCTTTTTCCTCGCACATTCTATTCTAATTAACACCTAGAACACCACTTCCAGTAAGGCTCTGTTGCCCTAGTAACCAGATTTGGTAAAGGAGAAATGCTGCCGCCTTGTGGCCGATTCCCGCAAGAGCAACTTTTAACCCACAGCTAATAGTCACTTACCATTCATAAGCAAACAGGGCTGTAAAGGACACCTGCCCTCAAAATTGTGCTGAGGTAGGGAATGGATAAAATAATTCAAAACAGGCAAAATGTTCACGAAGATAGTATGAAGACGTAAGTTTTACTCACTCTCTTTTTAAAGAAAGGAAAATGGATAAAAGCTCAGCCTCAGGAAGTATTAGACTCATGCAATCTAATCTACAAAAACTTTTCAACTCACACCAATCGACTGACCATTGGCAAAAAGTCTACAAACAATAAATGCTGAAGAGGTTTTAGAGAACTGTGTACCCTCTAGCTGCTGGTGAGATGTAAGAGGGTTAAACGCAAATAATGACAACAGAAAGGAGCTGCGTTTAAAAGGAAAAATTGAGGTACCATTCCATCCAGCAGGCACACCAATGGGCCACTCACCTGAGAAGACCAGAATGAAGAAGACCCGGGCTGCAATAGCTGCACTGCAGCCTGATTCACAATAGACAAGACAGTGAAGCAACCAAAATGTCCATCAACAGATGAAACGATAAAGAAGAAGTGGTCCATGTACACAATGAATACTAGCCACGGAAAACAATGAAACACTGCTCTTTGAGGCACCATAGATGATCTTGGAGATAATCACAGAACATGAGGTAAGTCGGAAAGCAAAAGTCCTATATCCTATGATATCACTTATAGGCGTTATCTAATAACTGACACAAATGAACATATTTCCACACAGAAAGTCAATCACAGACTTATTAAAAAAAAACTATGCTTATCTAAAAGGAAAGGTGGGGGGAATGGATAAATGAAGATTAGCGTTACCATATGTATACAAATACATATTATATACATATATCAAAAAGACCAACCATATAGCAAGGAAGGATTATGGAACACTCTGTAATAATTTACACGGAAAGAGGATCTCTACATAAATAGTTATATACAATATGTAGATGAACCAGAGTGTGTACACGTTGGACGAACAACATTCTTACCATTACCCCAGTTGAAAAAATTAAAACAACGAACTAGGAGTAATGAGACATAAACTTATGGGGGGTTTTCCTGGCACATTCCATCCAAATTTAAAACCTAGGCAAACAACTTCCAGAATGGCTCTGATGCCCTAGTAACCCAGATTTGGGAATGGAGAAATGCTGCATCCTGGTGGCCGTTTCCCACAAGAGCAGCTTTAAACCCACTGCAAAAGGTCACTAAATATTCACCAATTGCAGGTCTGTAAATGACACCGGCCCTCCAAAAAATACTGAGGTCGAAAATCGACCAAAAAATTCCAGAGTGCAACCTTCCAAAAAGAAAATTTGAAGAGGTATATTATACTCACACTTTTTTTCTTTTTTCTTTTAACAGAAAAGAAAAAGGCGTGGAAAAATGATGAATTGTAGGAATTTTTACAGACATGTAAACCCAAATTACAAAAACCTATCAGCTCACACCAGTCAGAACTGCCATCAACAAAAATGCTGCAAGCAATAAATGCTGACGTGATTGTGGAGAAATGTGTACCCTCGATTCTAATGGGGATGTGGTAAGAGCCACTAATGAAAGCACAATTGAGGTGCCTTGAAAAGGTAAACGTTGACCTACCATACCAGTCAATCAATCATACCCACTGCTGGGTCTATCACCTGAGAAAATGAAAATCAAAAATCACAGGCTGGCAATCCTGCACTCCAGCAATATTTACCATAGGCAACACTTGGAAGCAACGAAAATGTCCATCAACAGAGGAATGCACCAAGAAGAAGTGGTCCATGTACACAATGGAATATTAGCCATGGAAAACATTGAAGCACTGCTCTTTGAGGCACCATAGATGAGCCTGGAGATAATCACAAAACATGAAGTAGGTCGGACAGCAAAACACCTATATACTATATTATCACTTATGGCATTATCTAATAACTGACACAGATGAACATATTTCCAAAGAGAAAGACACTCACAGGCTTAGAAATCAAACTATGCTCATCTGAAAGGAAAGGAGGGGGGAAATTGAGAAATGAAGATTAGTGTTACTATACATATACAAATACATATTATATACATGTATCAAAAAGACCGAACATATAGCAAGGGAGGTCAACGGAACACTGTAATATTTTACATGGGAAGAGGATCTGTACATTAATAGACATACATAATGTACAAAGGAACCAGACTGCGTACACCAAAGACAAACAATATTCTAAACTTTACCCAGATTAAAAAAATTTAAAAACCAAGAAGAAGTAATGAGACATAAACTTATGGGGACTTCTCCTGGCAAATTCCATTCTAATTTACAACCTAGGACAATGACTTCCAGAAAGGCTCTGCTGCCCTAGTACCCAGATTGGGGAATGGAGAAATGCTACCTCCTTGTGGCCGTTTCCCACAACAGCAGCTTTGAACCTACTGCAAAAGGTCACTAAATTTTCACCAACTTGCCGTTCTGTAAATGACACTTGCCCTCCAGAAAATTTCTGGGGTCAAAAATCGACCAAAAACTTCACAAGAGGGCAACCTTCGAAGCAGACAATTTCAAGAGCTCTATTGTACTCACGGGTTTTTCTTTTAAGAGAAAAGAAAAAGGGGTAGGAATATGACGAATTAAAAAAAATTTAATGACATGCATACCCATAATACAAAAACCTATCAGCTCACAGCAGTCAGAATGGCCATTAGGAAAAATGCTGCAAAAAATAAATGGTGAAGGGAGTGTGGAGAAATGCGTACCCTCTTTTGTAAGGGGTGGCACGTAAAGAGCCACTAATGAAAACACAGTGTAGGTGCTTTGAAAAGGGAAACATTGAGCTACCAGTCAATCAATCACAACCACTGCTTGGCCTATCACCTGAGAGAATGAGAATCAAAAAGTCACAGGCTGGCAAACCTGTACGCCAGCAAGATTTACCATAGCCAGCACGTGGAAGCAATGAAAATGTCCATCAACCGAGGAATGCACCAAGAAGAAGTGGTCCACTTACAAAATGGAATATTACTCTAATAATAAATATAAATTAAATTTAAAAACAAACAAAAGCAAGGAGACATCAACATTTGTGGGTTTATCCGGGCACATTGCACTCTAATTTATAACCGAAGAACACCACTGGCCGGTAGGTCTGTTTCCCTAGTACCAGCAAGGGGAATGTAGAAAGGCTGCCGCTCTCTGGCCGTTACCTGCAAAAGCAGGTTTAAAGCCTGAGCTAATGTCACTTCATATGAACAAGTACTGCAGGGCTGTAAATGAAACCTGCCCTCAAAATGTCTTGAGGGAGATAATGGCCAAAATATTTCAAATGGTGACACATACTTTAAGAAAACACTTTGAAGAAATAAGCTCTAATCACAGCTGGAAAAATTAAAAGGACATGTCTTAAAGCTCAATTTCAACGCATTATGAGACACATGCAAATTCAACCACAAAGAGGTATCAGCTCACACCACTCAGAATAATCATCAGCAAAAACTACAAAGAATAAATCCTGAAGGTGCTGGGAAGAAATACATGCCCTCCACATTAAGTGGGACATAACCTGGAAAGAACCACTAAGGAGAACAGAACAGAGGTGCCTTTAAAAGGTAAACATTGAGCTAGCGTATGATCCAGCAGATCTATTCCTGGACCTATAAACTAAGAAGACAGAATTGGAAGGACACAGGCACGCAAATCTGCACTGCATAGTATTACAATAGCCAAGATATGGAAGTAACCAAAAAGTCCACCGACAGATGGGTGGACAAAGAAGAACTGCTACCTGTACAGATGGAATGTGAGCTACTGAAAAAATGATACAATGCCATTTGCAGCACCATAGATGAGTCTAGAAGTAATCATGCAACTTGGAGTAAGTGAGAAAGCGAAAGACACATATCCTATCATATCACATATAGGGGTTACCTAAAAAATGATACAAACAAAGATATTTCCACAAACACTATCATAGATTCATTAAAAAAACTTATGGTTCACCAAATGGACAGGTGTGAGGATTGGATACATTACCATATTGAGGTTAACAGAGAGATACAAACACATGTGAAATATATAATCACCAAAGACCTACGCAATACCAAGAGAAGACTACTCAACATTGTGTCATAACCTACATGGGAAAAGGATCCGAAGAAGAATAGATATATGTGTATGTGTGAAAGAACCACATCTTGCACACCTAGAACAAACAAAACATTGTAATCAAGTTTGCTGTGATAAAAAATAAAAATTAAGTTAAAAATACCAACAAGAAATAATGAGACATAAACTTAAAGGGCTTTTTCCTCGCACATTCTATTCTAATTAACACCTAGAACACCACTTCCAGTAAGGCTCTGTTGCCCTAGTAACCAGATTTGGTAAAGGAGAAATGCTGCCGCCTTGTGGCCGATTCCCGCAAGAGCAACTTTTAACCCACAGCTAATAGTCACTTACCATTCATAAGCAAACAGGGCTGTAAAGGACACCTGCCCTCAAAATTGTGCTGAGGTAGGGAATGGATAAAAGAATTCAAAACAGGCAAAATGTTCACGAAGATAGTATGAAGACGTAAGTTTTACTCACTCTCTTTTTAAAGAAAGGAAAATGGATAAAACCTCAGCCTCAGGAAGTATTAGACTCATGCAATCTAATCTACAAAAACTTTTCAACTCACACCAATCGACTGACCATTGGCAAAAAGTCTACAAACAATAAATGCTGAAGAGGTTTTAGAGAACTGTGTACCCTCTAGCTGCTGGTGAGATGTAAGAGGGTTAAACGCAAATAATGACAACAGAAAGGAGCTGCGTTTAAAAGGAAAAATTGAGGTACCATTCCATCCAGCAGGCACACCAATGGGCCACTCACCTGAGAAGACCAGAATGAAGAAGACCCGGGCTGCAAAAGCTGCACTGCAGCCTGATTCACAATAGACAAGACAGTGAAGCAACCAAAATGTCCATCAACAGATGAAACGATAAAGAAGAAGTGGTCCATGTACACAATGAATACTAGCCACGGAAAACAATGAAACACTGCTCTTTGAGGCACCATAGATGATCTTGGAGATAATCACAGAACATGAGGTAAGTCGGAAAGCAAAAGTCCTATATCCTATGATATCACTTATAGGCGTTATCTAATAACTGACACAAATGAACATATTTCCACACAGAAAGTCAATCACAGACTTATTAAAAAAAAACTATGCTTATCTAAAAGGAAAGGTGGGGGGAATGGATAAATGAAGATTAGCGTTACCATATGTATACAAATACATATTATATACATATATCAAAAAGACCAACCATATAGCAAGGAAGGATTATGGAACACTCTGTAATAATTTACACGGAAAGAGGATCTCTACATAAATAGTTATATACAATATGTAGATGAACCAGAGTGTGTACACGTTGGACGAACAACATTCTTACCATTACCCCAGTTGAAAAAATTAAAACAACGAACTAGGAGTAATGAGACATAAACTTATGGGGGGTTTTCCTGGCACATTCCATCCAAATTTAAAACCTAGGCAAACAACTTCCAGAATGGCTCTGATGCCCTAGTAACCCAGATTTGGGAATGGAGAAATGCTGCATCCTGGTGGCCGTTTCCCACAAGAGCAGCTTTAAACCCACTGCAAAAGGTCACTAAATATTCACCAATTCCAGGTCTGTAAATGACACCGGCCCTCCAAAAAATACTGAGGTCGAAAATCGACCAAAAAATTCCAGAGTGCAACCTTCCAAAAAGAAAATTTGAAGAGGTATATTATACTCACACTTTTTTTCTTTTTTCTTTTAACAGAAAAGAAAAAGGCGTGGAAAAATGATGAATTGTAGGAATTTTTACAGACATGTAAACCCAAATTACAAAAACCTATCAGCTCACACCAGTCAGAACTGCCATCAACAAAAATGCTGCAAGCAATAAATGCTGACGTGATTGTGGAGAAATGTGTACCCTCGATTCTAATGGGGATGTGGTAAGAGCCACTAATGAAAGCACAATTGAGGTGCCTTGAAAAGGTAAACGTTGACCTACCATACCAGTCAATCAATCATACCCACTGCTGGGTCTATCACCTGAGAAAATGAAAATCAAAAATCACAGGCTGGCAATCCTGCACTCCAGCAATATTTACCATAGGCAACACTTGGAAGCAACGAAAATGTCCATCAACAGAGGAATGCACCAAGAAGAAGTGGTCCATGTACACAATGGAATATTAGCCATGGAAAACATTGAAGCACTGCTCTTTGAGGCACCATAGATGAGCCTGGAGATAATCACAAAACATGAAGTAGGTCGGACAGCAAAACACCTATATACTATATTATCACTTATGGCATTATCTAATAACTGACACAGATGAACATATTTCCAAAGAGAAAGACACTCACAGGCTTAGAAATCAAACTATGCTCATCTGAAAGGAAAGGAGGGGGGAAATTGAGAAATGAAGATTAGTGTTACTATACATATACAAATACATATTATATACATGTATCAAAAAGACCGAACATATAGCAAGGGAGGTCAACGGAACACTGTAATATTTTACATGGGAAGAGGATCTGTACATTAATAGACATACATAATGTACAAAGGAACCAGACTGCGTACACCAAAGACAAACAATATTCTAAACTTTACCCAGATTAAAAAAATTTAAAAACCAAGAAGAAGTAATGAGACATAAACTTATGGGGACTTCTCCTGGCAAATTCCATTCTAATTTACAACCTAGGACAATGACTTCCAGAAAGGCTCTGCTGCCCTAGTACCCAGATTGGGGAATGGAGAAATGCTACCTCCTTGTGGCCGTTTCCCACAACAGCAGCTTTGAACCTACTGCAAAAGGTCACTAAATTTTCACCAACTTGCCGTTCTGTAAATGACACTTGCCCTCCAGAAAATTTCTGGGGTCAAAAATCGACCAAAAACTTCACAAGAGGGCAACCTTCGAAGCAGACAATTTCAAGAGCTCTATTGTACTCACGGGTTTTTCTTTTAAGAGAAAAGAAAAAGGGGTAGGAATATGACGAATTAAAAAAAATTTAATGACATGCATACCCATAATACAAAAACCTATCAGCTCACAGCAGTCAGAATGGCCATTAGGAAAAATGCTGCAAAAAATAAATGGTGAAGGGAGTGTGGAGAAATGCGTACCCTCTTTTGTAAGGGGTGGCACGTAAAGAGCCACTAATGAAAACACAGTGTAGGTGCTTTGAAAAGGGAAACATTGAGCTACCAGTCAATCAATCACAACCACTGCTTGGCCTATCACCTGAGAGAATGAGAATCAAAAAGTCACAGGCTGGCAAACCTGTACGCCAGCAAGATTTACCATAGCCAGCACGTGGAAGCAATGAAAATGTCCATCAACCGAGGAATGCACCAAGAAGAAGTGGTCCACTTACAAAATGGAATATTACTCTAATAATAAATATAAATTAAATTTAAAAACAAACAAAAGCAAGGAGACATCAACATTTGTGGGTTTATCCGGGCACATTGCACTCTAATTTATAACCGAAGAACACCACTGGCCGGTAGGTCTGTTTCCCTAGTACCAGCAAGGGGAATGTAGAAAGGCTGCCGCTCTCTGGCCGTTACCTGCAAAAGCAGGTTTAAAGCCTGAGCTAATGTCACTTCATATGAACAAGTACTGCAGGGCTGTAAATGAAACCTGCCCTCAAAATGTCTTGAGGGAGATAATGGCCAAAATATTTCAAATGGTGACACATACTTTAAGAAAACACTTTGAAGAAATAAGCTCTAATCACAGCTGGAAAAATTAAAAGGACATGTCTTAAAGCTCAATTTCAACGCATTATGAGACTCATGCAAATTCAACCACAAAGAGGTATCAGCTCACACCACTCAGAATAATCATCAGCAAAAACTACAAAGAATAAATCCTGAAGGTGCTGGGAAGAAATACATGCCCTCCACATTAAGTGGGACATAACCTGGAAAGAACCACTAAGGAGAACAGAACAGAGGTGCCTTTAAAAGGTAAACATTGAGCTAGCGTATGATCCAGCAGATCTATTCCTGGACCTATAAACTTAGAAGACAGAATTGGAAGGACACAGGCACGCAAATCTGCACTGCATAGTATTACAATAGCCAAGATATGGAAGTAACCAAAAAGTCCACCGACAGATGGGTGGACAAAGAAGAACTGCTACCTGTACAGATGGAATATGAGCTACTGAAAAAATGATACAATGCCATTTGCAGCACCATAGATGAGTCTAGAAGTAATCATGCAACTTGGAGTAAGTGAGAAAGCGAAAGACACATATCCTATCATATCACATATAGGGGTTACCTAAAAAATGATACAAACAAAGATATTTCCACAAACACTATCATAGATTCATTAAAAAAACTTATGGTTCACCAAATGGACAGGTGTGAGGATTGGATACATTACCATATTGAGGTTAACAGAGAGATACAAACACATGTGAAATATATAATCACCAAAGACCTACGCAATACCAAGAGAAGACTACTCAACATTGTGTCATAACCTACATGGGAAAAGGATCCGAAGAAGAATAGATATATGTGTATGTGTGAAAGAACCACATCTTGCACACCTAGAACAAACAAAACATTGTAATCAAGTTTGCTGTGATAAAAAATAAAAATTAAGTTAAAAATACCAACAAGAAATAATGAGACATAAACTTAAAGGGCTTTTTCCTCGCACATTCTATTCTAATTAACACCTAGAACACCACTTCCAGTAAGGCTCTGTTGCCCTAGTAACCAGATTTGGTAAAGGAGAAATGCTGCCGCCTTGTGGCCGATTCCCGCAAGAGCAACTTTTAACCCACAGCTAATAGTCACTTACCATTCATAAGCAAACAGGGCTGTAAAGGACACCTGCCCTCAAAATTGTGCTGAGGTAGGGAATGGATAAAATAATTCAAAACAGGCAAAATGTTCACGAAGATAGTATGAAGACGTAAGTTTTACTCACTCTCTTTTTAAAGAAAGGAAAATGGATAAAAGCTCAGCCTCAGGAAGTATTAGACTCATGCAATCTAATCTACAAAAACTTTTCAACTCACACCAATCGACTGACCATTGGCAAAAAGTCTACAAACAATAAATGCTGAAGAGGTTTTAGAGAACTGTGTACCCTCTAGCTGCTGGTGAGATGTAAGAGGGTTAAACGCAAATAATGACAACAGAAAGGAGCTGCGTTTAAAAGGAAAAATTGAGGTACCATTCCATCCAGCAGGCACACCAATGGGCCACTCACCTGAGAAGACCAGAATGAAGAAGACCCGGGCTGCAATAGCTGCACTGCAGCCTGATTCACAATAGACAAGACAGTGAAGCAACCAAAATGTCCATCAACAGATGAAACGATAAAGAAGAAGTGGTCCATGTACACAATGAATACTAGCCACGGAAAACAATGAAACACTGCTCTTTGAGGCACCATAGATGATCTTGGAGATAATCACAGAACATGAGGTAAGTCGGAAAGCAAAAGTCCTATATCCTATGATATCACTTATAGGCGTTATCTAATAACTGACACAAATGAACATATTTCCACACAGAAAGTCAATCACAGACTTATTAAAAAAAAACTATGCTTATCTAAAAGGAAAGGTGGGGGGAATGGATAAATGAAGATTAGCGTTACCATATGTATACAAATACATATTATATACATATATCAAAAAGACCAACCATATAGCAAGGAAGGATTATGGAACACTCTGTAATAATTTACACGGAAAGAGGATCTCTACATAAATAGTTATATACAATATGTAGATGAACCAGAGTGTGTACACGTTGGACGAACAACATTCTTACCATTACCCCAGTTGAAAAAATTAAAACAACGAACTAGGAGTAATGAGACATAAACTTATGGGGGGTTTTCCTGGCACATTCCATCCAAATTTAAAACCTAGGCAAACAACTTCCAGAATGGCTCTGATGCCCTAGTAACCCAGATTTGGGAATGGAGAAATGCTGCATCCTGGTGGCCGTTTCCCACAAGAGCAGCTTTAAACCCACTGCAAAAGGTCACTAAATATTCACCAATTGCAGGTCTGTAAATGACACCGGCCCTCCAAAAAATACTGAGGTCGAAAATCGACCAAAAAATTCCAGAGTGCAACCTTCCAAAAAGAAAATTTGAAGAGGTATATTATACTCACACTTTTTTTCTTTTTTCTTTTAACAGAAAAGAAAAAGGCGTGGAAAAATGATGAATTGTAGGAATTTTTACAGACATGTAAACCCAAATTACAAAAACCTATCAGCTCACACCAGTCAGAACTGCCATCAACAAAAATGCTGCAAGCAATAAATGCTGACGTGATTGTGGAGAAATGTGTACCCTCGATTCTAATGGGGATGTGGTAAGAGCCACTAATGAAAGCACAATTGAGGTGCCTTGAAAAGGTAAACGTTGACCTACCATACCAGTCAATCAATCATACCCACTGCTGGGTCTATCACCTGAGAAAATGAAAATCAAAAATCACAGGCTGGCAATCCTGCACTCCAGCAATATTTACCATAGGCAACACTTGGAAGCAACGAAAATGTCCATCAACAGAGGAATGCACCAAGAAGAAGTGGTCCATGTACACAATGGAATATTAGCCATGGAAAACATTGAAGCACTGCTCTTTGAGGCACCATAGATGAGCCTGGAGATAATCACAAAACATGAAGTAGGTCGGACAGCAAAACACCTATATACTATATTATCACTTATGGCATTATCTAATAACTGACACAGATGAACATATTTCCAAAGAGAAAGACACTCACAGGCTTAGAAATCAAACTATGCTCATCTGAAAGGAAAGGAGGGGGGAAATTGAGAAATGAAGATTAGTGTTACTATACATATACAAATACATATTATATACATGTATCAAAAAGACCGAACATATAGCAAGGGAGGTCAACGGAACACTGTAATATTTTACATGGGAAGAGGATCTGTACATTAATAGACATACATAATGTACAAAGGAACCAGACTGCGTACACCAAAGACAAACAATATTCTAAACTTTACCCAGATTAAAAAAATTTAAAAACCAAGAAGAAGTAATGAGACATAAACTTATGGGGACTTCTCCTGGCAAATTCCATTCTAATTTACAACCTAGGACAATGACTTCCAGAAAGGCTCTGCTGCCCTAGTACCCAGATTGGGGAATGGAGAAATGCTACCTCCTTGTGGCCGTTTCCCACAACAGCAGCTTTGAACCTACTGCAAAAGGTCACTAAATTTTCACCAACTTGCCGTTCTGTAAATGACACTTGCCCTCCAGAAAATTTCTGGGGTCAAAAATCGACCAAAAACTTCACAAGAGGGCAACCTTCGAAGCAGACAATTTCAAGAGCTCTATTGTACTCACGGGTTTTTCTTTTAAGAGAAAAGAAAAAGGGGTAGGAATATGACGAATTAAAAAAAATTTAATGACATGCATACCCATAATACAAAAACCTATCAGCTCTCAGCAGTCAGAATGGCCATTAGGAAAAATGCTGCAAAAAATAAATGGTGAAGGGAGTGTGGAGAAATGCGTACCCTCTTTTGTAAGGGGTGGCACGTAAAGAGCCACTAATGAAAACACAGTGTAGGTGCTTTGAAAAGGGAAACATTGAGCTACCAGTCAATCAATCACAACCACTGCTTGGCCTATCACCTGAGAGAATGAGAATCAAAAAGTCACAGGCTGGCAAACCTGTACGCCAGCAAGATTTACCATAGCCAGCACGTGGAAGCAATGAAAATGTCCATCAACCGAGGAATGCACCAAGAAGAAGTGGTCCACTTACAAAATGGAATATTACTCTAATAATAAATATAAATTAAATTTAAAAACAAACAAAAGCAAGGAGACATCAACATTTGTGGGTTTATCCGGGCACATTGCACTCTAATTTATAACCGAAGAACACCACTGGCCGGTAGGTCTGTTTCCCTAGTACCAGCAAGGGGAATGTAGAAAGGCTGCCGCTCTCTGGCCGTTACCTGCAAAAGCAGGTTTAAAGCCTGAGCTAATGTCACTTCATATGAACAAGTACTGCAGGGCTGTAAATGAAACCTGCCCTCAAAATGTCTTGAGGGAGATAATGGCCAAAATATTTCAAATGGTGACACATACTTTAAGAAAACACTTTGAAGAAATAAGCTCTAATCACAGCTGGAAAAATTAAAAGGACATGTCTTAAAGCTCAATTTCAACGCATTATGAGACTCATGCAAATTCAACCACAAAGAGGTATCAGCTCACACCACTCAGAATAATCATCAGCAAAAACTACAAAGAATAAATCCTGAAGGTGCTGGGAAGAAATACATGCCCTCCACATTAAGTGGGACATAACCTGGAAAGAACCACTAAGGAGAACAGAACAGAGGTGCCTTTAAAAGGTAAACATTGAGCTAGCGTATGATCCAGCAGATCTATTCCTGGACCTATAAACTAAGAAGACAGAATTGGAAGGACACAGGCACGCAAATCTGCACTGCATAGTATTACAATAGCCAAGATATGGAAGTAACCAAAAAGTCCACCGACAGATGGGTGGACAAAGAAGAACTGCTACCTGTACAGATGGAATATGAGCTACTGAAAAAATGATACAATGCCATTTGCAGCACCATAGATGAGTCTAGAAGTAATCATGCAACTTGGAGTAAGTGAGAAAGCGAAAGACACATATCCTATCATATCACATATAGGGGTTACCTAAAAAATGATACAAACAAAGATATTTCCACAAACACTATCATAGATTCATTAAAAAAACTTATGGTTCACCAAATGGACAGGTGTGAGGATTGGATACATTACCATATTGAGGTTAACAGAGAGATACAAACACATGTGAAATATATAATCACCAAAGACCTACGCAATACCAAGAGAAGACTACTCAACATTGTGTCATAACCTACATGGGAAAAGGATCCGAAGAAGAATAGATATATGTGTATGTGTGAAAGAACCACATCTTGCACACCTAGAACAAACAAAACATTGTAATCAAGTTTGCTGTGATAAAAAATAAAAATTAAGTTAAAAATACCAACAAGAAATAATGAGACATAAACTTAAAGGGCTTTTTCCTCGCACATTCTATTCTAATTAACACCTAGAACACCACTTCCAGTAAGGCTCTGTTGCCCTAGTAACCAGATTTGGTAAAGGAGAAATGCTGCCGCCTTGTGGCCGATTCCCGCAAGAGCAACTTTTAACCCACAGCTAATAGTCACTTACCATTCATAAGCAAACAGGGCTGTAAAGGACACCTGCCCTCAAAATTGTGCTGAGGTAGGGAATGGATAAAATAATTCAAAACAGGCAAAATGTTCACGAAGATAGTATGAAGACGTAAGTTTTACTCACTCTCTTTTTAAAGAAAGGAAAATGGATAAAAGCTCAGCCTCAGGAAGTATTAGACTCATGCAATCTAATCTACAAAAACTTTTCAACTCACACCAATCGACTGACCATTGGCAAAAAGTCTACAAACAATAAATGCTGAAGAGGTTTTAGAGAACTGTGTACCCTCTAGCTGCTGGTGAGATGTAAGAGGGTTAAACGCAAATAATGACAACAGAAAGGAGCTGCGTTTAAAAGGAAAAATTGAGGTACCATTCCATCCAGCAGGCACACCAATGGGCCACTCACCTGAGAAGACCAGAATGAAGAAGACCCGGGCTGCAATAGCTGCACTGCAGCCTGATTCACAATAGACAAGACAGTGAAGCAACCAAAATGTCCATCAACAGATGAAACGATAAAGAAGAAGTGGTCCATGTACACAATGAATACTAGCCACGGAAAACAATGAAACACTGCTCTTTGAGGCACCATAGATGATCTTGGAGATAATCACAGAACATGAGGTAAGTCGGAAAGCAAAAGTCCTATATCCTATGATATCACTTATAGGCGTTATCTAATAACTGACACAAATGAACATATTTCCACACAGAAAGTCAATCACAGACTTATTAAAAAAAAACTATGCTTATCTAAAAGGAAAGGTGGGGGGAATGGATAAATGAAGATTAGCGTTACCATATGTATACAAATACATATTATATACATATATCAAAAAGACCAACCATATAGCAAGGAAGGATTATGGAACACTCTGTAATAATTTACACGGAAAGAGGATCTCTACATAAATAGTTATATACAATATGTAGATGAACCAGAGTGTGTACACGTTGGACGAACAACATTCTTACCATTACCCCAGTTGAAAAAATTAAAACAACGAACTAGGAGTAATGAGACATAAACTTATGGGGGGTTTTCCTGGCACATTCCATCCAAATTTAAAACCTAGGCAAACAACTTCCAGAATGGCTCTGATGCCCTAGTAACCCAGATTTGGGAATGGAGAAATGCTGCATCCTGGTGGCCGTTTCCCACAAGAGCAGCTTTAAACCCACTGCAAAAGGTCACTAAATATTCACCAATTGCAGGTCTGTAAATGACACCGGCCCTCCAAAAAATACTGAGGTCGAAAATCGACCAAAAAATTCCAGAGTGCAACCTTCCAAAAAGAAAATTTGAAGAGGTATATTATACTCACACTTTTTTTCTTTTTTCTTTTAACAGAAAAGAAAAAGGCGTGGAAAAATGATGAATTGTAGGAATTTTTACAGACATGTAAACCCAAATTACAAAAACCTATCAGCTCACACCAGTCAGAACTGCCATCAACAAAAATGCTGCAAGCAATAAATGCTGACGTGATTGTGGAGAAATGTGTACCCTCGATTCTAATGGGGATGTGGTAAGAGCCACTAATGAAAGCACAATTGAGGTGCCTTGAAAAGGTAAACGTTGACCTACCATACCAGTCAATCAATCATACCCACTGCTGGGTCTATCACCTGAGAAAATGAAAATCAAAAATCACAGGCTGGCAATCCTGCACTCCAGCAATATTTACCATAGGCAACACTTGGAAGCAACGAAAATGTCCATCAACAGAGGAATGCACCAAGAAGAAGTGGTCCATGTACACAATGGAATATTAGCCATGGAAAACATTGAAGCACTGCTCTTTGAGGCACCATAGATGAGCCTGGAGATAATCACAAAACATGAAGTAGGTCGGACAGCAAAACACCTATATACTATATTATCACTTATGGCATTATCTAATAACTGACACAGATGAACATATTTCCAAAGAGAAAGACACTCACAGGCTTAGAAATCAAACTATGCTCATCTGAAAGGAAAGGAGGGGGGAAATTGAGAAATGAAGATTAGTGTTACTATACATATACAAATACATATTATATACATGTATCAAAAAGACCGAACATATAGCAAGGGAGGTCAACGGAACACTGTAATATTTTACATGGGAAGAGGATCTGTACATTAATAGACATACATAATGTACAAAGGAACCAGACTGCGTACACCAAAGACAAACAATATTCTAAACTTTACCCAGATTAAAAAAATTTAAAAACCAAGAAGAAGTAATGAGACATAAACTTATGGGGACTTCTCCTGGCAAATTCCATTCTAATTTACAACCTAGGACAATGACTTCCAGAAAGGCTCTGCTGCCCTAGTACCCAGATTGGGGAATGGAGAAATGCTACCTCCTTGTGGCCGTTTCCCACAACAGCAGCTTTGAACCTACTGCAAAAGGTCACTAAATTTTCACCAACTTGCCGTTCTGTAAATGACACTTGCCCTCCAGAAAATTTCTGGGGTCAAAAATCGACCAAAAACTTCACAAGAGGGCAACCTTCGAAGCAGACAATTTCAAGAGCTCTATTGTACTCACGGGTTTTTCTTTTAAGAGAAAAGAAAAAGGGGTAGGAATATGACGAATTAAAAAAAATTTAATGACATGCATACCCATAATACAAAAACCTATCAGCTCACAGCAGTCAGAATGGCCATTAGGAAAAATGCTGCAAAAAATAAATGGTGAAGGGAGTGTGGAGAAATGCGTACCCTCTTTTGTAAGGGGTGGCACGTAAAGAGCCACTAATGAAAACACAGTGTAGGTGCTTTGAAAAGGGAAACATTGAGCTACCAGTCAATCAATCACAACCACTGCTTGGCCTATCACCTGAGAGAATGAGAATCAAAAAGTCACAGGCTGGCAAACCTGTACGCCAGCAAGATTTACCATAGCCAGCACGTGGAAGCAATGAAAATGTCCATCAACCGAGGAATGCACCAAGAAGAAGTGGTCCACTTACAAAATGGAATATTACTCTAATAATAAATATAAATTAAATTTAAAAACAAACAAAAGCAAGGAGACATCAACATTTGTGGGTTTATCCGGGCACATTGCACTCTAATTTATAACCGAAGAACACCACTGGCCGGTAGGTCTGTTTCCCTAGTACCAGCAAGGGGAATGTAGAAAGGCTGCCGCTCTCTGGCCGTTACCTGCAAAAGCAGGTTTAAAGCCTGAGCTAATGTCACTTCATATGAACAAGTACTGCAGGGCTGTAAATGAAACCTGCCCTCAAAATGTCTTGAGGGAGATAATGGCCAAAATATTTCAAATGGTGACACATACTTTAAGAAAACACTTTGAAGAAATAAGCTCTAATCACAGCTGGAAAAATTAAAAGGACATGTCTTAAAGCTCAATTTCAACGCATTATGAGACTCATGCAAATTCAACCACAAAGAGGTATCAGCTCACACCACTCAGAATAATCATCAGCAAAAACTACAAAGAATAAATCCTGAAGGTGCTGGGAAGAAATACATGCCCTCCACATTAAGTGGGACATAACCTGGAAAGAACCACTAAGGAGAACAGAACAGAGGTGCCTTTAAAAGGTAAACATTGAGCTAGCGTATGATCCAGCAGATCTATTCCTGGACCTATAAACTAAGAAGACAGAATTGGAAGGACACAGGCACGCAAATCTGCACTGCATAGTATTACAATAGCCAAGATATGGAAGTAACCAAAAAGTCCACCGACAGATGGGTGGACAAAGAAGAACTGCTACCTGTACAGATGGAATATGAGCTACTGAAAAAATGATACAATGCCATTTGCAGCACCATAGATGAGTCTAGAAGTAATCATGCAACTTGGAGTAAGTGAGAAAGCGAAAGACACATATCCTATCATATCACATATAGGGGTTACCTAAAAAATGATACAAACAAAGATATTTCCACAAACACTATCATAGATTCATTAAAAAAACTTATGGTTCACCAAATGGACAGGTGTGAGGATTGGATACATTACCATATTGAGGTTAACAGAGAGATACAAACACATGTGAAATATATAATCACCAAAGACCTACGCAATACCAAGAGAAGACTACTCAACATTGTGTCATAACCTACATGGGAAAAGGATCCGAAGAAGAATAGATATATGTGTATGTGTGAAAGAACCACATCTTGCACACCTAGAACAAACAAAACATTGTAATCAAGTTTGCTGTGATAAAAAATAAAAATTAAGTTAAAAATACCAACAAGAAATAATGAGACATAAACTTAAAGGGCTTTTTCCTCGCACATTCTATTCTAATTAACACCTAGAACACCACTTCCAGTAAGGCTCTGTTGCCCTAGTAACCAGATTTGGTAAAGGAGAAATGCTGCCGCCTTGTGGCCGATTCCCGCAAGAGCAACTTTTAACCCACAGCTAATAGTCACTTACCATTCATAAGCAAACAGGGCTGTAAAGGACACCTGCCCTCAAAATTGTGCTGAGGTAGGGAATGGATAAAATAATTCAAAACAGGCAAAATGTTCACGAAGATAGTATGAAGACGTAAGTTTTACTCACTCTCTTTTTAAAGAAAGGAAAATGGATAAAAGCTCAGCCTCAGGAAGTATTAGACTCATGCAATCTAATCTACAAAAACTTTTCAACTCACACCAATCGACTGACCATTGGCAAAAAGTCTACAAACAATAAATGCTGAAGAGGTTTTAGAGAATTGTGTACCCTCTAGCTGCTGGTGAGATGTAAGAGGGTTAAACGCAAATAATGACAACAGAAAGGAGCTGCGTTTAAAAGGAAAAATTGAGGTACCATTCCATCCAGCAGGCACACCAATGGGCCACTCACCTGAGAAGACCAGAATGAAGAAGACCCGGGCTGCAATAGCTGCACTGCAGCCTGATTCACAATAGACAAGACAGTGAAGCAACCAAAATGTCCATCAACAGATGAAACGATAAAGAAGAAGTGGTCCATGTACACAATGAATACTAGCCACGGAAAACAATGAAACACTGCTCTTTGAGGCACCATAGATGATCTTGGAGATAATCACAGAACATGAGGTAAGTCGGAAAGCAAAAGTCCTATATCCTATGATATCACTTATAGGCGTTATCTAATAACTGACACAAATGAACATATTTCCACACAGAAAGTCAATCACAGACTTATTAAAAAAAAACTATGCTTATCTAAAAGGAAAGGTGGGGGGAATGGATAAATGAAGATTAGCGTTACCATATGTATACAAATACATATTATATACATATATCAAAAAGACCAACCATATAGCAAGGAAGGATTATGGAACACTCTGTAATAATTTACACGGAAAGAGGATCTCTACATAAATAGTTATATACAATATGTAGATGAACCAGAGTGTGTACACGTTGGACGAACAACATTCTTACCATTACCCCAGTTGAAAAAATTAAAACAACGAACTAGGAGTAATGAGACATAAACTTATGGGGGGTTTTCCTGGCACATTCCATCCAAATTTAAAACCTAGGCAAACAACTTCCAGAATGGCTCTGATGCCCTAGTAACCCAGATTTGGGAATGGAGAAATGCTGCATCCTGGTGGCCGTTTCCCACAAGAGCAGCTTTAAACCCACTGCAAAAGGTCACTAAATATTCACCAATTGCAGGTCTGTAAATGACACCGGCCCTCCAAAAAATACTGAGGTCGAAAATCGACCAAAAAATTCCAGAGTGCAACCTTCCAAAAAGAAAATTTGAAGAGGTATATTATACTCACACTTTTTTTCTTTTTTCTTTTAACAGAAAAGAAAAAGGCGTGGAAAAATGATGAATTGTAGGAATTTTTACAGACATGTAAACCCAAATTACAAAAACCTATCAGCTCACACCAGTCAGAACTGCCATCAACAAAAATGCTGCAAGCAATAAATGCTGACGTGATTGTGGAGAAATGTGTACCCTCGATTCTAATGGGGATGTGGTAAGAGCCACTAATGAAAGCACAATTGAGGTGCCTTGAAAAGGTAAACGTTGACCTACCATACCAGTCAATCAATCATACCCACTGCTGGGTCTATCACCTGAGAAAATGAAAATCAAAAATCACAGGCTGGCAATCCTGCACTCCAGCAATATTTACCATAGGCAACACTTGGAAGCAACGAAAATGTCCATCAACAGAGGAATGCACCAAGAAGAAGTGGTCCATGTACACAATGGAATATTAGCCATGGAAAACATTGAAGCACTGCTCTTTGAGGCACCATAGATGAGCCTGGAGATAATCACAAAACATGAAGTAGGTCGGACAGCAAAACACCTATATACTATATTATCACTTATGGCATTATCTAATAACTGACACAGATGAACATATTTCCAAAGAGAAAGACACTCACAGGCTTAGAAATCAAACTATGCTCATCTGAAAGGAAAGGAGGGGGGAAATTGAGAAATGAAGATTAGTGTTACTATACATATACAAATACATATTATATACATGTATCAAAAAGACCGAACATATAGCAAGGGAGGTCAACGGAACACTGTAATATTTTACATGGGAAGAGGATCTGTACATTAATAGACATACATAATGTACAAAGGAACCAGACTGCGTACACCAAAGACAAACAATATTCTAAACTTTACCCAGATTAAAAAAATTTAAAAACCAAGAAGAAGTAATGAGACATAAACTTATGGGGACTTCTCCTGGCAAATTCCATTCTAATTTACAACCTAGGACAATGACTTCCAGAAAGGCTCTGCTGCCCTAGTACCCAGATTGGGGAATGGAGAAATGCTACCTCCTTGTGGCCGTTTCCCACAACAGCAGCTTTGAACCTACTGCAAAAGGTCACTAAATTTTCACCAACTTGCCGTTCTGTAAATGACACTTGCCCTCCAGAAAATTTCTGGGGTCAAAAATCGACCAAAAACTTCACAAGAGGGCAACCTTCGAAGCAGACAATTTCAAGAGCTCTATTGTACTCACGGGTTTTTCTTTTAAGAGAAAAGAAAAAGGGGTAGGAATATGACGAATTAAAAAAAATTTAATGACATGCATACCCATAATACAAAAACCTATCAGCTCTCAGCAGTCAGAATGGCCATTAGGAAAAATGCTGCAAAAAATAAATGGTGAAGGGAGTGTGGAGAAATGCGTACCCTCTTTTGTAAGGGGTGGCACGTAAAGAGCCACTAATGAAAACACAGTGTAGGTGCTTTGAAAAGGGAAACATTGAGCTACCAGTCAATCAATCACAACCACTGCTTGGCCTATCACCTGAGAGAATGAGAATCAAAAAGTCACAGGCTGGCAAACCTGTACGCCAGCAAGATTTACCATAGCCAGCACGTGGAAGCAATGAAAATGTCCATCAACCGAGGAATGCACCAAGAAGAAGTGGTCCACTTACAAAATGGAATATTACTCTAATAATAAATATAAATTAAATTTAAAAACAAACAAAAGCAAGGAGACATCAACATTTGTGGGTTTATCCGGGCACATTGCACTCTAATTTATAACCGAAGAACACCACTGGCCGGTAGGTCTGTTTCCCTAGTACCAGCAAGGGGAATGTAGAAAGGCTGCCGCTCTCTGGCCGTTACCTGCAAAAGCAGGTTTAAAGCCTGAGCTAATGTCACTTCATATGAACAAGTACTGCAGGGCTGTAAATGAAACCTGCCCTCAAAATGTCTTGAGGGAGATAATGGCCAAAATATTTCAAATGGTGACACATACTTTAAGAAAACACTTTGAAGAAATAAGCTCTAATCACAGCTGGAAAAATTAAAAGGACATGTCTTAAAGCTCAATTTCAACGCATTATGAGACTCATGCAAATTCAACCACAAAGAGGTATCAGCTCACACCACTCAGAATAATCATCAGCAAAAACTACAAAGAATAAATCCTGAAGGTGCTGGGAAGAAATACATGCCCTCCACATTAAGTGGGACATAACCTGGAAAGAACCACTAAGGAGAACAGAACAGAGGTGCCTTTAAAAGGTAAACATTGAGCTAGCGTATGATCCAGCAGATCTATTCCTGGACCTATAAACTAAGAAGACAGAATTGGAAGGACACAGGCACGCAAATCTGCACTGCATAGTATTACAATAGCCAAGATATGGAAGTAACCAAAAAGTCCACCGACAGATGGGTGGACAAAGAAGAACTGCTACCTGTACAGATGGAATATGAGCTACTGAAAAAATGATACAATGCCATTTGCAGCACCATAGATGAGTCTAGAAGTAATCATGCAACTTGGAGTAAGTGAGAAAGCGAAAGACACATATCCTATCATATCACATATAGGGGTTACCTAAAAAATGATACAAACAAAGATATTTCCACAAACACTATCATAGATTCATTAAAAAAACTTATGGTTCACCAAATGGACAGGTGTGAGGATTGGATACATTACCATATTGAGGTTAACAGAGAGATACAAACACATGTGAAATATATAATCACCAAAGACCTACGCAATACCAAGAGAAGACTACTCAACATTGTGTCATAACCTACATGGGAAAAGGATCCGAAGAAGAATAGATATATGTGTATGTGTGAAAGAACCACATCTTGCACACCTAGAACAAACAAAACATTGTAATCAAGTTTGCTGTGATAAAAAATAAAAATTAAGTTAAAAATACCAACAAGAAATAATGAGACATAAACTTAAAGGGCTTTTTCCTCGCACATTCTATTCTAATTAACACCTAGAACACCACTTCCAGTAAGGCTCTGTTGCCCTAGTAACCAGATTTGGTAAAGGAGAAATGCTGCCGCCTTGTGGCCGATTCCCGCAAGAGCAACTTTTAACCCACAGCTAATAGTCACTTACCATTCATAAGCAAACAGGGCTGTAAAGGACACCTGCCCTCAAAATTGTGCTGAGGTAGGGAATGGATAAAATAATTCAAAACAGGCAAAATGTTCACGAAGATAGTATGAAGACGTAAGTTTTACTCACTCTCTTTTTAAAGAAAGGAAAATGGATAAAAGCTCAGCCTCAGGAAGTATTAGACTCATGCAATCTAATCTACAAAAACTTTTCAACTCACACCAATCGACTGACCATTGGCAAAAAGTCTACAAACAATAAATGCTGAAGAGGTTTTAGAGAACTGTGTACCCTCTAGCTGCTGGTGAGATGTAAGAGGGTTAAACGCAAATAATGACAACAGAAAGGAGCTGCGTTTAAAAGGAAAAATTGAGGTACCATTCCATCCAGCAGGCACACCAATGGGCCACTCACCTGAGAAGACCAGAATGAAGAAGACCCGGGCTGCAATAGCTGCACTGCAGCCTGATTCACAATAGACAAGACAGTGAAGCAACCAAAATGTCCATCAACAGATGAAACGATAAAGAAGAAGTGGTCCATGTACACAATGAATACTAGCCACGGAAAACAATGAAACACTGCTCTTTGAGGCACCATAGATGATCTTGGAGATAATCACAGAACATGAGGTAAGTCGGAAAGCAAAAGTCCTATATCCTATGATATCACTTATAGGCGTTATCTAATAACTGACACAAATGAACATATTTCCACACAGAAAGTCAATCACAGACTTATTAAAAAAAAACTATGCTTATCTAAAAGGAAAGGTGGGGGGAATGGATAAATGAAGATTAGCGTTACCATATGTATACAAATACATATTATATACATATATCAAAAAGACCAACCATATAGCAAGGAAGGATTATGGAACACTCTGTAATAATTTACACGGAAAGAGGATCTCTACATAAATAGTTATATACAATATGTAGATGAACCAGAGTGTGTACACGTTGGACGAACAACATTCTTACCATTACCCCAGTTGAAAAAATTAAAACAACGAACTAGGAGTAATGAGACATAAACTTATGGGGGGTTTTCCTGGCACATTCCATCCAAATTTAAAACCTAGGCAAACAACTTCCAGAATGGCTCTGATGCCCTAGTAACCCAGATTTGGGAATGGAGAAATGCTGCATCCTGGTGGCCGTTTCCCACAAGAGCAGCTTTAAACCCACTGCAAAAGGTCACTAAATATTCACCAATTGCAGGTCTGTAAATGACACCGGCCCTCCAAAAAATACTGAGGTCGAAAATCGACCAAAAAATTCCAGAGTGCAACCTTCCAAAAAGAAAATTTGAAGAGGTATATTATACTCACACTTTTTTTCTTTTTTCTTTTAACAGAAAAGAAAAAGGCGTGGAAAAATGATGAATTGTAGGAATTTTTACAGACATGTAAACCCAAATTACAAAAACCTATCAGCTCACACCAGTCAGAACTGCCATCAACAAAAATGCTGCAAGCAATAAATGCTGACGTGATTGTGGAGAAATGTGTACCCTCGATTCTAATGGGGATGTGGTAAGAGCCACTAATGAAAGCACAATTGAGGTGCCTTGAAAAGGTAAACGTTGACCTACCATACCAGTCAATCAATCATACCCACTGCTGGGTCTATCACCTGAGAAAATGAAAATCAAAAATCACAGGCTGGCAATCCTGCACTCCAGCAATATTTACCATAGGCAACACTTGGAAGCAACGAAAATGTCCATCAACAGAGGAATGCACCAAGAAGAAGTGGTCCATGTACACAATGGAATATTAGCCATGGAAAACATTGAAGCACTGCTCTTTGAGGCACCATAGATGAGCCTGGAGATAATCACAAAACATGAAGTAGGTCGGACAGCAAAACACCTATATACTATATTATCACTTATGGCATTATCTAATAACTGACACAGATGAACATATTTCCAAAGAGAAAGACACTCACAGGCTTAGAAATCAAACTATGCTCATCTGAAAGGAAAGGAGGGGGGAAATTGAGAAATGAAGATTAGTGTTACTATACATATACAAATACATATTATATACATGTATCAAAAAGACCGAACATATAGCAAGGGAGGTCAACGGAACACTGTAATATTTTACATGGGAAGAGGATCTGTACATTAATAGACATACATAATGTACAAAGGAACCAGACTGCGTACACCAAAGACAAACAATATTCTAAACTTTACCCAGATTAAAAAAATTTAAAAACCAAGAAGAAGTAATGAGACATAAACTTATGGGGACTTCTCCTGGCAAATTCCATTCTAATTTACAACCTAGGACAATGACTTCCAGAAAGGCTCTGCTGCCCTAGTACCCAGATTGGGGAATGGAGAAATGCTACCTCCTTGTGGCCGTTTCCCACAACAGCAGCTTTGAACCTACTGCAAAAGGTCACTAAATTTTCACCAACTTGCCGTTCTGTAAATGACACTTGCCCTCCAGAAAATTTCTGGGGTCAAAAATCGACCAAAAACTTCACAAGAGGGCAACCTTCGAAGCAGACAATTTCAAGAGCTCTATTGTACTCACGGGTTTTTCTTTTAAGAGAAAAGAAAAAGGGGTAGGAATATGACGAATTAAAAAAAATTTAATGACATGCATACCCATAATACAAAAACCTATCAGCTCACAGCAGTCAGAATGGCCATTAGGAAAAATGCTGCAAAAAATAAATGGTGAAGGGAGTGTGGAGAAATGCGTACCCTCTTTTGTAAGGGGTGGCACGTAAAGAGCCACTAATGAAAACACAGTGTAGGTGCTTTGAAAAGGGAAACATTGAGCTACCAGTCAATCAATCACAACCACTGCTTGGCCTATCACCTGAGAGAATGAGAATCAAAAAGTCACAGGCTGGCAAACCTGTACGCCAGCAAGATTTACCATAGCCAGCACGTGGAAGCAATGAAAATGTCCATCAACCGAGGAATGCACCAAGAAGAAGTGGTCCACTTACAAAATGGAATATTACTCTAATAATAAATATAAATTAAATTTAAAAACAAACAAAAGCAAGGAGACATCAACATTTGTGGGTTTATCCGGGCACATTGCACTCTAATTTATAACCGAAGAACACCACTGGCCGGTAGGTCTGTTTCCCTAGTACCAGCAAGGGGAATGTAGAAAGGCTGCCGCTCTCTGGCCGTTACCTGCAAAAGCAGGTTTAAAGCCTGAGCTAATGTCACTTCATATGAACAAGTACTGCAGGGCTGTAAATGAAACCTGCCCTCAAAATGTCTTGAGGGAGATAATGGCCAAAATATTTCAAATGGTGACACATACTTTAAGAAAACACTTTGAAGAAATAAGCTCTAATCACAGCTGGAAAAATTAAAAGGACATGTCTTAAAGCTCAATTTCAACGCATTATGAGACACATGCAAATTCAACCACAAAGAGGTATCAGCTCACACCACTCAGAATAATCATCAGCAAAAACTACAAAGAATAAATCCTGAAGGTGCTGGGAAGAAATACATGCCCTCCACATTAAGTGGGACATAACCTGGAAAGAACCACTAAGGAGAACAGAACAGAGGTGCCTTTAAAAGGTAAACATTGAGCTAGCGTATGATCCAGCAGATCTATTCCTGGACCTATAAACTAAGAAGACAGAATTGGAAGGACACAGGCACGCAAATCTGCACTGCATAGTATTACAATAGCCAAGATATGGAAGTAACCAAAAAGTCCATCGACAGATGGGTGGACAAAGAAGAACTGCTACCTGTACAGATGGAATGTGAGCTACTGAAAAAATGATACAATGCCATTTGCAGCACCATAGATGAGTCTAGAAGTAATCATGCAACTTGGAGTAAGTGAGAAAGCGAAAGACACATATCCTATCATATCACATATAGGGGTTACCTAAAAAATGATACAAACAAAGATATTTCCACAAACACTATCATAGATTCATTAAAAAAACTTATGGTTCACCAAATGGACAGGTGTGAGGATTGGATACATTACCATATTGAGGTTAACAGAGAGATACAAACACATGTGAAATATATAATCACCAAAGACCTACGCAATACCAAGAGAAGACTACTCAACATTGTGTCATAACCTACATGGGAAAAGGATCCGAAGAAGAATAGATATATGTATATGTGTGAAAGAACCACATCTTGCACACCTAGAACAAACAAAACATTGTAATCAAGTTTGCTGTGATAAAAAATAAAAATTAAGTTAAAAATACCAACAAGAAATAATGAGACATAAACTTAAAGGGCTTTTTCCTCGCACATTCTATTCTAATTAACACCTAGAACACCACTTCCAGTAAGGCTCTGTTGCCCTAGTAACCAGATTTGGTAACGGAGAAATGCTGCCGCCTTGTGGCCGATTCCCGCAAGAGCAACTTTTAACCCACAGCTAATAGTCACTTACCATTCATAAGCAAACAGGGCTGTAAAGGACACCTGCCCTCAAAATTGTGCTGAGGTAGGGAATGGATAAAAGAATTCAAAACAGGCAAAATGTTCACGAAGATAGTATGAAGACGTAAGTTTTACTCACTCTCTTTTTAAAGAAAGGAAAATGGATAAAAGCTCAGCCTCAGGAAGTATTAGACTCATGCAATCTAATCTACAAAAACTTTTCAACTCACACCAATCGACTGACCATTGGCAAAAAGTCTACAAACAATAAATGCTGAAGAGGTTTTAGAGAACTGTGTACCCTCTAGCTGCTGGTGAGATGTAAGAGGGTTAAACGCAAATAATGACAACAGAAAGGAGCTGCGTTTAAAAGGAAAAATTGAGGTACCATTCCATCCAGCAGGCACACCAATGGGCCACTCACCTGAGAAGACCAGAATGAAGAAGACCCGGGCTGCAAAAGCTGCACTGCAGCCTGATTCACAATAGACAAGACAGTGAAGCAACCAAAATGTCCATCAACAGATGAAACGATAAAGAAGAAGTGGTCCATGTACACAATGAATACTAGCCATGGAAAACAATGAAACACTGCTCTTTGAGGCACCATAGATGATCTTGGAGATAATCACAGAACATGAGGTAAGTCGGAAAGCAAAAGTCCTATATCCTATGATATCACTTATAGGCGTTATCTAATAACTGACACAAATGAACATATTTCCACACAGAAAGTCAATCACAGACTTATTAAAAAAAACTATGCTTATCTAAAATGAAAGGTGGGGGGAATGGATAAATGAAGATTAGCGTTACCATATGTATACAAATACATATTATATACATATATCAAAAAGACCAACCATATAGCAAGGAAGGATTATGGAACACTCTGTAATAATTTACACGGAAAGAGGATCTCTACATAAATAGTTATATACAATATGTAGATGAACCAGAGTGTGTACACCTTGGACGAACAACATTCTAACCATTACCCCAATTGAAAAAATTAAAACAACGAACTAGGAGTAATGAGACATAAACTTATGGGGGGTTTTCCTGGCACATTCCATCCAAATTTAAAACCTAGGCAAACAACTTCCAGAATGGCTCTGCTGCCCTAGTACCCAGATTTGGGAATGGAGAAATGCTGCATCCTTGTGGCCGTTTCCCACAAGAGCAGCTTTAAACCCACTGCAAAAGGTCACTAAATATTCACCAATTGCAGGTCTGTAAATGACACCGGCCCTCCAAAAAATACTGAGGTCGAAAATCGACCAAAAAATTCCAGAGTGCAACCTTCCAAAAAGAAAATTTGAAGAGGTATATTATACTCACACTTTTTTTCTTTTTTCTTTTAACAGAAAAGAAAAAGGCGTGGAAAAATGATGAATTGTAGGAACTTTTACAGACATGTAAACCCAAATTACAAAAACCAATCAGCTCACACCAGTCAGAACGGCCATCAACAAAAATGCTGCAAACAATAAATGCTGACGTGATTGTGGAGAAATGCGTACCCTCGATTCTAAGGGGGATGTGGTAAGAGCCACTAATGAAAGCACAATTGAGGTGCCTTGAAAAGGTAAACGTTGACCTACCATACCAGTCAATCAATCATACCCACTGCCTGGTCTATCACCTGAGAAAATGAAAATCAAAAATCACAGGCTGGCAATCCTGCACTCCAGCAATATTTACCATAGGCAACTCTTGGAAGCAATGAAAATGTCCATTAACAGAGGAATGCACCAAGAAGAAGTGGTCCATGTACACAATGGAATATTAGCCATGGAAAACATTGAAGCACTGCTCTTTGAGGCACCATAGATGAGCCTGGAGATAATCACAAAACATGAAGTAGGTCGGAAAGCAAAACACCTATATCCTATATTATCACTTATGGCATTATCTAATAACTGACACAGATGAACATATTTCCAAAGAGAAAGACACTCACAGGCTTAGAAAACAAACTATGCTCATCTGAAAGGAAAGGAGGGGGGAAATTGAGAAATGAAGATTAGTGTTACTATACATATACAAACACATATTATATACATGTATCAAAAACACCGAACATATAGCAAGGGAGGTCGATGGAACACTGTAGTATTTTACATGGGAAGAGGATCTGTACATTAATAGACATACAGAATGTACAAATGAACCAGATTGTGTACACCTAGGACAAACAATATTCTAAAATTTTCCCAGATTAAAAAAATTTTAAAAACCAAGAAGAAGTAATGAGACATAAACTTATGGGGATTTCTCCTGGAAAATTCCATTCTAATTTACAACCTAGGACAATGACTTCCAGAAAGGCTCTGCTGCCCTAGTACCCAGATTGGGGAATGGAGAATGCTACCTCCTTGTGGCCGTTTCCCACAACAGCAGCTTTGAACCCCCTGCAAATGGTCACTAAATTTTCACCAACTTGCCGTTCTGTAAATGACACTTGCCCTCCAGAAAATTTCTGGGGTCAAAAATCGACCAAAAACTTCACAAGAGGGCAACCTTCGAAGCAGACAATTTCAAGAGCTCTATTGTACTCACGGGTTTTTCTTTTAAGAGAAAAGAAAAAGGGGTAGGAATATGACGAATTAAAAAAAATTTAATGACATGCATACCCATAATACAAAAACCTATCAGCTCACAGCAGTCAGAATGGCCATTAGGAAAAATGCTGCAAAAAATAAATGGTGAAGGGAGTGTGGAGAAATGCGTACCCTCTTTTGTAAGGGGTGGCATGTAAAGAGCCACTAATGAAAACACAGTGTAGGTGCTTTGAAAAGGGAAACATTGAGCTACCAGTCAATCAATCACAACCACTGCTTGGCCTATCACCTGAGAAAATGAGAATCAAAAAGTCACAGGCTGGCAAACCTGTACGCCAGCAAGATTTACCATAGCCAGCACGTGGAAGCAATGAAAATGTCCATCAACCGAGGAATGCACCAAGAAGAAGTGGTACACTTACAAAATGGAATATTACTCTAATAATAAATATAAATTAAATTTAAAAACAAACAAAAGCAAGGAGACATCAACATTTGTGGGTTTATCCGGGCACATTGCACTCTAATTTATAACCGAAGAACACCACTGGCCGGTAGGTCTGTTTCCCTAGTACCAGCAAGGGGAATGTAGAAAGGCTGCCGCTCTCTGGCCGTTACCTGCAAAAGCAGGTTTAAAGCCTGAGCTAATGTCACTTCATATGAACAAGTACTGCAGGGCTGTAAATGAAACCTGCCCTCAAAAGGTCTTGAGGGAGATAATGGCCAAAATATTTCAAATGGTGACACATACTTTAAGAAAACACTTTGAAGAAATAAGCTCTAATCACAGCTGGAAAAATTAAAAAGACATGTCTTAAAGCTCAATTTCAACGCATTATGAGACACATGCAAATTCAACCACAAAGAGGTATCAGCTCACACCACTCAGAATAATCATCAGCAAAAACTACAAAGAATAAATCCTGAAGGTGCTAGGAAGAAATACATGCCCTCCACATTAAGTGGGACATAACCTGGAAAGAACCACTAAGGAGAACAGAACAGAGGTGCCTTTAAAAGGTAAACATTGAGCTAGCGTATGATCCAGCAGATCTATTCCTGGACCTATAAACTAAGAAGACAGAATTGGAAGGACACAGGCACGCAAATCTACACTGCATAGTATTACAATAGCCAAGATATGGAAGTAACCAAAAAGTCCATCGACAGATGGGTGGACAAAGAAGAACTGCTACCTGTACAGATGGAATGTGAGCTACTGAAAAAATGATACAATGCCATTTGCAGCACCATAGATGAGTCTAGAAGTAATCATGCAACTTGGAGTAAGTGAGAAAGCGAAAGACACATATCCTATCATATCACATATAGGGGTTACCTAAAAAATGATACAAACAAAGATATTTCCACAAACACTATCATAGATTCATTAAAAAAACTTATGGTTCACCAAATGGACAGGTGTGAGGATTGGATACATTACCATATTGAGGTTAACAGAGAGATACAAACACATGTGAAATATATAATCACCAAAGACCTACGCAATACCAAGAGAAGACTACTCAACATTGTGTCATAACCTACATGGGAAAAGGATCCGAAGAAGAATAGATATATGTGTATGTGTGAAAGAACCACATCTTGCACACCTAGAACAAACAAAACATTGTAATCAAGTTTGCTGTGATAAAAAATAAAAATTAAGTTAAAAATACCAACAAGAAATAATGAGACATAAACTTAAAGGGCTTTTTCCTCGCACATTCTATTCTAATTAACACCTAGAACACCACTTCCAGTAAGGCTCTGTTGCCCTAGTAACCAGATTTGGTAACGGAGAAATGCTGCCGCCTTGTGGCCGATTCCCGCAAGAGCAACTTTTAACCCACAGCTAATAGTCACTTACCATTCATAAGCAAACAGGGCTGTAAAGGACACCTGCCCTCAAAATTGTGCTGAGGTAGGGAATGGATAAAAGAATTCAAAACAGGCAAAATGTTCACGAAGATAGTATGAAGACGTAAGTTTTACTCACTCTCTTTTTAAAGAAAGGAAAATGGATAAAAGCTCAGCCTCAGGAAGTATTAGACTCATGCAATCTAATCTACAAAAACTTTTCAACTCACACCAATCGACTGACCATTGGCAAAAAGTCTACAAACAATAAATGCTGAAGAGGTTTTAGAGAACTGTGTACCCTCTAGCTGCTGGTGAGATGTAAGAGGGTTAAACGCAAATAATGACAACAGAAAGGAGCTGCGTTTAAAAGGAAAAATTGAGGTACCATTCCATCCAGCAGGCACACCAATGGGCCACTCACCTGAGAAGACCAGAATGAAGAAGACCCGGGCTGCAAAAGCTGCACTGCAGCCTGATTCACAATAGACAAGACAGTGAAGCAACCAAAATGTCCATCAACAGATGAAACGATAAAGAAGAAGTGGTCCATGTACACAATGAATACTAGCCATGGAAAACAATGAAACACTGCTCTTTGAGGCACCATAGATGATCTTGGAGATAATCACAGAACATGAGGTAAGTCGGAAAGCAAAAGTCCTATATCCTATGATATCACTTATAGGCGTTATCTAATAACTGACACAAATGAACATATTTCCACACAAAAAGTCAATCACAGACTTATTAAAAAAAAACTATGCTTATCTAAAAGGAAAGGTGGGGGGAATGGATAAATGAAGATTAGCGTTACCATATGTATAAAAATACATATTATATACATATATCAAAAAGACCAACCATATAGCAAGGAAGGATTACGGAACACTCTGTAATAATTTACACGGAAAGAGGATCTCTACATAAATAGTTATATACAATATGTAGATGAACCAGAGTGTGTACACCTTGGACGAACAACATTCTAACCATTACCCCAATTGAAAAAATTAAAACAACGAACTAGGAGTAATGAGACATAAACTTATGGGGGGTTTTCCTGGCACATTCCATCCAAATTTAAAACCTAGGCAAACAACTTCCAGAATGGCTCTGCTGCCCTTGTACCCAGATTTGGGAATGGAGAAATGCTGCATCCTTGTGGCCGTTTCCCACAAGAGCAGCTTTAAACCCACTGCAAAAGGTCACTAAATATTCTCCAATTGCTGGTCTGTAAATGACACCGGCCCTCCAAAAAATACTGAGGTCGAAAATCGAGCAAAAAATTCCAGAGTGCAACCTTCCAAAAAGAAAATTTGAAGAGGTTTATTATAGTCACACTTTTTTGCTTTTTTCTTTTAATAGAAAAGAAAAAGGCGTGGAAAAATGATGAATTGTAGGAATTTTTACAGACATGTAAACCTAAATTACAAAAACCTATCAGCTCACACCAGTCAGAACGGCCATCAACAAAAATGCTGCAAACAATAAATGCTGACGTGATTTTGGAGAAATGCGTACCCTCGATTCTAAGGGGGACGTGGTAAGAGCCACTAATGAAAGCACAATTGAGGTGCCTTGAAAAGGTAAACGTTGACATACCATACCAGTCAATCAATCATACCCACTGCTGGGTCTATCACCTGAGAATGAAAATCAAAAATCACAGGCTGGCAATCCTGCACTCCAGCAATATTTACCATAGGCAACACTTGGAAGCAACGAAAATGTCCATCAACAGAGGAATGCACCAAGAAGAAGTGGTCCATGTACACAATGGAATATTAGCCATGGAAAACATTGAAGCACTGCTCTTTGAGGCACCATAGATGAGCCTGGAAATAATCACAAAACATGAAGTAGGTCGGACAGCAAAACACCTATATCCTATATTATCACTTATGGCATTATCTAATAACTGACACAGATGAACATATTTCCAAAGAGAAAGACACTCACAGGCTTAGAAATCAAACTATGCTCATCTGAAAGGAAAGGAGGGGGGAAATTGAGAAATGAAGAGTAGTGTTACTATACATATACAAATACATATTATATACATGTATCAAAAAGACCGAACATATAGCAAGGGAGGTCAACGGAACACTGTAATATTTTACATGGGAAGAGGATCTGTACATTAATAGACATACATAATGTACAAATGAACCAGACTGCGTACACAAAAGACAAACAATATTCTAAACTTTACCCAGATTAAAAAAAAATTAAAAACCAAGAAGAAGTAATGAGACAAACTTATGGGGAGTTCTCCTGGCAAATTCCATTCTAATTTACAACCTAGGACAATGACTTCCAGAAAGGCTCTGCTGCCCTAGTACCCAGATTGGGGAATGGAGAAATGCTACCTCCTTGTGGCCGTTTCCCACAACAGCAGCTTTGAACCTACTGCAAAAGGTCACTAAATTTTCACCAACTTGCCGTTCTGTAAATGACACTTGCCCTCCAGAAAATTTCTGGGGTGAAAAATCGACCAAAAACTTCACAAGAGGGCAACCTTCGAAGCAGACAATTTCAAGAGCTCTATTGTACTCACGGGTTTTTCTTTTAAGAGAAAAGAAAAAGGGGTAGGAATATGACGAATTAAAAAAAATTTAATGACATGCATACCCATAATACAAAAACCTATCAGCTCACAGCAGTCAGAATGGCCATTAGGAAAAATGCTGCAAAAAATAAATGGTGAAGGGAGTGTGGAGAAATGCGTACCCTCTTTTGTAAGGGGTGGCATGTAAAGAGCCACTAATGAAAACACAGTGTAGGTGCTTTGAAAAGGGAAACATTGAGCTACCAGTCAATCAATCACAACCACTGCTTGGCCTATCACCTGAGAAAATGAGAATCAAAAAGTCACAGGCTGGCAAACCTGTACGCCAGCAAGATTTACCATAGCCAGCACGTGGAAGCAATGAAAATGTCCATCAACCGAGGAATGCACCAAGAAGAAGTGGTCCACTTACAAAATGGAATATTACTCTAATAATAAATATAAATTAAATTTAAAAACAAACAAAAGCAAGGAGACATCAACATTTGTGGGTTTATCCGGGCACATTGCACTCTAATTTATAACCGAAGAACACCACTGGCCGGTAGGTCTGTTTCCCTAGTACCAGCAAGGGGAATGTAGAAAGGCTGCCGCTCTCTGGCCGTTACCTGCAAAAGCAGGTTTAAAGCCTGAGCTAATGTCACTTCATATGAACAAGTACTGCAGGGCTGTAAATGAAACCTGCCCTCAAAATGTCTTGAGGGAGATAATGGCCAAAATATTTCAAATGGTGACACATACTTTAAGAAAACACTTTGAAGAAATAAGCTCTAATCACAGCTGGAAAAATTAAAAGGACATGTCTTAAAGCTCAATTTCAACGCATTATGAGACACATGCAAATTCAACCACAAAGAGGTATCAGCTCACACCACTCAGAATAATCATCAGCAAAAACTACAAAGAATAAATCCTGAAGGTGCTGGGAAGAAATACATGCCCTCCACATTAAGTGGGACATAACCTGGGAAGAACCGCTAAGGAGAACAGAACAGAGGTGCCTTTAAAAGGTAAACATTGAGCTAGCGTATGATCCAGCAGATCTATTCCTGGACCTATAAACTAAGAAGACAGAATTGGAAGGACACAGGCACGCAAATCTGCACTGCATAGTATTACAATAGCCAAGATATGGAAGTAACCAAAAAGTCCATCGACAGATGGGTGGACAAAGAAGAACTGCTACCTGTACAGATGGAATGTGAGCTACTGAAAAAATGATACAATGCCATTTGCAGCACCATAGATGAGTCTAGAAGTAATCATGCAACTTGGAGTAAGTGAGAAAGCGAAAGACACATATCCTATCATATCACATATAGGGGTTACCTAAAAAATGATACAAACAAAGATATTTCCACAAACACTATCATAGATTCATTAAAAAAACTTATGGTTCACCAAATGGACAGGTGTGAGGATTGGATACATTACCATATTGAGGTTAACAGAGAGATACAAACACATGTGAAATATATAATCACCAAAGACCTACGCAATACCAAGAGAAGACTACTCAACATTGTGTCATAACCTACATGGGAAAAGGATCCGAAGAAGAATAGATATATGTGTATGTGTGAAAGAACCACATCTTGCACACCTAGAACAAACAAAACATTGTAATCAAGTTTGCTGTGATAAAAAATAAAAATTAAGTTAAAAATACCAACAAGAAATAATGAGACATAAACTTAAAGGGCTTTTTCCTCGCACATTCTATTCTAATTAACACCTAGAACACCACTTCCAGTAAGGCTCTGTTGCCCTAGTAACCAGATTTGGTAAAGGAGAAATGCTGCCGCCTTGTGGCCGATTCCCGCAAGAGCAACTTTTAACCCACAGCTAATAGTCACTTACCATTCATAAGCAAACAGGGCTGTAAAGGACACCTGCCCTCAAAATTGTGCTGAGGTAGGGAATGGATAAAAGAATTCAAAACAGGCAAAATGTTCACGAAGATAGTATGAAGACGTAAGTTTTACTCACTCTCTTTTTAAAGAAAGGAAAATGGATAAAACCTCAGCCTCAGGAAGTATTAGACTCATGCAATCTAATCTACAAAAACTTTTCAACTCACACCAATCGACTGACCATTGGCAAAAAGTCTACAAACAATAAATGCTGAAGAGGTTTTAGAGAACTGTGTACCCTCTAGCTGCTGGTGAGATGTAAGAGGGTTAAACGCAAATAATGACAACAGAAAGGAGCTGCGTTTAAAAGGAAAAATTGAGGTACCATTCCATCCAGCAGGCACACCAATGGGCCACTCACCTGAGAAGACCAGAATGAAGAAGACCCGGGCTGCAAAAGCTGCACTGCAGCCTGATTCACAATAGACAAGACAGTGAAGCAACCAAAATGTCCATCAACAGATGAAACGATAAAGAAGAAGTGGTCCATGTACACAATGAATACTAGCCACGGAAAACAATGAAACACTGCTCTTTGAGGCACCATAGATGATCTTGGAGATAATCACAGAACATGAGGTAAGTCGGAAAGCAAAAGTCCTATATCCTATGATATCACTTATAGGCGTTATCTAATAACTGACACAAATGAACATATTTCCACACAGAAAGTCAATCACAGACTTATTAAAAAAAAACTATGCTTATCTAAAAGGAAAGGTGGGGGGAATGGATAAATGAAGATTAGCGTTACCATATGTATACAAATACATATTATATACATATATCAAAAAGACCAACCATATAGCAAGGAAGGATTATGGAACACTCTGTAATAATTTACACGGAAAGAGGATCTCTACATAAATAGTTATATACAATATGTAGATGAACCAGAGTGTGTACACGTTGGACGAACAACATTCTTACCATTACCCCAGTTGAAAAAATTAAAACAACGAACTAGGAGTAATGAGACATAAACTTATGGGGGGTTTTCCTGGCACATTCCATCCAAATTTAAAACCTAGGCAAACAACTTCCAGAATGGCTCTGATGCCCTAGTAACCCAGATTTGGGAATGGAGAAATGCTGCATCCTGGTGGCCGTTTCCCACAAGAGCAGCTTTAAACCCACTGCAAAAGGTCACTAAATATTCACCAATTGCAGGTCTGTAAATGACACCGGCCCTCCAAAAAATACTGAGGTCGAAAATCGACCAAAAAATTCCAGAGTGCAACCTTCCAAAAAGAAAATTTGAAGAGGTATATTATACTCACACTTTTTTTCTTTTTTCTTTTAACAGAAAAGAAAAAGGCGTGGAAAAATGATGAATTGTAGGAATTTTTACAGACATGTAAACCCAAATTACAAAAACCTATCAGCTCACACCAGTCAGAACTGCCATCAACAAAAATGCTGCAAGCAATAAATGCTGACGTGATTGTGGAGAAATGTGTACCCTCGATTCTAATGGGGATGTGGTAAGAGCCACTAATGAAAGCACAATTGAGGTGCCTTGAAAAGGTAAACGTTGACCTACCATACCAGTCAATCAATCATACCCACTGCTGGGTCTATCACCTGAGAAAATGAAAATCAAAAATCACAGGCTGGCAATCCTGCACTCCAGCAATATTTACCATAGGCAACACTTGGAAGCAACGAAAATGTCCATCAACAGAGGAATGCACCAAGAAGAAGTGGTCCATGTACACAATGGAATATTAGCCATGGAAAACATTGAAGCACTGCTCTTTGAGGCACCATAGATGAGCCTGGAGATAATCACAAAACATGAAGTAGGTCGGACAGCAAAACACCTATATACTATATTATCACTTATGGCATTATCTAATAACTGACACAGATGAACATATTTCCAAAGAGAAAGACACTCACAGGCTTAGAAATCAAACTATGCTCATCTGAAAGGAAAGGAGGGGGGAAATTGAGAAATGAAGATTAGTGTTACTATACATATACAAATACATATTATATACATGTATCAAAAAGACCGAACATATAGCAAGGGAGGTCAACGGAACACTGTAATATTTTACATGGGAAGAGGATCTGTACATTAATAGACATACATAATGTACAAAGGAACCAGACTGCGTACACCAAAGACAAACAATATTCTAAACTTTACCCAGATTAAAAAAATTTAAAAACCAAGAAGAAGTAATGAGACATAAACTTATGGGGACTTCTCCTGGCAAATTCCATTCTAATTTACAACCTAGGACAATGACTTCCAGAAAGGCTCTGCTGCCCTAGTACCCAGATTGGGGAATGGAGAAATGCTACCTCCTTGTGGCCGTTTCCCACAACAGCAGCTTTGAACCTACTGCAAAAGGTCACTAAATTTTCACCAACTTGCCGTTCTGTAAATGACACTTGCCCTCCAGAAAATTTCTGGGGTCAAAAATCGACCAAAAACTTCACAAGAGGGCAACCTTCGAAGCAGACAATTTCAAGAGCTCTATTGTACTCACGGGTTTTTCTTTTAAGAGAAAAGAAAAAGGGGTAGGAATATGACGAATTAAAAAAAATTTAATGACATGCATACCCATAATACAAAAACCTATCAGCTCACAGCAGTCAGAATGGCCATTAGGAAAAATGCTGCAAAAAATAAATGGTGAAGGGAGTGTGGAGAAATGCGTACCCTCTTTTGTAAGGGGTGGCACGTAAAGAGCCACTAATGAAAACACAGTGTAGGTGCTTTGAAAAGGGAAACATTGAGCTACCAGTCAATCAATCACAACCACTGCTTGGCCTATCACCTGAGAGAATGAGAATCAAAAAGTCACAGGCTGGCAAACCTGTACGCCAGCAAGATTTACCATAGCCAGCACGTGGAAGCAATGAAAATGTCCATCAACCGAGGAATGCACCAAGAAGAAGTGGTCCACTTACAAAATGGAATATTACTCTAATAATAAATATAAATTAAATTTAAAAACAAACAAAAGCAAGGAGACATCAACATTTGTGGGTTTATCCGGGCACATTGCACTCTAATTTATAACCGAAGAACACCACTGGCCGGTAGGTCTGTTTCCCTAGTACCAGCAAGGGGAATGTAGAAAGGCTGCCGCTCTCTGGCCGTTACCTGCAAAAGCAGGTTTAAAGCCTGAGCTAATGTCACTTCATATGAACAAGTACTGCAGGGCTGTAAATGAAACCTGCCCTCAAAATGTCTTGAGGGAGATAATGGCCAAAATATTTCAAATGGTGACACATACTTTAAGAAAACACTTTGAAGAAATAAGCTCTAATCACAGCTGGAAAAATTAAAAGGACATGTCTTAAAGCTCAATTTCAACGCATTATGAGACTCATGCAAATTCAACCACAAAGAGGTATCAGCTCACACCACTCAGAATAATCATCAGCAAAAACTACAAAGAATAAATCCTGAAGGTGCTGGGAAGAAATACATGCCCTCCACATTAAGTGGGACATAACCTGGAAAGAACCACTAAGGAGAACAGAACAGAGGTGCCTTTAAAAGGTAAACATTGAGCTAGCGTATGATCCAGCAGATCTATTCCTGGACCTATAAACTAAGAAGACAGAATTGGAAGGACACAGGCACGCAAATCTGCACTGCATAGTATTACAATAGCCAAGATATGGAAGTAACCAAAAAGTCCATCGACAGATGGGTGGACAAAGAAGAACTGCTACCTGTACAGATGGAATGTGAGCTACTGAAAAAATGATACAATGCCATTTGCAGCACCATAGATGAGTCTAGAAGTAATCATGCAACTTGGAGTAAGTGAGAAAGCGAAAGACACATATCCTATCATATCACATATAGGGGTTACCTAAAAAATGATACAAACAAAGATATTTCCACAAACACTATCATAGATTCATTAAAAAAACTTATGGTTCACCAAATGGACAGGTGTGAGGATTGGATACATTACCATATTGAGGTTAACAGAGAGATACAAACACATGTGAAATATATAATCACCAAAGACCTACGCAATACCAAGAGAAGACTACTCAACATTGTGTCATAACCTACATGGGAAAAGGATCCGAAGAAGAATAGATATATGTATATGTGTGAAAGAACCACATCTTGCACACCTAGAACAAACAAAACATTGTAATCAAGTTTGCTGTGATAAAAAATAAAAATTAAGTTAAAAATACCAACAAGAAATAATGAGACATAAACTTAAAGGGCTTTTTCCTCGCACATTCTATTCTAATTAACACCTAGAACACCACTTCCAGTAAGGCTCTGTTGCCCTAGTAACCAGATTTGGTAAAGGAGAAATGCTGCCGCCTTGTGGCCGATTCCCGCAAGAGCAACTTTTAACCCACAGCTAATAGTCACTTACCATTCATAAGCAAACAGGGCTGTAAAGGACACCTGCCCTCAAAATTGTGCTGAGGTAGGGAATGGATAAAAGAATTCAAAACAGGCAAAATGTTCACGAAGATAGTATGAAGACGTAAGTTTTACTCACTCTCTTTTTAAAGAAAGGAAAATGGATAAAAGCTCAGCCTCAGGAAGTATTAGACTCATGCAATCTAATCTACAAAAACTTTTCAACTCACACCAATCGACTGACCATTGGCAAAAAGTCTACAAACAATAAATGCTGAAGAGGTTTTAGAGAACTGTGTACCCTCTAGCTGCTGGTGAGATGTAAGAGGGTTAAACGCAAATAATGACAACAGAAAGGAGCTGCGTTTAAAAGGAAAAATTGAGGTACCATTCCATCCAGCAGGCACACCAATGGGCCACTCACCTGAGAAGACCAGAATGAAGAAGACCCGGGCTGCAAAAGCTGCACTGCAGCCTGATTCACAATAGACAAGACAGTGAAGCAACCAAAATGTCCATCAACAGATGAAACGATAAAGAAGAAGTGGTCCATGTACACAATGAATACTAGCCACGGAAAACAATGAAACACTGCTCTTTGAGGCACCATAGATGATCTTGGAGATAATCACAGAACATGAGGTAAGTCGGAAAGCAAAAGTCCTATATCCTATGATATCACTTATAGGCGTTATCTAATAACTGACACAAATGAACATATTTCCACACAGAAAGTCAATCACAGACTTATTAAAAAAAAACTATGCTTATCTAAAAGGAAAGGTGGGGGGAATGGATAAATGAAGATTAGCGTTACCATATGTATAAAAATACATATTATATACATATATCAAAAAGACCAACCATATAGCAAGGAAGGATTATGGAACACTCTGTAATAATTTACACGGAAAGAGGATCTCTACATAAATAGTTATATACAATATGTAGATGAACCAGAGTGTGTACACGTTGGACGAACAACATTCTTACCATTACCCCAGTTGAAAAAATTAAAACAACGAACTAGGAGTAATGAGACATAAACTTATGGGGGGTTTTCCTGGCACATTCCATCCAAATTTAAAACCTAGGCAAACAACTTCCAGAATGGCTCTGATGCCCTAGTAACCCAGATTTGGGAATGGAGAAATGCTGCATCCTGGTGGCCGTTTCCCACAAGAGCAGCTTTAAACCCACTGCAAAAGGTCACTAAATATTCACCAATTGCAGGTCTGTAAATGACACCGGCCCTCCAAAAAATACTGAGGTCGAAAATCGACCAAAAAATTCCAGAGTGCAACCTTCCAAAAAGAAAATTTGAAGAGGTATATTATACTCACACTTTTTTTCTTTTTTCTTTTAACAGAAAAGAAAAAGGCGTGGAAAAATGATGAATTGTAGGAATTTTTACAGACATGTAAACCCAAATTACAAAAACCTATCAGCTCACACCAGTCAGAACTGCCATCAACAAAAATGCTGCAAGCAATAAATGCTGACGTGATTGTGGAGAAATGTGTACCCTCGATTCTAATGGGGATGTGGTAAGAGCCACTAATGAAAGCACAATTGAGGTGCCTTGAAAAGGTAAACGTTGACCTACCATACCAGTCAATCAATCATACCCACTGCTGGGTCTATCACCTGAGAAAATGAAAATCAAAAATCACAGGCTGGCAATCCTGCACTCCAGCAATATTTACCATAGGCAACACTTGGAAGCAACGAAAATGTCCATCAACAGAGGAATGCACCAAGAAGAAGTGGTCCATGTACACAATGGAATATTAGCCATGGAAAACATTGAAGCACTGCTCTTTGAGGCACCATAGATGAGCCTGGAGATAATCACAAAACATGAAGTAGGTCGGACAGCAAAACACCTATATACTATATTATCACTTATGGCATTATCTAATAACTGACACAGATGAACATATTTCCAAAGAGAAAGACACTCACAGGCTTAGAAATCAAACTATGCTCATCTGAAAGGAAAGGAGGGGGGAAATTGAGAAATGAAGATTAGTGTTACTATACATATACAAATACATATTATATACATGTATCAAAAAGACCGAACATATAGCAAGGGAGGTCAACGGAACACTGTAATATTTTACATGGGAAGAGGATCTGTACATTAATAGACATACATAATGTACAAAGGAACCAGACTGCGTACACCAAAGACAAACAATATTCTAAACTTTACCCAGATTAAAAAAATTTAAAAACCAAGAAGAAGTAATGAGACATAAACTTATGGGGACTTCTCCTGGCAAATTCCATTCTAATTTACAACCTAGGACAATGACTTCCAGAAAGGCTCTGCTGCCCTAGTACCCAGATTGGGGAATGGAGAAATGCTACCTCCTTGTGGCCGTTTCCCACAACAGCAGCTTTGAACCTACTGCAAAAGGTCACTAAATTTTCACCAACTTGCCGTTCTGTAAATGACACTTGCCCTCCAGAAAATTTCTGGGGTCAAAAATCGACCAAAAACTTCACAAGAGGGCAACCTTCGAAGCAGACAATTTCAAGAGCTCTATTGTACTCACGGGTTTTTCTTTTAAGAGAAAAGAAAAAGGGGTAGGAATATGACGAATTAAAAAAAATTTAATGACATGCATACCCATAATACAAAAACCTATCAGCTCACAGCAGTCAGAATGGCCATTAGGAAAAATGCTGCAAAAAATAAATGGTGAAGGGAGTGTGGAGAAATGCGTACCCTCTTTTGTAAGGGGTGGCACGTAAAGAGCCACTAATGAAAACACAGTGTAGGTGCTTTGAAAAGGGAAACATTGAGCTACCAGTCAATCAATCACAACCACTGCTTGGCCTATCACCTGAGAGAATGAGAATCAAAAAGTCACAGGCTGGCAAACCTGTACGCCAGCAAGATTTACCATAGCCAGCACGTGGAAGCAATGAAAATGTCCATCAACCGAGGAATGCACCAAGAAGAAGTGGTCCACTTACAAAATGGAATATTACTCTAATAATAAATATAAATTAAATTTAAAAACAAACAAAAGCAAGGAGACATCAACATTTGTGGGTTTATCCGGGCACATTGCACTCTAATTTATAACCGAAGAACACCACTGGCCGGTAGGTCTGTTTCCCTAGTACCAGCAAGGGGAATGTAGAAAGGCTGCCGCTCTCTGGCCGTTACCTGCAAAAGCAGGTTTAAAGCCTGAGCTAATGTCACTTCATATGAACAAGTACTGCAGGGCTGTAAATGAAACCTGCCCTCAAAATGTCTTGAGGGAGATAATGGCCAAAATATTTCAAATGGTGACACATACTTTAAGAAAACACTTTGAAGAAATAAGCTCTAATCACAGCTGGAAAAATTAAAAGGACATGTCTTAAAGCTCAATTTCAATGCATTATGAGACACATGCAAATTCAACCACAAAGAGGTATCAGCTCACACCACTCAGAATAATCATCAGCAAAAACTACAAAGAATAAATCCTGAAGGTGCTGGGAAGAAATACATGCCCTCCACATTAAGTGGGACATAACCTGGAAAGAACCACTAAGGAGAACAGAACAGAGGTGCCTTTAAAAGGTAAACATTGAGCTAGCGTATGATCCAGCAGATCTATTCCTGGACCTATAAACTAAGAAGACAGAATTGGAAGGACACAGGCACGCAAATCTGCACTGCATAGTATTACAATAGCCAAGATATGGAAGTAACCAAAAAGTCCATCGACAGATGGGTGGACAAAGAAGAACTGCTACCTGTACAGATGGAATGTGAGCTACTGAAAAAATGATACAATGCCATTTGCAGCACCATAGATGAGTCTAGAAGTAATCATGCAACTTGGAGTAAGTGAGAAAGCGAAAGACACATATCCTATCATATCACATATAGGGGTTACCTAAAAAATGATACAAACAAAGATATTTCCACAAACACTATCATAGATTCATTAAAAAAACTTATGGTTCACCAAATGGACAGGTGTGAGGATTGGATACATTACCATATTGAGGTTAACAGAGAGATACAAACACATGTGAAATATATAATCACCAAAGACCTACGCAATACCAAGAGAAGACTACTCAACATTGTGTCATAACCTACATGGGAAAAGGATCCGAAGAAGAATAGATATATGTATATGTGTGAAAGAACCACATCTTGCACACCTAGAACAAACAAAACATTGTAATCAAGTTTGCTGTGATAAAAAATAAAAATTAAGTTAAAAATACCAACAAGAAATAATGAGACATAAACTTAAAGGGCTTTTTCCTCGCACATTCTATTCTAATTAACACCTAGAACACCACTTCCAGTAAGGCTCTGTTGCCCTAGTAACCAGATTTGGTAAAGGAGAAATGCTGCCGCCTTGTGGCCGATTCCCGCAAGAGCAACTTTTAACCCACAGCTAATAGTCACTTACCATTCATAAGCAAACAGGGCTGTAAAGGACACCTGCCCTCAAAATTGTGCTGAGGTAGGGAATGGATAAAAGAATTCAAAACAGGCAAAATGTTCACGAAGATAGTATGAAGACGTAAGTTTTACTCACTCTCTTTTTAAAGAAAGGAAAATGGATAAAAGCTCAGCCTCAGGAAGTATTAGACTCATGCAATCTAATCTACAAAAACTTTTCAACTCACACCAATCGACTGACCATTGGCAAAAAGTCTACAAACAATAAATGCTGAAGAGGTTTTAGAGAACTGTGTACCCTCTAGCTGCTGGTGAGATGTAAGAGGGTTAAACGCAAATAATGACAACAGAAAGGAGCTGCGTTTAAAAGGAAAAATTGAGGTACCATTCCATCCAGCAGGCACACCAATGGGCCACTCACCTGAGAAGACCAGAATGAAGAAGACCCGGGCTGCAAAAGCTGCACTGCAGCCTGATTCACAATAGACAAGACAGTGAAGCAACCAAAATGTCCATCAACAGATGAAACGATAAAGAAGAAGTGGTCCATGTACACAATGAATACTAGCCACGGAAAACAATGAAACACTGCTCTTTGAGGCACCATAGATGATCTTGGAGATAATCACAGAACATGAGGTAAGTCGGAAAGCAAAAGTCCTATATCCTATGATATCACTTATAGGCGTTATCTAATAACTGACACAAATGAACATATTTCCACACAGAAAGTCAATCACAGACTTATTAAAAAAAAACTATGCTTATCTAAAAGGAAAGGTGGGGGGAATGGATAAATGAAGATTAGCGTTACCATATGTATACAAATACATATTATATACATATATCAAAAAGACCAACCATATAGCAAGGAAGGATTATGGAACACTCTGTAATAATTTACACGGAAAGAGGATCTCTACATAAATAGTTATATACAATATGTAGATGAACCAGAGTGTGTACACGTTGGACGAACAACATTCTTACCATTACCCCAGTTGAAAAAATTAAAACAACGAACTAGGAGTAATGAGACATAAACTTATGGGGGGTTTTCCTGGCACATTCCATCCAAATTTAAAACCTAGGCAAACAACTTCCAGAATGGCTCTGATGCCCTAGTAACCCAGATTTGGGAATGGAGAAATGCTGCATCCTGGTGGCCGTTTCCCACAAGAGCAGCTTTAAACCCACTGCAAAAGGTCACTAAATATTCACCAATTGCAGGTCTGTAAATGACACCGGCCCTCCAAAAAATACTGAGGTCGAAAATCGACCAAAAAATTCCAGAGTGCAACCTTCCAAAAAGAAAATTTGAAGAGGTATATTATACTCACACTTTTTTTCTTTTTTCTTTTAACAGAAAAGAAAAAGGCGTGGAAAAATGATGAATTGTAGGAATTTTTACAGACATGTAAACCCAAATTACAAAAACCTATCAGCTCACACCAGTCAGAACTGCCATCAACAAAAATGCTGCAAGCAATAAATGCTGACGTGATTGTGGAGAAATGTGTACCCTCGATTCTAATGGGGATGTGGTAAGAGCCACTAATGAAAGCACAATTGAGGTGCCTTGAAAAGGTAAACGTTGACCTACCATACCAGTCAATCAATCATACCCACTGCTGGGTCTATCACCTGAGAAAATGAAAATCAAAAATCACAGGCTGGCAATCCTGCACTCCAGCAATATTTACCATAGGCAACACTTGGAAGCAACGAAAATGTCCATCAACAGAGGAATGCACCAAGAAGAAGTGGTCCATGTACACAATGGAATATTAGCCATGGAAAACATTGAAGCACTGCTCTTTGAGGCACCATAGATGAGCCTGGAGATAATCACAAAACATGAAGTAGGTCGGACAGCAAAACACCTATATACTATATTATCACTTATGGCATTATCTAATAACTGACACAGATGAACATATTTCCAAAGAGAAAGACACTCACAGGCTTAGAAATCAAACTATGCTCATCTGAAAGGAAAGGAGGGGGGAAATTGAGAAATGAAGATTAGTGTTACTATACATATACAAATACATATTATATACATGTATCAAAAAGACCGAACATATAGCAAGGGAGGTCAACGGAACACTGTAATATTTTACATGGGAAGAGGATCTGTACATTAATAGACATACATAATGTACAAAGGAACCAGACTGCGTACACCAAAGACAAACAATATTCTAAACTTTACCCAGATTAAAAAAATTTAAAAACCAAGAAGAAGTAATGAGACATAAACTTATGGGGACTTCTCCTGGCAAATTCCATTCTAATTTACAACCTAGGACAATGACTTCCAGAAAGGCTCTGCTGCCCTAGTACCCAGATTGGGGAATGGAGAAATGCTACCTCCTTGTGGCCGTTTCCCACAACAGCAGCTTTGAACCTACTGCAAAAGGTCACTAAATTTTCACCAACTTGCCGTTCTGTAAATGACACTTGCCCTCCAGAAAATTTCTGGGGTCAAAAATCGACCAAAAACTTCACAAGAGGGCAACCTTCGAAGCAGACAATTTCAAGAGCTATATTGTACTCACGCGTTTTTCTTTTAAGAGAAAAGAAAAAGGGGTAGGAATATGACGAATTAAAAAAAATTTAATGACATGCATACCCATAATACAAAAACCTATCAGCTCACAGCAGTCAGAATGGCCATTAGGAAAAATGCTGCAAAAAATAAATGGTGAAGGGAGTGTGGAGAAATGCGTACCCTCTTTTGTAAGGGGTGGCACGTAAAGAGCCACTAATGAAAACACAGTGTAGGTGCTTTGAAAAGGGAAACATTGAGCTACCAGTCAATCAATCACAACCACTGCTTGGCCTATCACCTGAGAGAATGAGAATCAAAAAGTCACAGGCTGGCAAACCTGTACGCCAGCAAGATTTACCATAGCCAGCACGTGGAAGCAATGAAAATGTCCATCAACCGAGGAATGCACCAAGAAGAAGTGGTCCACTTACAAAATGGAATATTACTCTAATAATAAATATAAATTAAATTTAAAAACAAACAAAAGCAAGGAGACATCAACATTTGTGGGTTTATCCGGGCACATTGCACTCTAATTTATAACCGAAGAACACCACTGGCCGGTAGGTCTGTTTCCCTAGTACCAGCAAGGGGAATGTAGAAAGGCTGCCGCTCTCTGGCCGTTACCTGCAAAAGCAGGTTTAAAGCCTGAGCTAATGTCACTTCATATGAACAAGTACTGCAGGGCTGTAAATGAAACCTGCCCTCAAAATGTCTTGAGGGAGATAATGGCCAAAATATTTCAAATGGTGACACATACTTTAAGAAAACACTTTGAAGAAATAAGCTCTAATCACAGCTGGAAAAATTAAAAGGACATGTCTTAAAGCTCAATTTCAACGCATTATGAGACACATGCAAATTCAACCACAAAGAGGTATCAGCTCACACCACTCAGAATAATCATCAGCAAAAACTACAAAGAATAAATCCTGAAGGTGCTGGGAAGAAATACATGCCCTCCACATTAAGTGGGACATAACCTGGAAAGAACCACTAAGGAGAACAGAACAGAGGTGCCTTTAAAAGGTAAACATTGAGCTAGCGTATGATCCAGCAGACCTATTCCTGGACCTATAAACTAAGAAGACAGAATTGGAAGGACACAGGCACGCAAATCTGCACTGCATAGTATTACAATAGCCAAGATATGGAAGTAACCAAAAAGTCCATCGACAGATGGGTGGACAAAGAAGAACTGCTACCTGTACAGATGGAATGTGAGCTACTGAAAAAATGATACAATGCCATTTGCAGCACCATAGATGAGTCTAGAAGTAATCATGCAACTTGGAGTAAGTGAGAAAGCGAAAGACACATATCCTATCATATCACATATAGGGGTTACCTAAAAAATGATACAAACAAAGATATTTCCACAAACACTATCATAGATTCATTAAAAAAACTTATGGTTCACCAAATGGACAGGTGTGAGGATTGGATACATTACCATATTGAGGTTAACAGAGAGATACAAACACATGTGAAATATATAATCACCAAAGACCTACGCAATACCAAGAGAAGACTACTCAACATTGTGTCATAACCTACATGGGAAAAGGATCCGAAGAAGAATAGATATATGTATATGTGTGAAAGAACCACATCTTGCACACCTAGAACAAACAAAACATTGTAATCAAGTTTGCTGTGATAAAAAATAAAAATTAAGTTAAAAATACCAACAAGAAATAATGAGACATAAACTTAAAGGGCTTTTTCCTCGCACATTCTATTCTAATTAACACCTAGAACACCACTTCCAGTAAGGCTCTGTTGCCCTAGTAACCAGATTTGGTAAAGGAGAAATGCTGCCGCCTTGTGGCCGATTCCCGCAAGAGCAACTTTTAACCCACAGCTAATAGTCACTTACCATTCATAAGCAAACAGGGCTGTAAAGGACACCTGCCCTCAAAATTGTGCTGAGGTAGGGAATGGATAAAAGAATTCAAAACAGGCAAAATGTTCACGAAGATAGTATGAAGACGTAAGTTTTACTCACTCTCTTTTTAAAGAAAGGAAAATGGATAAAAGCTCAGCCTCAGGAAGTATTAGACTCATGCAATCTAATCTACAAAAACTTTTCAACTCACACCAATCGACTGACCATTGGCAAAAAGTCTACAAACAATAAATGCTGAAGAGGTTTTAGAGAACTGTGTACCCTCTAGCTGCTGGTGAGATGTAAGAGGGTTAAACGCAAATAATGACAACAGAAAGGAGCTGCGTTTAAAAGGAAAAATTGAGGTACCATTCCATCCAGCAGGCACACCAATGGGCCACTCACCTGAGAAGACCAGAATGAAGAAGACCCGGGCTGCAAAAGCTGCACTGCAGCCTGATTCACAATAGACAAGACAGTGAAGCAACCAAAATGTCCATCAACAGATGAAACGATAAAGAAGAAGTGGTCCATGTACACAATGAATACTAGCCACGGAAAACAATGAAACACTGCTCTTTGAGGCACCATAGATGATCTTGGAGATAATCACAGAACATGAGGTAAGTCGGAAAGCAAAAGTCCTATATCCTATGATATCACTTATAGGCGTTATCTAATAACTGACACAAATGAACATATTTCCACACAGAAAGTCAATCACAGACTTATTAAAAAAAAACTATGCTTATCTAAAAGGAAAGGTGGGGGGAATGGATAAATGAAGATTAGCGTTACCATATGTATACAAATACATATTATATACATATATCAAAAAGACCAACCATATAGCAAGGAAGGATTATGGAACACTCTGTAATAATTTACACGGAAAGAGGATCTCTACATAAATAGTTATATACAATATGTAGATGAACCAGAGTGTGTACACGTTGGACGAACAACATTCTTACCATTACCCCAGTTGAAAAAATTAAAACAACGAACTAGGAGTAATGAGACATAAACTTATGGGGGGTTTTCCTGGCACATTCCATCCAAATTTAAAACCTAGGCAAACAACTTCCAGAATGGCTCTGATGCCCTAGTAACCCAGATTTGGGAATGGAGAAATGCTGCATCCTGGTGGCCGTTTCCCACAAGAGCAGCTTTAAACCCACTGCAAAAGGTCACTAAATATTCACCAATTGCAGGTCTGTAAATGACACCGGCCCTCCAAAAAATACTGAGGTCGAAAATCGACCAAAAAATTCCAGAGTGCAACCTTCCAAAAAGAAAATTTGAAGAGGTATATTATACTCACACTTTTTTTCTTTTTTCTTTTAACAGAAAAGAAAAAGGCGTGGAAAAATGATGAATTGTAGGAATTTTTACAGACATGTAAACCCAAATTACAAAAACCTATCAGCTCACACCAGTCAGAACTGCCATCAACAAAAATGCTGCAAGCAATAAATGCTGACGTGATTGTGGAGAAATGTGTACCCTCGATTCTAATGGGGATGTGGTAAGAGCCACTAATGAAAGCACAATTGAGGTGCCTTGAAAAGGTAAACGTTGACCTACCATACCAGTCAATCAATCATACCCACTGCTGGGTCTATCACCTGAGAAAATGAAAATCAAAAATCACAGGCTGGCAATCCTGCACTCCAGCAATATTTACCATAGGCAACACTTGGAAGCAACGAAAATGTCCATCAACAGAGGAATGCACCAAGAAGAAGTGGTCCATGTACACAATGGAATATTAGCCATGGAAAACATTGAAGCACTGCTCTTTGAGGCACCATAGATGAGCCTGGAGATAATCACAAAACATGAAGTAGGTCGGACAGCAAAACACCTATATACTATATTATCACTTATGGCATTATCTAATAACTGACACAGATGAACATATTTCCAAAGAGAAAGACACTCACAGGCTTAGAAATCAAACTATGCTCATCTGAAAGGAAAGGAGGGGGGAAATTGAGAAATGAAGATTAGTGTTACTATACATATACAAATACATATTATATACATGTATCAAAAAGACCGAACATATAGCAAGGGAGGTCAACGGAACACTGTAATATTTTACATGGGAAGAGGATCTGTACATTAATAGACATACATAATGTACAAAGGAACCAGACTGCGTACACCAAAGACAAACAATATTCTAAACTTTACCCAGATTAAAAAAATTTAAAAACCAAGAAGAAGTAATGAGACATAAACTTATGGGGACTTCTCCTGGCAAATTCCATTCTAATTTACAACCTAGGACAATGACTTCCAGAAAGGCTCTGCTGCCCTAGTACCCAGATTGGGGAATGGAGAAATGCTACCTCCTTGTGGCCGTTTCCCACAACAGCAGCTTTGAACCTACTGCAAAAGGTCACTAAATTTTCACCAACTTGCCGTTCTGTAAATGACACTTGCCCTCCAGAAAATTTCTGGGGTCAAAAATCGACCAAAAACTTCACAAGAGGGCAACCTTCGAAGCAGACAATTTCAAGAGCTATATTGTACTCACGGGTTTTTCTTTTAAGAGAAAAGAAAAAGGGGTAGGAATATGACGAATTAAAAAAAATTTAATGACATGCATACCCATAATACAAAAACCTATCAGCTCACAGCAGTCAGAATGGCCATTAGGAAAAATGCTGCAAAAAATAAATGGTGAAGGGAGTGTGGAGAAATGCGTACCCTCTTTTGTAAGGGGTGGCACGTAAAGAGCCACTAATGAAAACACAGTGTAGGTGCTTTGAAAAGGGAAACATTGAGCTACCAGTCAATCAATCACAACCACTGCTTGGCCTATCACCTGAGAGAATGAGAATCAAAAAGTCACAGGCTGGCAAACCTGTACGCCAGCAAGATTTACCATAGCCAGCACGTGGAAGCAATGAAAATGTCCATCAACCGAGGAATGCACCAAGAAGAAGTGGTCCACTTACAAAATGGAATATTACTCTAATAATAAATATAAATTAAATTTAAAAACAAACAAAAGCAAGGAGACATCAACATTTGTGGGTTTATCCGGGCACATTGCACTCTAATTTATAACCGAAGAACACCACTGGCCGGTAGGTCTGTTTCCCTAGTACCAGCAAGGGGAATGTAGAAAGGCTGCCGCTCTCTGGCCGTTACCTGCAAAAGCAGGTTTAAAGCCTGAGCTAATGTCACTTCATATGAACAAGTACTGCAGGGCTGTAAATGAAACCTGCCCTCAAAATGTCTTGAGGGAGATAATGGCCAAAATATTTCAAATGGTGACACATACTTTAAGAAAACACTTTGAAGAAATAAGCTCTAATCACAGCTGGAAAAATTAAAAGGACATGTCTTAAAGCTCAATTTCAACGCATTATGAGACTCATGCAAATTCAACCACAAAGAGGTATCAGCTCACACCACTCAGAATAATCATCAGCAAAAACTACAAAGAATAAATCCTGAAGGTGCTGGGAAGAAATACATGCCCTCCACATTAAGTGGGACATAACCTGGAAAGAACCACTAAGGAGAACAGAACAGAGGTGCCTTTAAAAGGTAAACATTGAGCTAGCGTATGATCCAGCAGATCTATTCCTGGACCTATAAACTAAGAAGACAGAATTGGAAGGACACAGGCACGCAAATCTGCACTGCATAGTATTACAATAGCCAAGATATGGAAGTAACCAAAAAGTCCACCGACAGATGGGTGGACAAAGAAGAACTGCTACCTGTACAGATGGAATATGAGCTACTGAAAAAATGATACAATGCCATTTGCAGCACCATAGATGAGTCTAGAAGTAATCATGCAACTTGGAGTAAGTGAGAAAGCGAAAGACACATATCCTATCATATCACATATAGGGGTTACCTAAAAAATGATACAAACAAAGATATTTCCACAAACACTATCATAGATTCATTAAAAAAACTTATGGTTCACCAAATGGACAGGTGTGAGGATTGGATACATTACCATATTGAGGTTAACAGAGAGATACAAACACATGTGAAATATATAATCACCAAAGACCTACGCAATACCAAGAGAAGACTACTCAACATTGTGTCATAACCTACATGGGAAAAGGATCCGAAGAAGAATAGATATATGTATATGTGTGAAAGAACCACATCTTGCACACCTAGAACAAACAAAACATTGTAATCAAGTTTGCTGTGATAAAAAATAAAAATTAAGTTAAAAATACCAACAAGAAATAATGAGACATAAACTTAAAGGGCTTTTTCCTCGCACATTCTATTCTAATTAACACCTAGAACACCACTTCCAGTAAGGCTCTGTTGCCCTAGTAACCAGATTTGGTAAAGGAGAAATGCTGCCGTCTTGTGGCCGATTCCCGCAAGAGCAACTTTTAACCCACAGCTAATAGTCACTTACCATTCATAAGCAAACAGGGCTGTAAAGGACACCTGCCCTCAAAATTGTGCTGAGGTAGGGAATGGATAAAAGAATTCAAAAGAGGCAAAATGTTCACGAAGATAGTATGAAGACGTAAGTTTTACTCACTCTCTTTTTAAAGAAAGGAAAATGGATAAAAGCTCAGCCTCAGGAAGTATTAGACTCATGCAATCTAATCTACAAAAACTTTTCAACTCACACCAATCGACTGACCATTGGCAAAAAGTCTACAATCAATAAATGCTGAAGAGGTTTTAGAGAACTGTGTACCCTCTAGCTGCTGGTGAGATGTAAGAGGGTTAAACGCAAATAATGACAACAGAAAGGAGCTGCGTTTAAAAGGAAAAATTGAGGTACCATTCCATCCAGCAGGCACACCAATGGGCCACTCACCTGAGAAGACCAGAATGAAGAAGACCCGGGCTGCAATAGCTGCACTGCAGCCTGATTCACAATAGACAAGACAGTGAAGCAACCAAAATGTCCATCAACAGATGAAACGATAAAGAAGAAGTGGTCCATGTACACAATGAATACTAGCCACGGAAAACAATGAAACACTGCTATTTGAGGCACCATAGATGATCTTGGAGATAATCACAGAACATGAGGTAAGTCGGAAAGCAAAAGTCCTATATCCTATGATATCACTTATAGGCGTTATCTAATAACTGACACAAATGAACATATTTCCACACAGAAAGTCAATCACAGACTTATTAAAAAAAAACTATGCTTATCTAAAAGGAAATGTGGGGGGAATGGATAAATGAAGATTAGCGTTACCATATGTATACAAATACATATTATATACATATATCAAAAAGACCAACCATATAGCAAGGAAGGATTATGGAACACTCTGTAATAATTTACACGGAAAGAGGATCTCTACATAAATAGTTATATACAATATGTAGATGAACCAGAGTGTGTACACGTTGGACAAACAACATTCTTACCATTACCCCAGTTGAAAAAATTAAAACAACGAACTAGGAGTAATGAGACATAAACTTATGGGGGGTTTTCCTGGCACATTCCATCCAAATTTAAAACCTAGGCAAACAACTTCCAGAATGGCTCTGATGCCCTAGTAACCCAGATTTGGGAATGGAGAAATGCTGCATCCTGGTGGCCGTTTCCCACAAGAGCAGCTTTAAACCCACTGCAAAAGGTCACTAAATATTCACCAATTGCAGGTCTGTAAATGACACCGGCCCTCCAAAAAATACTGAGGTCGAAAATCGACCAAAAAATTCCAGAGTGCAACCTTCCAAAAAGAAAATTTGAAGAGGTATATTATACTCACACTTTTTTTCTTTTTTCTTTTAACAGAAAAGAAAAAGGCGTGGAAAAATGATGAATTGTAGGAATTTTTACAGACATGTAAACCCAAATTACAAAAACCTATCAGCTCACACCAGTCAGAACTGCCATCAACAAAAATGCTGCAAGCAATAAATGCTGACGTGATTGTGGAGAAATGTGTACCCTCGATTCTAATGGGGATGTGGTAAGAGCCACTAATGAAAGCACAATTGAGGTGCCTTGAAAAGGTAAACGTTGACCTACCATACCAGTCAATCAATCATACCCACTGCTGGGTCTATCACCTGAGAAAATGAAAATCAAAAATCACAGGCTGGCAATCCTGCACTCCAGCAATATTTACCATAGGCAACACTTGGAAGCAACGAAAATGTCCATCAACTGAGGAATGCACCAAGAAGAAGTGGTCCATGTACACAATGGAATATTAGCCATGGAAAACATTGAAGCACTGCTCTTTGAGGCACCATAGATGAGCCTGGAGATAATCACAAAACATGAAGTAGGTCGGACAGCAAAACACCTATATACTATATTATCACTTATGGCATTATCTAATAACTGACACAGATGAACATATTTCCAAAGAGAAAGACACTCACAGGCTTAGAAATCAAACTATGCTCATCTGAAAGGAAAGGAGGGGGGAAATTGAGAAATGAAGATTAGTGTTACTATACATATACAAATACATATTATATACATGTATCAAAAAGACCGAACATATAGCAAGGGAGGTCAACGGAACACTGTAATATTTTACATGGGAAGAGGATCTGTACATTAATAGACATACATAATGTACAAAGGAACCAGACTGCGTACACCAAAGACAAACAATATTCTAAACTTTACCCAGATTAAAAAAATTTAAAAACCAAGAAGAAGTAATGAGACATAAACTTATGGGGACTTCTCCTGGCAAATTCCATTCTAATTTACAACCTAGGACAATGACTTCCAGAAAGGCTCTGCTGCCCTAGTACCCAGATTGGGGAATGGAGAAATGCTACCTCCTTGTGGCCGTTTCCCACAACAGCAGCTTTGAACCTACTGCAAAAGGTCACTAAATTTTCACCAACTTGCCGTTCTGTAAATGACACTTGCCCTCCAGAAAATTTCTGGGGTCAAAAATCGACCAAAAACTTCACAAGAGGGCAACCTTCGAAGCAGACAATTTCAAGAGCTATATTGTACTCACGGGTTTTTCTTTTAAGAGAAAAGAAAAAGGGGTAGGAATATGACGAATTAAAAAAAATTTAATGACATGCATACCCATAATACAAAAACCTATCAGCTCACAGCAGTCAGAATGGCCATTAGGAAAAATGCTGCAAAAAATAAATGGTGAAGGGAGTGTGGAGAAATGCGTACCCTCTTTTGTAAGGGGTGGCACGTAAAGAGCCACTAATGAAAACACAGTGTAGGTGCTTTGAAAAGGGAAACATTGAGCTACCAGTCAATCAATCACAACCACTGCTTGGCCTATCACCTGAGAAAATGAGAATCAAAAAGTCACAGGCTGGCAAACCTGTACGCCGGCAAGATTTACCATAGCCAGCACGTGGAAGCAATGAAAATGTCCATCAACCGAGGAATGCACCAAGAAGAAGTGGTCCACTTACAAAATGGAATATTACTCTAATAATAAATATAAATTAAATTTAAAAACAAACAAAAGCAAGGAGACATCAACATTTGTGGGTTTATCCGGGCACATTGCACTCTAATTTATAACCGAAGAACACCACTGGCCGGTAGGTCTGTTTCCCTAGTACCAGCAAGGGGAATGTAGAAAGGCTGCCGCTCTCTGGCCGTTACCTGCAAAAGCAGGTTTAAAGCCTGAGCTAATGTCACTTCATATGAACAAGTACTGCAGGGCTGTAAATGAAACCTGCCCTCAAAATGTCTTGAGGGAGATAATGTCCAAAATATTTCAAATGGTGACACATACTTTAAGAAAACACTTTGAAGAAATAAGCTCTAATCACAGCTGGAAAAATTAAAAGGACATGTCTTAAAGCTCAATTTCAACGCATTATGAGACTCATGCAAATTCAACCACAAAGAGGTATCAGCTCACACCACTCAGAATAATCATCAGCAAAAACTACAAAGAATAAATCCTGAAGGTGCTGGGAAGAAATACATGCCCTCCACATTAAGTGGGACATAACCTGGAAAGAACCACTAAGGAGAACAGAACAGAGGTGCCTTTAAAAGGTAAACATTGAGCTAGCATATGATCCAGCAGACCTATTCCTGGACCTATAAACTAAGAAGACAGAATTGGAAGGACACAGGCACGCAAATCTGCATTGCATAGTATTACAATAGCCAAGATATGGAAGTAACCAAAAAGTCCACCGACAGATGGGTGGACAAAGAAGAACTGCTACCTGTACAGATGGAATATGAGCTACTGAAAAAATGATACAATGCCATTTGCAGCACCATAGATGAGTCTAGAAGTAATCATGCAACTTGGAGTAAGTGAGAAAGCGAAAGACACATATCCTATCATATCACATATAGGGGTTACCTAAAAAATGATACAAACAAAGATATTTCCACAAACACTATCATAGATTCATTAAAAAAACTTATGGTTCACCAAATGGACAGGTGTGAGGATTGGATACATTACCATATTGAGGTTAACAGAGAGATACAAACACATGTGAAATATATAATCACCAAAGACCTACGCAATACCAAGAGAAGACTACTCAACATTGTGTCATAACCTACATGGGAAAAGGATCCGAAGAAGAATAGATATATGTATATGTGTGAAAGAACCACATCTTGCACACCTAGAACAAACAAAACATTGTAATCAAGTTTGCTGTGATAAAAAATAAAAATTAAGTTAAAAATACCAACAAGAAATAATGAGACATAAACTTAAAGGGCTTTTTCCTCGCACATTCTATTCTAATTAACACCTAGAACACCACTTCCAGTAAGGCTCTGTTGCCCTAGTAACCAGATTTGGTAAAGGAGAAATGCTGCCGCCTTGTGGCCGATTCCCGCAAGAGCAACTTTTAACCCACAGCTAATAGTCACTTACCATTCATAAGCAAACAGGGCTGTAAAGGACACCTGCCCTCAAAATTGTGCTGAGGTAGGGAATGGATAAAAGAATTCAAAACAGGCAAAATGTTCACGAAGATAGTATGAAGACGTAAGTTTTACTCACTCAATTTTTAAAGAAAGGAAAATGGATAAAAGCTCAGCCTCAGGAAGTATTAGACTCATGCAATCTAATCTACAAAAACTTTTCAACTCACACCAATCGACTGACCATTGGCAAAAAGTCTACAAACAATAAATGCTGAAGAGGTTTTAGAGAACTGTGTACCCTCTAGCTGCTGGTGAGATGTAAGAGGGTTAAACGCAAATAATGACAACAGAAAGGAGCTGCGTTTAAAAGGAAAAATTGAGGTACCATTCCATCCAGCAGGCACACCAATGGGCCACTCACCTGAGAAGACCAGAATGAAGAAGACCCGGGCTGCAAAAGCTGCACTGCAGCCTGATTCACAATAGACAAGACAGTGAAGCAACCAAAATGTCCATCAACAGATGAAACGATAAAGAAGAAGTGGTCCATGTACACAATGAATACTAGCCATGGAAAACAATGAAACACTGCTCTTTGAGGCACCATAGATGATCTTGGAGATAATCACAGAACATGAGGTAAGTCGGAAAGCAAAAGTCCTATATCCTATGATATCACTTATAGGCGTTATCTAATAACTGACACAAATGAACATATTTCCACACAGAAAGTCAATCACAGACTTATTAAAAAAAAACTATGCTTATCTAAAAGGAAATGTGGGGGGAATGGATAAATGAAGATTAGCGTTACCATATGTATACAAATACATATTATATACATATATCAAAAAGACCAACCATATAGCAAGGAAGGATTATGGAACACTCTGTAATAATTTACACGGAAAGAGGATCTCTACATAAATAGTTATATACAATATGTAGATGAACCAGAGTGTGTACACGTTGGACAAACAACATTCTTACCATTACCCCAGTTGAAAAAATTAAAACAACGAACTAGGAGTAATGAGACATAAACTTATGGGGGGTTTTCCTGGCACATTCCATCCAAATTTAAAACCTAGGCAAACAACTTCCAGAATGGCTCTGATGCCCTAGTAACCCAGATTTGGGAATGGAGAAATGCTGCATCCTGGTGGCCGTTTCCCACAAGAGCAGCTTTAAACCCACTGCAAAAGGTCACTAAATATTCACCAATTGCAGGTCTGTAAATGACACCGGCCCTCCAAAAAATACTGAGGTCGAAAATCGACCAAAAAATTCCAGAGTGCAACCTTCCAAAAAGAAAATTTGAAGAGGTATATTATACTCACACTTTTTTTCTTTTTTCTTTTAACAGAAAAGAAAAAGGCGTGGAAAAATGATGAATTGTAGGAATTTTTACAGACATGTAAACCCAAATTACAAAAACCTATCAGCTCACACCAGTCAGAACTGCCATCAACAAAAATGCTGCAAGCAATAAATGCTGACGTGATTGTGGAGAAATGTGTACCCTCGATTCTAATGGGGATGTGGTAAGAGCCACTAATGAAAGCACAATTGAGGTGCCTTGAAAAGGTAAACGTTGACCTACCATACCAGTCAATCAATCATACCCACTGCTGGGTCTATCACCTGAGAAAATGAAAATCAAAAATCACAGGCTGGCAATCCTGCACTCCAGCAATATTTACCATAGGCAACACTTGGAAGCAACGAAAATGTCCATCAACTGAGGAATGCACCAAGAAGAAGTGGTCCATGTACACAATGGAATATTAGCCATGGAAAACATTGAAGCACTGCTCTTTGAGGCACCATAGATGAGCCTGGAGATAATCACAAAACATGAAGTAGGTCGGACAGCAAAACACCTATATACTATATTATCACTTATGGCATTATCTAATAACTGACACAGATGAACATATTTCCAAAGAGAAAGACACTCACAGGCTTAGAAATCAAACTATGCTCATCTGAAAGGAAAGGAGGGGGGAAATTGAGAAATGAAGATTAGTGTTACTATACATATACAAATACATATTATATACATGTATCAAAAAGACCGAACATATAGCAAGGGAGGTCAACGGAACACTGTAATATTTTACATGGGAAGAGGATCTGTACATTAATAGACATACATAATGTACAAAGGAACCAGACTGCGTACACCAAAGACAAACAATATTCTAAACTTTACCCAGATTAAAAAAATTTAAAAACCAAGAAGAAGTAATGAGACATAAACTTATGGGGACTTCTCCTGGCAAATTCCATTCTAATTTACAACCTAGGACAATGACTTCCAGAAAGGCTCTGCTGCCCTAGTACCCAGATTGGGGAATGGAGAAATGCTACCTCCTTGTGGCCGTTTCCCACAACAGCAGCTTTGAACCTACTGCAAAAGGTCACTAAATTTTCACCAACTTGCCGTTCTGTAAATGACACTTGCCCTCCAGAAAATTTCTGGGGTCAAAAATCGACCAAAAACTTCACAAGAGGGCAACCTTCGAAGCAGACAATTTCAAGAGCTATATTGTACTCACGGGTTTTTCTTTTAAGAGAAAAGAAAAAGGGGTAGGAATATGACGAATTAAAAAAAATTTAATGACATGCATACCCATAATACAAAAACCTATCAGCTCACAGCAGTCAGAATGGCCATTAGGAAAAATGCTGCAAAAAATAAATGGTGAAGGGAGTGTGGAGAAATGCGTACCCTCTTTTGTAAGGGGTGGCACGTAAAGAGCCACTAATGAAAACACAGTGTAGGTGCTTTGAAAAGGGAAACATTGAGCTACCAGTCAATCAATCACAACCACTGCTTGGCCTATCACCTGAGAGAATGAGATTCAAAAAGTCACAGGCTGGCAAACCTGTACGCCAGCAAGATTTACCATAGCCAGCACGTGGAAGCAATGAAAATGTCCATCAACCGAGGAATGCACCAAGAAGAAGTGGTCCACTTACAAAATGGAATATTACTCTAATAATAAATATAAATTAAATTTAAAAACAAACAAAAGCAAGGAGACATCAACATTTGTGGGTTTATCCGGGCACATTGCACTCTAATTTATAACCGAAGAACACCACTGGCCGGTAGGTCTGTTTCCCTAGTACCAGCAAGGGGAATGTAGAAAGGCTGCCGCTCTCTGGCCGTTACCTGCAAAAGCAGGTTTAAAGCCTGAGCTAATGTCACTTCATATGAACAAGTACTGCAGGGCTGTAAATGAAACCTGCCCTCAAAATGTCTTGAGGGAGATAATGGCCAAAATATTTCAAATGGTGACACATACTTTAAGAAAACACTTTGAAGAAATAAGCTCTAATCACAGCTGGAAAAATTAAAAGGACATGTCTTAAAGCTCAATTTCAACGCATTATGAGACACATGCAAATTCAACCACAAAGAGGTATCAGCTCACACCACTCAGAATAATCATCAGCAAAAACTACAAAGAATAAATCCTGAAGGTGCTGGGAAGAAATACATGCCCTCCACATTAAGTGGGACATAACCTGGAAAGAACCACTAAGGAGAACAGAAGAGAGGTGCCTTTAAAAGGTAAACATTGAGCTAGCGTATGATCCAGCAGACCTATTCCTGGACCTATAAACTAAGAAGACAGAATTGGAAGGACACAGGCACGCAAATCTGCCCTGCATAGTATGACAATAGCCAAGATATGGAAGTAACCAAAAAGTCCATCGACAGATGGGTGGACAAAGAAGAACTGCTACCTGTACAGATGGAATGTGAGCTACTGAAAAAATGATACAATGCCATTTGCAGCACCATAGATGAGTCTAGAAGTAATCATGCAACTTGGAGTAAGTGAGAAAGCGAAAGACACATATCCTATCATATCACATATAGGGGTTACCTAAAAAATGATACAAACAAAGATATTTCCACAAACACTATCATAGATTCATTAAAAAAACTTATGGTTCACCAAATGGACAGGTGTGAGGATTGGATACATTACCATATTGAGGTTAACAGAGAGATACAAACACATGTGAAATATATAATCACCAAAGACCTACGCAATACCAAGAGAAGACTACTCAACATTGTGTCATAACCTACATGGGAAAAGGATCCGAAGAAGAATAGATATATGTGTATGTGTGAAAGAACCACATCTTGCACACCTAGAACAAACAAAACATTGTAATCAAGTTTGCTGTGATAAAAAATAAAAATTAAGTTAAAAATACCAACAAGAAATAATGAGACATAAACTTAAAGGGCTTTTTCCTCGCACATTCTATTCTAATTAACACCTAGAACACCACTTCCAGTAAGGCTCTGTTGCCCTAGTAACCAGATTTGGTAAAGGAGAAATGCTGCCGCCTTGTGGCCGATTCCCGCAAGAGCAACTTTTAACCCACAGCTAATAGTCACTTACCATTCATAAGCAAACAGGGCTGTAAAGGACACCTGCCCTCAAAATTGTGCTGAGGTAGGGAATGGATAAAAGAATTCAAAACAGGCAAAATGTTCACGAAGATAGTATGAAGACGTAAGTTTTACTCACTCTCTTTTTAAAGAAAGGAAAATGGATAAAAGCTCAGCCTCAGGAAGTATTAGACTCATGCAATCTAATCTACAAAAACTTTTCAACTCACACCAATCGACTGACCATTGGCAAAAAGTCTACAAACAATAAATGCTGAAGAGGTTTTAGAGAACTGTGTACCCTCTAGCTGCTGGTGAGATGTAAGAGGGTTAAACGCAAATAATGACAACAGAAAGGAGCTGCGTTTAAAAGGAAAAATTGAGGTACCATTCCATCCAGCAGGCACACCAATGGGCCACTCACCTGAGAAGACCAGAATGAAGAAGACCCGGGCTGCAAAAGCTGCACTGCAGCCTGATTCACAATAGACAAGACAGTGAAGCAACCAAAATGTCCATCAACAGATGAAACGATAAAGAAGAAGTGGTCCCTGTACACAATGAATACTAGCCATGGAAAACAATGAAACACTGCTCTTTGAGGCACCATAGATGATCTTGGAGATAATCACAGAACATGAGGTAAGTCGGAAAGCAAAAGTCCTATATCCTATGATATCACTTATAGGCGTTATCTAATAACTGACGCAAATGAACATATTTCCACACAGAAAGTCAATCACAGACTTTCTTAAAAAAAACTATGCTTATCTAAAAGGAAAGGTGGGGGGAATGGATAAATGAAGATTAGCGTTACCATATGTATACAAATACATATTATATACATATATCAAAAAGACCAACCATATAGCAAGGAAGGATTACGGAACACTCTGTAATAATTTACACGGAAAGAGGATCTCTACATAAATAGTTATATACAATATGTAGATGAACCAGAGTGTGTACACGTTGGACGAACAACATTCTTACCATTACCCCAGTTGAAAAAATTAAAACAACGAACTAGGAGTAATGAGACATAAACTTATGGGGGGTTTTCCTGGCACATTCCATCCAAATTTAAAACCTAGGCAAACAACTTCCAGAATGGCTCTGCTGCCCTAGTACCCAGATTTGGGAATGGAGAAATGCTGCATCCTGGTGGCCGTTTCCCACAAGAGCAGCTTTAAACCCACTGCAAAAGGTCACTAAATATTCACCAATTGCAGGTCTGTAAATGACACCGGCCCTCCAAAAAATACTGAGGTCGAAAATCGACCAAAAAATTCCAGAGTGCAACCTTCCAAAAAGAAAATTTGAAGAGGTATATTATACTCACACTTTTTTTCTTTTTTCTTTTAACAGAAAAGAAAAAGGCGTGGAAAAATGACGAATTGTAGGAATTTTTACAGACATGTAAACCCAAATTACAAAAACCTATCAGCTCACACCAGTCAGAACTGCCATCAACAAAAATGCTGCAAAAAATAAATGCTGACGTGATTGTGGAGAAATGCGTACCCTCGATTCTAAGGGGGATGTGGTAAGAGCCACTAATGAAAGCACAATTGAGGTGCCTTGAAAAGGTAAACGTTGACCTACCATACCAGTCAATCAATCATACCCACTGCTGGGTCTATCACCTGAGAAAATGAAAATCAAAAATCACAGGCTGGCAATCCTGCACTCCAGCAATATTTACCATAGGCAACACTTGGAAGCAATGAAAATGTCCATTAACAGAGGAATGCACCAAGAAGAAGTGGTCCATGTACACAATGGAATATTAGCCATGGAAAACATTGAAGCACTGCTCTTTGAGGCACCATAGATGAGCCTGGAGATAATCACAAAACATGAAGTAGGTCGGAAAGCAAAACACCTATATCCTATATTATCACTTATGGCATTATCTAATAACTGACACAGATGAACATATTTCCAAAGAGAAAGACACTCACAGGCTTAGAAAACAAACTATGCTCATCTGAAAGGAAAGGAGGGGGGAAATTGAGAAATGAAGATTAGTGTTACTATACATGTACAAACACATATTATATACATGTATCAAAAACACCGAACATATAGCAAGGGAGGTCGATGGAACACTGTAGTATTTTCCATGGGAAGAGGATCTGTACATTAATAGACATACAGAATGTACAAATGAACCAGATTGTGTACACCTAGGACAAACAATATTCTAAACTTTTCCCAGATTAATAAAATTTTAAAAACCAAGAAGAAGTAATGAGACATAAACTTATGGGGATTTCTCCTGGAAAATTCCATTCTAATTTACAACCTAGGACAATGACTTCCAGAAAGGCTCTGCTGCCCTAGTACCCAGATTGAGGAATGGAGAAATGTTACCTCCTTGTGGCTGTTTCCCACAACAGCAGCTTTGAACCCACTGCAAAAGATCACTAAATTTTCACCAAAATGCCGTTCTGTAAATGACACTTGCCCTCCAGAAAATTTCTGGGGTCAAAAATCGACCAAAAACTTCACAAGAGGGCAACCTTCGAAGAACACAATTTCAAGAGCTATATTGTACTCACGGGTTTTTCTTTTAAGAGAAAAGAAAAAGTGGTAGGAATATGACGAATTTAAAAAAATTTAATGACATGGATACCCATAATACAAAAACCTATCAGCTCACAGCAGTCAGAATGGCCATTAGGAAAAATGCTGCAAAAAATAAATGGTGAAGGGAGTGTGGAGAAATGCGTACCCTCTTTTGTAAGGGGTGGCACGTAAAGAGCCACTAATGAAAACACAGTGTAGGTGCTTTGAAAAGGGAAACATTGAGCTACCAGTCAATCAATCACAACCACTGCTTGGCCTATCACCTGAGAGAATGAGAATCAAAAAGTCACAGGCTGGCAAACCTGTACGCCAGCAAGATTTACCATAGCCAGCACGTGGAAGCAATGAAAATGTCCATCAACCGAGGAATGCACCAAGAAGAAGTGGTCCACTTACAAAATGGAATATTACTCTAATAATAAATATAAATTAAATTTAAAAACAAACAAAAGCAAGGAGACATCAACATTTGTGGGTTTATCCGGGCACATTGCACTCTAATTTATAACCGAAGAACACCACTGGCCGGTAGGTCTGTTTCCCTAGTACAAGCAAGGGGAATGTAGAAAGGCTGCCGCTCTCTGGCCGTTACCTGCAAAAGCAGGTTTAAATCCTGAGCTAATGTCACTTCATATGAACAAGTACTGCAGGGCTGTAAATGAAACCTGCCCTCAAAATGTCTTGAGGGAGATAATGGCCAAAATATTTCAAATGGTGACACATACTTTAAGAAAACACTTTGAAGAAATAAGCTCTAATCACAGCTGGAAAAATAAAAGGGACATGTCTTAAAGCTCAATTTCAACGCATTATGAGACACATGCAAATTCAACCACAAAGAGGTATCAGCTCACACCACTCAGAATAATCATCAGCAAAAACTACAAAGAATAAATCCTGAAGGTGCTGGGAAGAAATACATGCCCTCCACATTAAGTGGGACATAACCTGGAAAGAACCACTAAGGAGAACAGAACAGAGGTGCCTTTAAAAGGTATACATTGAGCTAGCGTATGATCCAGCAGACCTATTCCTGGACCTATAAACTAAGAAGACAGAATTGGAAGGACACAGGCACGCAAATCTGCACTGCATAGTATTACAATAGCCAAGATATGGAAGTAACCAAAAAGTCCATCGACAGATGGGTGGACAAAGAAGAACTGCTAACTGTACAGATGGAATGTGAGCTACTGAAAAAATGATACAATGCCATTTGCAGCACCATAGATGAGTCTAGAAGTAATCATGCAACTTGGAGTAAGTGAGAAAGCGAAAGACACATATCCTATCATATCACATATAGGGGTTACCTAAAAAATGATACAAACAAAGATATTTCCACAAACACTATCATAGATTCATTAAAAAAACTTATGGTTCACCAAATGGACAGGTGTGAGGATTGGATACATTACCATATTGAGGTTAACAGAGAGATACAAACACATGTGAAATATATAATCACCAAAGACCTACGCAATACCAAGAGAAGACTACTCAACATTGTGTCATAACCTACATGGGAAAAGGATCCGAAGAAGAATAGATATATGTATATGTGTGAAAGAACCACATCTTGCACACCTAGAACAAACAAAACATTGTAATCAAGTTTGCTGTGATAAAAAATAAAAATTAAGTTAAAAATACCAACAAGAAATAATGAGACATAAACTTAAAGGGCTTTTTCCTCGCACATTCTATTCTAATTAACACCTAGAACACCACTTCCAGTAAGGCTCTGTTGCCCTAGTAACCAGATTTGGTAAAGGAGAAATGCTGCCGCCTTGTGGCCGATTCCCGCAAGAGCAACTTTTAACCCACAGCTAATAGTCACTTACCATTCATAAGCAAACAGGGCTGTAAAGGACACCTGCCCTCAAAATTGTGCTGAGGTAGGGAATGGATAAAAGAATTCAAAACAGGCAAAATGTTCACGAAGATAGTATGAAGACGTAAGTTTTACTCACTCTCTTTTTAAAGAAAGGAAAATGGATAAAAGCTCAGCCTCAGGAAGTATTAGACTCATGCAATCTAATCTACAAAAACTTTTCAACTCACACCAATCGACTGACCATTGGCAAAAAGTCTACAAACAATAAATTCTGAAGAGGTTTTAGACAACTGTGTACCCTCTAGCTGCTGGTGAGATGTAAGAGGGTTAAACGCAAATAATGACAACAGAAAGGAGCTGCGTTTAAAAGGAAAAATTGAGGTACCATTCCATCCAGCAGGCACACCAATGGGCCACTCACCTGAGAAGACCAGAATGAAGAAGACCCGGGCTGCAAAAGCTGCACTGCAGCCTGATTCACAATAGACAAGACAGTGAAGCAACCAAAATGTCCATCAACAGATGAAACGATAAAGAAGAAGTGGTCCATGTACACAATGAATACTAGCCATGGAAAACAATGAAACACTGCTCTTTGAGGCACCATAGATGATCTTGGAGATAATCACAGAACATGAGGTAAGTCGGAAAGCAAAAGTCCTATATCCTATGATATCACTTATAGGCGTTATCTAATAACTGACACAAATGAACATATTTCCACACAGAAAGTCAATCACAGACTTATTAAAAAAAAACTATGCTTATCTAAAAGGAAAGGTGGGGGGAATGGATAAATGAAGATTAGCGTTACCATATGTATACAAATACATATTATATACATATATCAAAAAGACCAACCATATAGCAAGGAAGGATTACGGAACACTCTGTTATAATTTACACGGAAAGAGGATCTCTACATAAATAGTTATATACAATATGTAGATGAACCAGAGTGTGTACACGTTGGACGAACAACATTCTTACCATTACCCCAGTTGAAAAAATTAAAACAACGAACTAGGAGTAATGAGACATAAACTTATGGGGGGTTTTCCTGGCACATTCCATCCAAATTTAAAACCTAGGCAAACAACTTCCAGAATGGCTCTGCTGCCCTAGTACCCAGATTTGGGAATGGAGAAATGCTGCATCCTGGTGGCCGTTTCCCACAAGAGCAGCTTTAAACCCACTGCAAAAGGTCACTAAATATTCACCAATTGCAGGTCTGTAAATGACACCGGCCCTCCAAAAAATACTGAGGTCGAAAATCGACCAAAAAATTCCAGAGTGCAACCTTCCAAAAAGAAAATTTGAAGAGGTATATTATACTCACACTTTTTTTCTTTTTTCTTTTAACAGAAAAGAAAAAGGCGTGGAAAAATGACGAATTGTAGGAATTTTTACAGACATGTAAACCCAAATTACAAAAACCTATCAGCTCACACCAGTCAGAACTGCCATCAACAAAAATGCTGCAAAAAATAAATGCTGACGTGATTGTGGAGAAATGCGTACCCTCGATTCTAAGGGGGATGTGGTAAGAGCCACTAATGAAAGCACAATTGAGGTGCCTTGAAAAGGTAAACGTTGACCTACCATACCAGTCAATCAATCATACCCACTGCTGGGTCTATCACCTGAGAAAATGAAAATCAAAAATCACAGGCTGGCAATCCTGCACTCCAGCAATATTTACCATAGGCAACACTTGGAAGCAATGAAAATGTCCATTAACAGAGGAATGCACCAAGAAGAAGTGGTCCATGTACACAATGGAATATTAGCCATGGAAAACATTGAAGCACTGCTCTTTGAGGCACCATAGATGAGCCTGGAGATAATCACAAAACATGAAGTAGGTCGGAAAGCAAAACACCTATATCCTATATTATCACTTATGGCATTATCTAATAACTGACACAGATGAACATATTTCCAAAGAGAAAGACACTCACAGGCTTAGAAAACAAACTATGCTCATCTGAAAGGAAAGGAGGGGGGAAATTGAGAAATGAAGATTAGTGTTACTATACATGTACAAACACATATTATATACATGTATCAAAAACACCGAACATATAGCAAGGGAGGTCGATGGAACACTGTAGTATTTTCCATGGGAAGAGGATCTGTACATTAATAGACATACAGAATGTACAAATGAACCAGATTGTGTACACCTAGGACAAACAATATTCTAAACTTTTCCCAGATTAATAAAATTTTAAAAACCAAGAAGAAGTAATGAGACATAAACTTATGGGGATTTCTCCTGGAAAATTCCATTCTAATTTACAACCTAGGACAATGACTTCCAGAAAGGCTCTGCTGCCCTAGTACCCAGATTGAGGAATGGAGAAATGTTACCTCCTTGTGGCTGTTTCCCACAACAGCAGCTTTGAACCCACTGCAAAAGATCACTAAATTTTCACCAAAATGCCGTTCTGTAAATGACACTTGCCCTCCAGAAAATTTCTGGGGTCAAAAATCGACCAAAAACTTCACAAGAGGGCAACCTTCGAAGAACACAATTTCAAGAGCTATATTGTACTCACGGGTTTTTCTTTTAAGAGAAAAGAAAAAGTGGTAGGAATATGACGAATTTAAAAAAATTTAATGACATGGATACCCATAATACAAAAACCTATCAGCTCACAGCAGTCAGAATGGCCATTAGGAAAAATGCTGCAAAAAATAAATGGTGAAGGGAGTGTGGAGAAATGCGTAACCTTTTTTGTAAGGGGTGGCACGTAAAGAGCCACTAATGAAAACACAGTGTAGGTGCTTTGAAAAGGGAAACATTGAGCTACCAGTCAATCAATCACAACCACTGCTTGGCCTATCACCTGAGAGAATGAGAATCAAAAAGTCACAGGCTGGCAAACCTGTACGCCAGCAAGATTTACCATAGCCAGCACGTGGAAGCAATGAAAATGTCCATCAACCGAGGAATGCACCAAGAAGAAGTGGTCCACTTACAAAATGGAATATTACTCTAATAATAAATATAAATTAAATTTAAAAACAAACAAAAGCAAGGAGACATCAACATTTGTGGGTTTATCCGGGCACATTGCACTCTAATTTATAACCGAAGAACACCACTGGCCGGTAGGTCTGTTTCCCTAGTACAAGCAAGGGGAATGTAGAAAGGCTGCCGCTCTCTGGCCGTTACCTGCAAAAGCAGGTTTAAAGCCTGAGCTAATGTCACTTCATATGAACAAGTACTGCAGGGCTGTAAATGAAACCTGCCCTCAAAATGTCTTGAGGGAGATAATGGCCAAAATATTTCAAATGGTGACACATACTTTAAGAAAACACTTTGAAGAAATAAGCTCTAATCACAGCTGGAAAAATAAAAGGGACATGTCTTAAAGCTCAATTTCAACGCATTATGAGACACATGCAAATTCAACCACAAAGAGGTATCAGCTCACACCACTCAGAATAATCATCAGCAAAAACTACAAAGAATAAATCCTGAAGGTGCTGGGAAGAAATACATGCCCTCCACATTAAGTGGGACATAACCTGGAAAGAGCCACTAAGGAGAACAGAACAGAGGTGCCTTTAAAAGGTAAACATTGAGCTAGCGTATGATCCAGCAGACCTATTCCTGGACCTATAAACTAAGAAGACAGAATTGGAAGGACACAGGCTCGCAAATCTGCACTGCATAGTATTACAATAGCCAAGATATGGAAGTAACCAAAAAGTCCATCGACAGATGGGTGGACAAAGAAGAACTGCTACCTGTACAGATGGAATGTGAGCTACTGAAAAAATGATACAATGCCATTTGCAGCACCATAGATGAGTCTAGAAGTAATCATGCAACTTGGAGTAAGTGAGAAAGCGAAAGACACATATCCTATCATATCACATATAGGGGTTACCTAAAAAATGATACAAACAAAGATATTTCCACAAACACTATCATAGATTCATTAAAAAAACTTATGGTTCACCAAATGGACAGGTGTGAGGATTGGATACATTACCATATTGAGGTTAACAGAGAGATACAAACACATGTGAAATATATAATCACCAAAGACCTACGCAATACCAAGAGAAGACTACTCAACATTGTGTCATAACCTACATGGGAAAAGGATCCGAAGAAGAATAGATATATGTGTATGTGTGAAAGAACCACATCTTGCACACCTAGAACAAACAAAACATTGTAATCAAGTTTGCTGTGATAAAAAATAAAAATTAAGTTAAAAATACCAACAAGAAATAATGAGACATAAACTTAAAGGGCTTTTTCCTCGCACATTCTATTCTAATTAACACCTAGAACACCACTTCCAGTAAGGCTCTGTTGCCCTAGTAACCAGATTTGGTAAAGGAGAAATGCTGCCGCCTTGTGGCCGATTCCCGCAAGAGCAACTTTTAACCCACAGCTAATAGTCACTTACCATTCATAAGCAAACAGGGCTGTAAAGGACACCTGCCCTCAAAATTGTGCTGAGGTAGGGAATGGATAAAAGAATTCAAAACAGGCAAAATGTTCACGAAGATAGTATGAAGACGTAAGTTTTACTCACTCTCTTTTTAAAGAAAGGAAAATGGATAAAAGCTCAGCCTCAGGAAGTATTAGACTCATGCAATCTAATCTACAAAAACTTTTCAACTCACACCAATCGACTGACCATTGGCAAAAAGTCTACAAACAATAAATGCTGAAGAGGTTTTAGACAACTGTGTACCCTCTAGCTGCTGGTGAGATGTAAGAGGGTTAAACGCAAATAATGACAACAGAAAGGAGCTGCGTTTAAAAGGAAAAATTGAGGTACCATTCCATCCAGCAGGCACACCAATGGGCCACTCACCTGAGAAGACCAGAATGAAGAAGACCCGGGCTGCAAAAGCTGCACTGCAGCCTGATTCACAATAGACAAGACAGTGAAGCAACCAAAATGTCCATCAACAGATGAAACGATAAAGAAGAAGTGGTCCATGTACACAATGAATACTAGCCATGGAAAACAATGAAACACTGCTCTTTGAGGCACCATAGATGATCTTGGAGATAATCACAGAACATGAGGTAAGTCGGAAAGCAAAAGTCCTATATCCTATGATATCACTTATAGGCGTTATCTAATAACTGACACAAATGAACATATTTCCACACAGAAAGTCAATCACAGACTTATTAAAAAAAAACTATGCTTATCTAAAAGGAAAGGTGGGGGGAATGGATAAATGAAGATTAGCGTTACCATATGTATACAAATACATATTATATACATATATCAAAAAGACCAACCATATAGCAAGGAAGGATTACGGAACACTCTGTTATAATTTACACGGAAAGAGGATCTCTACATAAATAGTTATATACAATATGTAGATGAACCAGAGTGTGTACACGTTGGACGAACAACATTCTTACCATTACCCCAGTTGAAAAAATTAAAACAACGAACTAGGAGTAATGAGACATAAACTTATGGGGGGTTTTCCTGGCACATTCCATCCAAATTTAAAACCTAGGCAAACAACTTCCAGAATGGCTCTGCTGCCCTAGTACCCAGATTTGGGAATGGAGAAATGCTGCATCCTGGTGGCCGTTTCCCACAAGAGCAGCTTTAAACCCACTGCAAAAGGTCACTAAATATTCACCAATTGCAGGTCTGTAAATGACACCGGCCCTCCAAAAAATACTGAGGTCGAAAATCGACCAAAAAATTCCAGAGTGCAACCTTCCAAAAAGAAAATTTGAAGAGGTATATTATACTCACACTTTTTTTCTTTTTTCTTTTAACAGAAAAGAAAAAGGCGTGGAAAAATGACGAATTGTAGGAATTTTTACAGACATGTAAACCCAAATTACAAAAACCTATCAGCTCACACCAGTCAGAACTGCCATCAACAAAAATGCTGCAAAAAATAAATGCTGACGTGATTGTGGAGAAATGCGTACCCTCGATTCTAAGGGGGATGTGGTAAGAGCCACTAATGAAAGCACAATTGAGGTGCCTTGAAAAGGTAAACGTTGACCTACCATACCAGTCAATCAATCATACCCACTGCTGGGTCTATCACCTGAGAAAATGAAAATCAAAAATCACAGGCTGGCAATCCTGCACTCCAGCAATATTTACCATAGGCAACACTTGGAAGCAATGAAAATGTCCATTAACAGAGGAATGCACCAAGAAGAAGTGGTCCATGTACACAATGGAATATTAGCCATGGAAAACATTGAAGCACTGCTCTTTGAGGCACCATAGATGAGCCTGGAGATAATCACAAAACATGAAGTAGGTCGGAAAGCAAAACACCTATATCCTATATTATCACTTATGGCATTATCTAATAACTGACACAGATGAACATATTTCCAAAGAGAAAGACACTCACAGGCTTAGAAAACAAACTATGCTCATCTGAAAGGAAAGGAGGGGGGAAATTGAGAAATGAAGATTAGTGTTACTATACATGTACAAACACATATTATATACATGTATCAAAAACACCGAACATATAGCAAGGGAGGTCGATGGAACACTGTAGTATTTTCCATGGGAAGAGGATCTGTACATTAATAGACATACAGAATGTACAAATGAACCAGATTGTGTACACCTAGGACAAACAATATTCTAAACTTTTCCCAGATTAATAAAATTTTAAAAACCAAGAAGAAGTAATGAGACATAAACTTATGGGGATTTCTCCTGGAAAATTCCATTCTAATTTACAACCTAGGACAATGACTTCCAGAAAGGCTCTGCTGCCCTAGTACCCAGATTGAGGAATGGAGAAATGTTACCTCCTTGTGGCTGTTTCCCACAACAGCAGCTTTGAACCCACTGCAAAAGATCACTAAATTTTCACCAAAATGCCGTTCTGTAAATGACACTTGCCCTCCAGAAAATTTCTGGGGTCAAAAATCGACCAAAAACTTCACAAGAGGGCAACCTTCGAAGAACACAATTTCAAGAGCTATATTGTACTCACGGGTTTTTCTTTTAAGAGAAAAGAAAAAGTGGTAGGAATATGACGAATTTAAAAAAATTTAATGACATGGATACCCATAATACAAAAACCTATCAGCTCACAGCAGTCAGAATGGCCATTAGGAAAAATGCTGCAAAAAATAAATGGTGAAGGGAGTGTGGAGAAATGCGTAACCTTTTTTGTAAGGGGTGGCACGTAAAGAGCCACTAATGAAAACACAGTGTAGGTGCTTTGAAAAGGGAAACATTGAGCTACCAGTCAATCAATCACAACCACTGCTTGGCCTATCACCTGAGAGAATGAGAATCAAAAAGTCACAGGCTGGCAAACCTGTACGCCAGCAAGATTTACCATAGCCAGCACGTGGAAGCAATGAAAATGTCCATCAACCGAGGAATGCACCAAGAAGAAGTGGTCCACTTACAAAATGGAATATTACTCTAATAATAAATATAAATTAAATTTAAAAACAAACAAAAGCAAGGAGACATCAACATTTGTGGGTTTATCCGGGCACATTGCACTCTAATTTATAACCGAAGAACACCACTGGCCGGTAGGTCTGTTTCCCTAGTACAAGCAAGGGGAATGTAGAAAGGCTGCCGCTCTCTGGCCGTTACCTGCAAAAGCAGGTTTAAAGCCTGAGCTAATGTCACTTCATATGAACAAGTACTGCAGGGCTGTAAATGAAACCTGCCCTCAAAATGTCTTGAGGGAGATAATGGCCAAAATATTTCAAATGGTGACACATACTTTAAGAAAACACTTTGAAGAAATAAGCTCTAATCACAGCTGGAAAAATAAAAGGGACATGTCTTAAAGCTCAATTTCAACGCATTATGAGACACATGCAAATTCAACCACAAAGAGGTATCAGCTCACACCACTCAGAATAATCATCAGCAAAAACTACAAAGAATAAATCCTGAAGGTGCTGGGAAGAAATACATGCCCTCCACATTAAGTGGGACATAACCTGGAAAGAGCCACTAAGGAGAACAGAACAGAGGTGCCTTTAAAAGGTAAACATTGAGCTAGCGTATGATCCAGCAGACCTATTCCTGGACCTATAAACTAAGAAGACAGAATTGGAAGGACACAGGCTCGCAAATCTGCACTGCATAGTATTACAATAGCCAAGATATGGAAGTAACCAAAAAGTCCATCGACAGATGGGTGGACAAAGAAGAACTGCTACCTGTACAGATGGAATGTGAGCTACTGAAAAAATGATACAATGCCATTTGCAGCACCATAGATGAGTCTAGAAGTAATCATGCAACTTGGAGTAAGTGAGAAAGCGAAAGACACATATCCTATCATATCACATATAGGGGTTACCTAAAAAATGATACAAACAAAGATATTTCCACAAACACTATCATAGATTCATTAAAAAAACTTATGGTTCACCAAATGGACAGGTGTGAGGATTGGATACATTACCATATTGAGGTTAACAGAGAGATACAAACACATGTGAAATATATAATCACCAAAGACCTACGCAATACCAAGAGAAGACTACTCAACATTGTGTCATAACCTACATGGGAAAAGGATCCGAAGAAGAATAGATATATGTGTATGTGTGAAAGAACCACATCTTGCACACCTAGAACAAACAAAACATTGTAATCAAGTTTGCTGTGATAAAAAATAAAAATTAAGTTAAAAATACCAACAAGAAATAATGAGACATAAACTTAAAGGGCTTTTTCCTCGCACATTCTATTCTAATTAACACCTAGAACACCACTTCCAGTAAGGCTCTGTTGCCCTAGTAACCAGATTTGGTAAAGGAGAAATGCTGCCGCCTTGTGGCCGATTCCCGCAAGAGCAACTTTTAACCCACAGCTAATAGTCACTTACCATTCATAAGCAAACAGGGCTGTAAAGGACACCTGCCCTCAAAATTGTGCTGAGGTAGGGAATGGATAAAAGAATTCAAAACAGGCAAAATGTTCACGAAGATAGTATGAAGACGTAAGTTTTACTCACTCTCTTTTTAAAGAAAGGAAAATGGATAAAAGCTCAGCCTCAGGAAGTATTAGACTCATGCAATCTAATCTACAAAAACTTTTCAACTCACACCAATCGACTGACCATTGGCAAAAAGTCTACAAACAATAAATGCTGAAGAGGTTTTAGACAACTGTGTACCCTCTAGCTGCTGGTGAGATGTAAGAGGGTTAAACGCAAATAATGACAACAGAAAGGAGCTGCGTTTAAAAGGAAAAATTGAGGTACCATTCCATCCAGCAGGCACACCAATGGGCCACTCACCTGAGAAGACCAGAATGAAGAAGACCCGGGCTGCAAAAGCTGCACTGCAGCCTGATTCACAATAGACAAGACAGTGAAGCAACCAAAATGTCCATCAACAGATGAAACGATAAAGAAGAAGTGGTCCATGTACACAATGAATACTAGCCATGGAAAACAATGAAACACTGCTCTTTGAGGCACCATAGATGATCTTGGAGATAATCACAGAACATGAGGTAAGTCGGAAAGCAAAAGTCCTATATCCTATGATATCACTTATAGGCGTTATCTAATAACTGACACAAATGAACATATTTCCACACAGAAAGTCAATCACAGACTTATTAAAAAAAAACTATGCTTATCTAAAAGGAAAGGTGGGGGGAATGGATAAATGAAGATTAGCGTTACCATATGTATACAAATACATATTATATACATATATCAAAAAGACCAACCATATAGCAAGGAAGGATTACGGAACACTCTGTTATAATTTACACGGAAAGAGGATCTCTACATAAATAGTTATATACAATATGTAGATGAACCAGAGTGTGTACACGTTGGACGAACAACATTCTTACCATTACCCCAGTTGAAAAAATTAAAACAACGAACTAGGAGTAATGAGACATAAACTTATGGGGGGTTTTCCTGGCACATTCCATCCAAATTTAAAACCTAGGCAAACAACTTCCAGAATGGCTCTGCTGCCCTAGTACCCAGATTTGGGAATGGAGAAATGCTGCATCCTGGTGGCCGTTTCCCACAAGAGCAGCTTTAAACCCACTGCAAAAGGTCACTAAATATTCACCAATTGCAGGTCTGTAAATGACACCGGCCCTCCAAAAAATACTGAGGTCGAAAATCGACCAAAAAATTCCAGAGTGCAACCTTCCAAAAAGAAAATTTGAAGAGGTATATTATACTCACACTTTTTTTCTTTTTTCTTTTAACAGAAAAGAAAAAGGCGTGGAAAAATGACGAATTGTAGGAATTTTTACAGACATGTAAACCCAAATTACAAAAACCTATCAGCTCACACCAGTCAGAACTGCCATCAACAAAAATGCTGCAAAAAATAAATGCTGACGTGATTGTGGAGAAATGCGTACCCTCGATTCTAAGGGGGATGTGGTAAGAGCCACTAATGAAAGCACAATTGAGGTGCCTTGAAAAGGTAAACGTTGACCTACCATACCAGTCAATCAATCATACCCACTGCTGGGTCTATCACCTGAGAAAATGAAAATCAAAAATCACAGGCTGGCAATCCTGCACTCCAGCAATATTTACCATAGGCAACACTTGGAAGCAATGAAAATGTCCATTAACAGAGGAATGCACCAAGAAGAAGTGGTCCATGTACACAATGGAATATTAGCCATGGAAAACATTGAAGCACTGCTCTTTGAGGCACCATAGATGAGCCTGGAGATAATCACAAAACATGAAGTAGGTCGGAAAGCAAAACACCTATATCCTATATTATCACTTATGGCATTATCTAATAACTGACACAGATGAACATATTTCCAAAGAGAAAGACACTCACAGGCTTAGAAAACAAACTATGCTCATCTGAAAGGAAAGGAGGGGGGAAATTGAGAAATGAAGATTAGTGTTACTATACATGTACAAACACATATTATATACATGTATCAAAAACACCGAACATATAGCAAGGGAGGTCGATGGAACACTGTAGTATTTTCCATGGGAAGAGGATCTGTACATTAATAGACATACAGAATGTACAAATGAACCAGATTGTGTACACCTAGGACAAACAATATTCTAAACTTTTCCCAGATTAATAAAATTTTAAAAACCAAGAAGAAGTAATGAGACATAAACTTATGGGGATTTCTCCTGGAAAATTCCATTCTAATTTACAACCTAGGACAATGACTTCCAGAAAGGCTCTGCTGCCCTAGTACCCAGATTGAGGAATGGAGAAATGTTACCTCCTTGTGGCTGTTTCCCACAACAGCAGCTTTGAACCCACTGCAAAAGATCACTAAATTTTCACCAAAATGCCGTTCTGTAAATGACACTTGCCCTCCAGAAAATTTCTGGGGTCAAAAATCGACCAAAAACTTCACAAGAGGGCAACCTTCGAAGAACACAATTTCAAGAGCTATATTGTACTCACGGGTTTTTCTTTTAAGAGAAAAGAAAAAGTGGTAGGAATATGACGAATTTAAAAAAATTTAATGACATGGATACCCATAATACAAAAACCTATCAGCTCACAGCAGTCAGAATGGCCATTAGGAAAAATGCTGCAAAAAATAAATGGTGAAGGGAGTGTGGAGAAATGCGTAACCTTTTTTGTAAGGGGTGGCACGTAAAGAGCCACTAATGAAAACACAGTGTAGGTGCTTTGAAAAGGGAAACATTGAGCTACCAGTCAATCAATCACAACCACTGCTTGGCCTATCACCTGAGAGAATGAGAATCAAAAAGTCACAGGCTGGCAAACCTGTACGCCAGCAAGATTTACCATAGCCAGCACGTGGAAGCAATGAAAATGTCCATCAACCGAGGAATGCACCAAGAAGAAGTGGTCCACTTACAAAATGGAATATTACTCTAATAATAAATATAAATTAAATTTAAAAACAAACAAAAGCAAGGAGACATCAACATTTGTGGGTTTATCCGGGCACATTGCACTCTAATTTATAACCGAAGAACACCACTGGCCGGTAGGTCTGTTTCCCTAGTACAAGCAAGGGGAATGTAGAAAGGCTGCCGCTCTCTGGCCGTTACCTGCAAAAGCAGGTTTAAAGCCTGAGCTAATGTCACTTCATATGAACAAGTACTGCAGGGCTGTAAATGAAACCTGCCCTCAAAATGTCTTGAGGGAGATAATGGCCAAAATATTTCAAATGGTGACACATACTTTAAGAAAACACTTTGAAGAAATAAGCTCTAATCACAGCTGGAAAAATAAAAGGGACATGTCTTAAAGCTCAATTTCAACGCATTATGAGACACATGCAAATTCAACCACAAAGAGGTATCAGCTCACACCACTCAGAATAATCATCAGCAAAAACTACAAAGAATAAATCCTGAAGGTGCTGGGAAGAAATACATGCCCTCCACATTAAGTGGGACATAACCTGGAAAGAGCCACTAAGGAGAACAGAACAGAGGTGCCTTTAAAAGGTAAACATTGAGCTAGCGTATGATCCAGCAGACCTATTCCTGGACCTATAAACTAAGAAGACAGAATTGGAAGGACACAGGCTCGCAAATCTGCACTGCATAGTATTACAATAGCCAAGATATGGAAGTAACCAAAAAGTCCATCGACAGATGGGTGGACAAAGAAGAACTGCTACCTGTACAGATGGAATGTGAGCTACTGAAAAAATGATACAATGCCATTTGCAGCACCATAGATGAGTCTAGAAGTAATCATGCAACTTGGAGTAAGTGAGAAAGCGAAAGACACATATCCTATCATATCACATATAGGGGTTACCTAAAAAATGATACAAACAAAGATATTTCCACAAACACTATCATAGATTCATTAAAAAAACTTATGGTTCACCAAATGGACAGGTGTGAGGATTGGATACATTACCATATTGAGGTTAACAGAGAGATACAAACACATGTGAAATATATAATCACCAAAGACCTACGCAATACCAAGAGAAGACTACTCAACATTGTGTCATAACCTACATGGGAAAAGGATCCGAAGAAGAATAGATATATGTGTATGTGTGAAAGAACCACATCTTGCACACCTAGAACAAACAAAACATTGTAATCAAGTTTGCTGTGATAAAAAATAAAAATTAAGTTAAAAATACCAACAAGAAATAATGAGACATAAACTTAAAGGGCTTTTTCCTCGCACATTCTATTCTAATTAACACCTAGAACACCACTTCCAGTAAGGCTCTGTTGCCCTAGTAACCAGATTTGGTAAAGGAGAAATGCTGCCGCCTTGTGGCCGATTCCCGCAAGAGCAACTTTTAACCCACAGCTAATAGTCACTTACCATTCATAAGCAAACAGGGCTGTAAAGGACACCTGCCCTCAAAATTGTGCTGAGGTAGGGAATGGATAAAAGAATTCAAAACAGGCAAAATGTTCACGAAGATAGTATGAAGACGTAAGTTTTACTCACTCTCTTTTTAAAGAAAGGAAAATGGATAAAAGCTCAGCCTCAGGAAGTATTAGACTCATGCAATCTAATCTACAAAAACTTTTCAACTCACACCAATCGACTGACCATTGGCAAAAAGTCTACAAACAATAAATGCTGAAGAGGTTTTAGAGAACTGTGTACCCTCTAGCTGCTGGTGAGATGTAAGAGGGTTAAACGCAAATAATGACAACAGAAAGGAGCTGCGTTTAAAAGGAAAAATTGAGGTACCATTCCATCCAGCAGGCACACCAATGGGCCACTCACCTGAGAAGACCAGAATGAAGAAGACCCGGGCTGCAAAAGCTGCACTGCAGCCTGATTCACAATAGACAAGACAGTGAAGCAACCAAAATGTCCATCAACAGATGAAACGATAAAGAAGAAGTGGTCCCTGTACACAATGAATACTAGCCATGGAAAACAATGAAACACTGCTCTTTGAGGCACCATAGATGATCTTGGAGATAATCACAGAACATGAGGTAAGTCGGAAAGCAAAAGTCCTATATCCTATGATATCACTTATAGGCGTTATCTAATAACTGACACAAATGAACATATTTCCACACAGAAAGTCAATCACAGACTTTCTTAAAAAAAACTATGCTTATCTAAAAGGAAAGGTGGGGGGAATGGATAAATGAAGATTAGCGTTACCATATGTATACAAATACATATTATATACATATATCAAAAAGACCAACCATATAGCAAGGAAGGATTACGGAACACTCTGTAATAATTTACACGGAAATAGGATCTCTACATAAATAGTTATATACAATATGTAGATGAACCAGAGTGTGTACACCTTGGACGAACAACATTCTAACCATTACCCCAATTGAAAAAATTAAAACAACGAACTAGGAGTAATGAGACATAAACTTATGGGGGGTTTTCCTGGCACATTCCATCCCAATTTAAAACCTAGGCAAACAACTTCCAGAATGGCTCTGCTGCCCTAGTACCCAGATTTGGGAATGGAGAAATGCTGCATCCTGGTGGCCGTTTCCCACAAGAGCAGCTTTAAACCCACTGCAAAAGGTCACTAAATATTCACCAATTGCAGGTCTGTAAATGACACCGGCCCTCCAAAAAATACTGAGGTCGAAAATCGATAAAAAAATTCCAGAGTGCAACCTTCCAAAAAGAAAATTTGAAGAGGTATATTATACTCACACTTTTTTTCTTTTTTCTTTTAACAGAAAAGAAAAAGGCGTGGAAAAATGACGAATTGTAGGAATTTTTACAGACATGTAAACCCAAATTACAAAAACCTATCAGCTCACACCAGTCAGAACTGCCATCAACAAAAATGCTGCAAAAAATAAATGCTGACGTGATTGTGGAGAAATGCGTACCCTCGATTCTAAGGGGGATGTGGTAAGAGCCACTAATGAAAGCACAATTGAGGTGCCTTGAAAAGGTAAACGTTGACCTACCATACCAGTCAATCAATCATACCCACTGCTGGGTCTATCACCTGAGAAAATGAAAATCAAAAATCACAGGCTGGCAATCCTGCACTCCAGCAATATTTACCATAGGCAACACTTGGAAGCAATGAAAATGTCCATTAACAGAGGAATGCACCAAGAAGAAGTGGTCCATGTACACAATGGAATATTAGCCATGGAAAACATTGAAGCACTGCTCTTTGAGGCACCATAGATGAGCCTGGAGATAATCACAAAACATGAAGTAGGTCGGAAAGCAAAACACCTATATCCTATATTATCACTTATGGCATTATCTAATAACTGACACAGATGAACATATTTCCAAAGAGAAAGACACTCACAGGCTTAGAAAACAAACTATGCTCATCTGAAAGGAAAGGAGGGGGGAAATTGAGAAATGAAGATTAGTGTTACTATACATGTACAAACACATATTATATACATGTATCAAAAACACCGAACATATAGCAAGGGAGGTCGATGGAACACTGTAGTATTTTCCATGGGAAGAGGATCTGTACATTAATAGACATACAGAATGTACAAATGAACCAGATTGTGTACACCTAGGACAAACAATATTCTAAACTTTTCCCAGATTAATAAAATTTTAAAAACCAAGAAGAAGTAATGAGACATAAACTTATGGGGATTTCTCCTGGAAAATTCCATTCTAATTTACAACCTAGGACAATGACTTCCAGAAAGGCTCTGCTGCCCTAGTACCCAGATTGAGGAATGGAGAAATGTTACCTCCTTGTGGCTGTTTCCCACAACAGCAGCTTTGAACCCACTGCAAAAGATCGCTAAATTTTCACCAAAATGCCGTTCTGTAAATGACACTTGCCCTCCAGAAAATTTCTGGGGTCAAAAATCGACCAAAAACTTCACAAGAGGGCAACCTTCGAAGAACACAATTTCAAGAGCTATATTGTACTCACGGGTTTTTCTTTTAAGAGAAAAGAAAAAGTGGTAGGAATATGACGAATTTAAAAAAATTTAATGACATGGATACCCATAATACAAAAACCTATCAGCTCACAGCAGTCAGAATGGCCATTAGGAAAAATGCTGCAAAAAATAAATGGTGAAGGGAGTGTGGAGAAATGCGTAACCTCTTTTGTAAGGGGTGGCACGTAAAGAGCCACTAATGAAAACACAGTGTAGGTGCTTTGAAAAGGGAAACATTGAGCTACCAGTCAATCAATCACAACCACTGCTTGGCCTATCACCTGAGAGAATGAGAATCAAAAAGTCACAGGCTGGCAAACCTGTACGCCAGCAAGATTTACCATAGCCAGCACGTGGAAGCAATGAAAATGTCCATCAACCGAGGAATGCACCAAGAAGAAGTGGTCCACTTACAAAATGGAATATTACTCTAATAATAAATATAAATTAAATTTAAAAACAAACAAAAGCAAGGAGACATCAACATTTGTGGGTTTATCCGGGCACATTGCACTCTAATTTATAACCGAAGAACACCACTGGCCGGTAGGTCTGTTTCCCTAGTACAAGCAAGGGGAATGTAGAAAGGCTGCCGCTCTCTGGCCGTTACCTGCAAAAGCAGGTTTAAATCCTGAGCTAATGTCACTTCATATGAACAAGTACTGCAGGGCTGTAAATGAAACCTGCCCTCAAAATGTCTTGAGGGAGATAATGGCCAAAATATTTCAAATGGTGACACATACTTTAAGAAAACACTTTGAAGAAATAAGCTCTAATCACAGCTGGAAAAATAAAAGGGACATGTCTTAAAGCTCAATTTCAACGCATTATGAGACACATGCAAATTCAACCACAAAGAGGTATCAGCTCACACCACTCAGAATAATCATCAGCAAAAACTACAAAGAATAAATCCTGAAGGTGCTGGGAAGAAATACATGCCCTCCACATTAAGTGGGACATAACCTGGAAAGAACCACTAAGGAGAACAGAACAGAGGTGCCTTTAAAAGGTAAACATTGAGCTAGCGTATGATCCAGCAGACCTATTCCTGGACCTATAAACTAAGAAGACAGAATTGGAAGGACACAGGCACGCAAATCTGCACTGCATAGTATTACAATAGCCAAGATATGGAAGTAACCAAAAAGTCCACCGACAGATGGGTGGACAAAGAAGAACTGCTACCTGTACAGATGGAATGTGAGCTACTGAAAAAATGATACAATGCCATTTGCAGCACCATAGATGAGTCTAGAAGTAATCATGCAACTTGGAGTAAGTGAGAAAGCGAAAGACACATATCCTATCATATCACATATAGGGGTTACCTAAAAAATGATACAAACAAAGATATTTCCACAAACACTATCATAGATTCATTAAAAAAACTTATGGTTCACCAAATGGACAGGTGTGAGGATTGGATACATTACCATATTGAGGTTAACAGAGAGATACAAACACATGTGAAATATATAATCACCAAAGACCTACGCAATACCAAGAGAAGACTACTCAACATTGTGTCATAACCTACATGGGAAAAGGATCCGAAGAAGAATAGATATATGTGTATGTGTGAAAGAACCACATCTTGCACACCTAGAACAAACAAAACATTGTAATCAAGTTTGCTGTGATAAAAAATAAAAATTAAGTTAAAAATACCAACAAGAAATAATGAGACATAAACTTAAAGGGCTTTTTCCTCGCACATTCTATTCTAATTAACACCTAGAACACCACTTCCAGTAAGGCTCTGTTGCCCTAGTAACCAGATTTGGTAAAGGAGAAATGCTGCCGCCTTGTGGCCGATTCCCGCAAGAGCAACTTTTAACCCACAGCTAATAGTCACTTACCATTCATAAGCAAACAGGGCTGTAAAGGACACCTGCCCTCAAAATTGTGCTGAGGTAGGGAATGGATAAAAGAATTCAAAACAGGCAAAATGTTCACGAAGATAGTATGAAGACGTAACTTTTACTCACTCTCTTTTTAAAGAAAGGAAAATGGATAAAAGCTCAGCCTCAGGAAGTATTAGACTCATGCAATCTAATCTACAAAAACTTTTCAACTCACACCAATCGACTGACCATTGGCAAAAAGTCTACAAACAATAAATTCTGAAGAGGTTTTAGACAACTGTGTACCCTCTAGCTGCTGGTGAGATGTAAGAGGGTTAAACGCAAATAATGACAACAGAAAGGAGCTGCGTTTAAAAGGAAAAATTGAGGTACCATTCCATCCAGCAGGCACACCAATGGGCCACTCACCTGAGAAGACCAGAATGAAGAAGACCCGGGCTGCAAAAGCTGCACTGCAGCCTGATTCACAATAGACAAGACAGTGAAGCAACCAAAATGTCCATCAACAGATGAAACGATAAAGAAGAAGTGGTCCATGTACACAATGAATACTAGCCATGGAAAACAATGAAACACTGCTCTTTGAGGCACCATAGATGATCTTGGAGATAATCACAGAACATGAGGTAAGTCGGAAAGCAAAAGTCCTATATCCTATGATATCACTTATAGGCGTTATCTAATAACTGACACAAATGAACATATTTCCACACAGAAAGTCAATCACAGACTTATTAAAAAAAAACTATGCTTATCTAAAAGGAAAGGTGGGGGGAATGGATAAATGAAGATTAGCGTTACCATATGTATACAAATACATATTATATACATATATCAAAAAGACCAACCATATAGCAAGGAAGGATTACGGAACACTCTGTTATAATTTACACGGAAAGAGGATCTCTACATAAATAGTTATATACAATATGTAGATGAACCAGAGTGTGTACACGTTGGACGAACAACATTCTTACCATTACCCCAGTTGAAAAAATTAAAACAACGAACTAGGAGTAATGAGACATAAACTTATGGGGGGTTTTCCTGGCACATTCCATCCAAATTTAAAACCTAGGCAAACAACTTCCAGAATGGCTCTGCTGCCCTAGTACCCAGATTTGGGAATGGAGAAATGCTGCATCCTGGTGGCCGTTTCCCACAAGAGCAGCTTTAAACCCACTGCAAAAGGTCACTAAATATTCACCAATTGCAGGTCTGTAAATGACACCGGCCCTCCAAAAAATACTGAGGTCGAAAATCGACCAAAAAATTCCAGAGTGCAACCTTCCAAAAAGAAAATTTGAAGAGGTATATTATACTCACACTTTTTTTCTTTTTTCTTTTAACAGAAAAGAAAAAGGCGTGGAAAAATGACGAATTGTAGGAATTTTTACAGACATGTAAACCCAAATTACAAAAACCTATCAGCTCACACCAGTCAGAACTGCCATCAACAAAAATGCTGCAAAAAATAAATGCTGACGTGATTGTGGAGAAATGCGTACCCTCGATTCTAAGGGGGATGTGGTAAGAGCCACTAATGAAAGCACAATTGAGGTGCCTTGAAAAGGTAAACGTTGACCTACCATACCAGTCAATCAATCATACCCACTGCTGGGTCTATCACCTGAGAAAATGAAAATCAAAAATCACAGGCTGGCAATCCTGCACTCCAGCAATATTTACCATAGGCAACACTTGGAAGCAATGAAAATGTCCATTAACAGAGGAATGCACCAAGAAGAAGTGGTCCATGTACACAATGGAATATTAGCCATGGAAAACATTGAAGCACTGCTCTTTGAGGCACCATAGATGAGCCTGGAGATAATCACAAAACATGAAGTAGGTCGGAAAGCAAAACACCTATATCCTATATTATCACTTATGGCATTATCTAATAACTGACACAGATGAACATATTTCCAAAGAGAAAGACACTCACAGGCTTAGAAAACAAACTATGCTCATCTGAAAGGAAAGGAGGGGGGAAATTGAGAAATGAAGATTAGTGTTACTATACATGTACAAACACATATTATATACATGTATCAAAAACACCGAACATATAGCAAGGGAGGTCGATGGAACACTGTAGTATTTTCCATGGGAAGAGGATCTGTACATTAATAGACATACAGAATGTACAAATGAACCAGATTGTGTACACCTAGGACAAACAATATTCTAAACTTTTCCCAGATTAATAAAATTTTAAAAACCAAGAAGAAGTAATGAGACATAAACTTATGGGGATTTCTCCTGGAAAATTCCATTCTAATTTACAACCTAGGACAATGACTTCCAGAAAGGCTCTGCTGCCCTAGTACCCAGATTGAGGAATGGAGAAATGTTACCTCCTTTTGGCTGTTTCCCACAACAGCAGCTTTGAACCCACTGCAAAAGATCACTAAATTTTCACCAAAATGCCGTTCTGTAAATGACACTTGCCCTCCAGAAAATTTCTGGGGTCAAAAATCGACCAAAAACTTCACAAGAGGGCAACCTTCGAAGAACACAATTTCAAGAGCTATATTGTACTCACGGGTTTTTCTTTTAAGAGAAAAGAAAAAGTGGTAGGAATATGACGAATTTAAAAAAATTTAATGACATGGATACCCATAATACAAAAACCTATCAGCTCACAGCAGTCAGAATGGCCATTAGGAAAAATGCTGCAAAAAATAAATGGTGAAGGGAGTGTGGAGAAATGCGTACCCTCTTTTGTAAGGGGTGGCACGTAAAGAGCCACTAATGAAAACACAGTGTAGGTGCTTTGAAAAGGGAAACATTGAGCTACCAGTCAATCAATCACAACCACTGCTTGGCCTATCACCTGAGAGAATGAGAATCAAAAAGTCACAGGCTGGCAAACCTGTACGCCAGCAAGATTTACCATAGCCAGCACGTGGAAGCAATGAAAATGTCCATCAACCGAGGAATGCACCAAGAAGAAGTGGTCCACTTACAAAATGGAATATTACTCTAATAATAAATATAAATTAAATTTAAAAACAAACAAAAGCAAGGAGACATCAACATTTGTGGGTTTATCCGGGCACATTGCACTCTAATTTATAACCGAAGAACACCACTGGCCGGTAGGTCTGTTTCCCTAGTACAAGCAAGGGGAATGTAGAAAGGCTGCCGCTCTCTGGCCGTTACCTGCAAAAGCAGGTTTAAATCCTGAGCTAATGTCACTTCATATGAACAAGTACTGCAGGGCTGTAAATGAAACCTGCCCTCAAAATGTCTTGAGGGAGATAATGGCCAAAATATTTCAAATGGTGACACATACTTTAAGAAAACACTTTGAAGAAATAAGCTCTAATCACAGCTGGAAAAATAAAAGGGACATGTCTTAAAGCTCAATTTCAACGCATTATGAGACACATGCAAATTCAACCACAAAGAGGTATCAGCTCACACCACTCAGAATAATCATCAGCAAAAACTACAAAGAATAAATCCTGAAGGTGCTGGGAAGAAATACATGCCCTCCACATTAAGTGGGACATAACCTGGAAAGAACCACTAAGGAGAACAGAACAGAGGTGCCTTTAAAAGGTATACATTGAGCTAGCGTATGATCCAGCAGACCTATTCCTGGACCTATAAACTAAGAAGACAGAATTGGAAGGACACAGGCACGCAAATCTGCACTGCATAGTATTACAATAGCCAAGATATGGAAGTAACCAAAAAGTCCATCGACAGATGGGTGGACAAAGAAGAACTGCTAACTGTACAGATGGAATGTGAGCTACTGAAAAAATGATACAATGCCATTTGCAGCACCATAGATGAGTCTAGAAGTAATCATGCAACTTGGAGTAAGTGAGAAAGCGAAAGACACATATCCTATCATATCACATATAGGGGTTACCTAAAAAATGATACAAACAAAGATATTTCCACAAACACTATCATAGATTCATTAAAAAAACTTATGGTTCACCAAATGGACAGGTGTGAGGATTGGATACATTACCATATTGAGGTTAACACAGAGATACAAACACATGTGAAATATATAATCACCAAAGACCTACGCAATACCAAGAGAAGACTACTCAACATTGTGTCATAACCTACATGGGAAAAGGATCCGAAGAAGAATAGATATATGTATATGTGTGAAAGAACCACATCTTGCACACCTAGAACAAACAAAACATTTTAATCAAGTTTGCTGTGATAAAAAATAAAAATTAAGTTAAAAATACCAACAAGAAATAATGAGACATAAACTTAAAGGGCTTTTTCCTCGCACATTCTATTCTAATTAACACCTAGAACACCACTTCCAGTAAGGCTCTGTTGCCCTAGTAACCAGATTTGGTAAAGGAGAAATGCTGCCGCCTTGTGGCCGATTCCCGCAAGAGCAACTTTTAACCCACAGCTAATAGTCACTTACCATTCATAAGCAAACAGGGCTGTAAAGGACACCTGCCCTCAAAATTGTGCTGAGGTAGGGAATGGATAAAAGAATTCAAAACAGGCAAAATGTTCACGAAGATAGTATGAAGACGTAAGTTTTACTCACTCTCTTTTTAAAGAAAGGAAAATGGATAAAAGCTCAGCCTCAGGAAGTATTAGACTCATGCAATCTAATCTACAAAAACTTTTCAACTCACACCAATCGACTGACCATTGGCAAAAAGTCTACAAACAATAAATTCTGAAGAGGTTTTAGACAACTGTGTACCCTCTAGCTGCTGGTGAGATGTAAGAGGGTTAAACGCAAATAATGACAACAGAAAGGAGCTGCGTTTAAAAGGAAAAATTGAGGTACCATTCCATCCAGCAGGCACACCAATGGGCCACTCACCTGAGAAGACCAGAATGAAGAAGACCCGGGCTGCAAAAGCTGCACTGCAGCCTGATTCACAATAGACAAGACAGTGAAGCAACCAAAATGTCCATCAACAGATGAAACGATAAAGAAGAAGTGGTCCATGTACACAATGAATACTAGCCATGGAAAACAATGAAACACTGCTCTTTGAGGCACCATAGATGATCTTGGAGATAATCACAGAACATGAGGTAAGTCGGAAAGCAAAAGTCCTATATCCTATGATATCACTTATAGGCGTTATCTAATAACTGACACAAATGAACATATTTCCACACAGAAAGTCAATCACAGACTTATTAAAAAAAAACTATGCTTATCTAAAAGGAAAGGTGGGGGGAATGGATAAATGAAGATTAGCGTTACCATATGTATACAAATACATATTATATACATATATCAAAAAGACCAACCATATAGCAAGGAAGGATTACGGAACACTCTGTTATAATTTACACGGAAAGAGGATCTCTACATAAATAGTTATATACAATATGTAGATGAACCAGAGTGTGTACACGTTGGACGAACAACATTCTTACCATTACCCCAGTTGAAAAAATTAAAACAACGAACTAGGAGTAATGAGACATAAACTTATGGGGGGTTTTCCTGGCACATTCCATCCAAATTTAAAACCTAGGCAAACAACTTCCAGAATGGCTCTGCTGCCCTAGTACCCAGATTTGGGAATGGAGAAATGCTGCATCCTGGTGGCCGTTTCCCACAAGAGCAGCTTTAAACCCACTGCAAAAGGTCACTAAATATTCACCAATTGCAGGTCTGTAAATGACACCGGCCCTCCAAAAAATACTGAGGTCGAAAATCGACCAAAAAATTCCAGAGTGCAACCTTCCAAAAAGAAAATTTGAAGAGGTATATTATACTCACACTTTTTTTCTTTTTTCTTTTAACAGAAAAGAAAAAGGCGTGGAAAAATGATGAATTGTAGGAATTTTTACAGACATGTAAACCCAAATTACAAAAACCTATCAGCTCACACCAGTCAGAACTGCCATCAACAAAAATGCTGCAAACAATAAATGCTGACGTGATTGTGGAGAAATGCGTACCCTCGATTCTAATGGGGATGTGGTAAGAGCCACTAATGAAAGCACAATTGAGGTGCCTTGAAAAGGTAAACGTTGACCTACCATACCAGTCAATCAATCATACCCACTGCTGGGTCTATCACCTGAGAAAATGAAAATCAAAAATCACAGGCTGGCAATCCTGCACTCCAGCAATATTTACCATAGGCAACACTTGGAAGCAACGAAAATGTCCATCAACAGAGGAATGCACCAAGAAGAAGTGGTCCATGTACACAATGGAATATTAGCCATGGAAAACATTGAAGCACTGCTCTTTGAGGCACCATAGATGAGCCTGGAGATAATCACAAAACATGAAGTAGGTCGGACAGCAAAACACCTATATCCTATATTATCACTTATGGCATTATCTAATAACTGACACAGATGAACATATTTCCAAAGAGAAAGACACTCACAGGCTTAGAAATCAAACTATGCTCATCTGAAAGGAAAGGAGGGGGGAAATTAGGAAATGAAGATTAGTGTTACTATACATGTACAAACACATATTATATACATGTATCAAAAACACCGAACATATAGCAAGGGAGGTCGATGGAACACTGTAGTATTTTACATGGGAAGAGGATCTGTACATTAATAGACATACAGAATGTACAAATGAACCACATTGTGTACACCTAGGACAAACAATATTCTAAACTTTTCCCAGATTAAAAAAATTTTAAAAACCAAGAAGAAGTAATGAGACATAAACTTATGGGGATTTCTCCTGGAAAATTCCATTCTAATTTACAACCTAGGACAATGACTTCCAGAAAGGCTCTGCTGCCCTAGTACCCAGATTGGGGAATGGAGAAATGCTACCTCCTTGTGGCCGTTTCCCACAACAGCAGCTTTGAACCCACTGCAAAAGGTCACTAAATTTTCACCAACTTGCCGTTCTGTAAATGACACTTGCCCTCCAGAAAATTTCTGGGGTCAAAAATCGACCAAAAACTTCACAAGAGGGCAACCTTCGAAGAAGACAATTTCAAGAGCTATATTGTACTCACGGGTTTTTCTTTTAAGAGAAAAGAAAAAGGGGTAGGAATATGACGAATTTAAAAAAAATTAATGACATGCATAGCCATAATACAAAAACCTATCAGCTCACAGCAGTCAGAATGGCCATTAGGAAAAATGCTGCAAAAAATAAATGGTGAAGGGAGTGTGGAGAAATGCGTACCCTCTTTTGTAGGGGGTGGCACGTAAAGAGCCACTAATGAAAACACAGTGTAGGTGCTTTGAAAAGGGAAACATTGAGCTACCAGTCAATCAATCACAACCACTGCTTGGCCTATCACCTGAGAGAATGAGAATCAAAAAGTCACAGGCTGGCAAACCTGTATGCCAGCAAGATTTACCATAGCCAGCACGTGGAAGCAATGAAAATGTCCATCAACCGAGGAATGCACCAAGAAGAAGTGGTCCACTTACAAAATGGAATATTACTCTAATAATAAATATAAATTAAATTTAAAAACAAACAAAAGCAAGGAGACATCAACATTTGTGGGTTTATCCGGGCACATTGCACTCTAATTTATAACCGAAGAACACCACTGGCCGGTAGGTCTGTTTCCCTAGTACCAGCAAGGGGAATGTAGAAAGGCTGCCGCTCTCTGGCCGTTACCTGCAAAAGCAGGTTTAAAGCCTGAGCTAATGTCACTTCATATGAACAAGTACTGCAGGGCTGTAAATGAAACCTGCCCTCAAAATGTCTTGAGGGAGATAATGGCCAAAATATTTCAAATGGTGACACATACTTTAAGAAAACACTTTGAAGAAATAAGCTCTAATCACAGCTGGAAAAATTAAAAGGACATGTCTTAAAGCTCAATTTCAACGCATTATGAGACACATGCAAATTCAACCACAAAGAGGTATCAGCTCACACCACTCAGAATAATCATCAGCAAAAACTACAAAGAATAAATCCTGAAGGTGCTGGGAAGAAATACATGCCCTCCACATTAAGTGGGACATAACCTGGAAAGAACCACTAAGGAGAACAGAAGAGAGGTGCCTTTAAAAGGTAAACATTGAGCTAGCGTATGATCCAGCAGACCTATTCCTGGACCTATAAACTAAGAAGACAGAATTGGAAGGACACAGGCACGCAAATCTGCACTGCATAGTATGACAATAGCCAAGATATGGAAGTAACCAAAAAGTCCATCGACAGATGGGTGGACAAAGAAGAACTGCTACCTGTACAGATGGAATGTGAGCTACTGAAAAAATGATACAATGCCATTTGCAGCACCATAGATGAGTCTAGAAGTAATCATGCAACTTGGAGTAAGTGAGAAAGCGAAAGACACATATCCTATCATATCACATATAGGGGTTACCTAAAAAATGATACAAACAAAGATATTTCCACAAACACTATCATAGATTCATTAAAAAAACTTATGGTTCACCAAATGGACAGGTGTGAGGATTGGATACATTACCATATTGAGGTTAACAGAGAGATACAAACACATGTGAAATATATAATCACCAAAGACCTACGCAATACCAAGAGAAGACTACTCAACATTGTGTCATAACCTACATGGGAAAAGGATCCGAAGAAGAATAGATATATGTGTATGTGTGAAAGAACCACATCTTGCACACCTAGAACAAACAAAACATTGTAATCAAGTTTGCTGTGATAAAAAATAAAAATTAAGTTAAAAATACCAACAAGAAATAATGAGACATAAACTTAAAGGGCTTTTTCCTCGCACATTCTATTCTAATTAACACCTAGAACACCACTTCCAGTAAGGCTCTGTTGCCCTAGTAACCAGATTTGGTAAAGGAGAAATGCTGCCGCCTTGTGGCCGATTCCCGCAAGAGCAACTTTTAACCCACAGCTAATAGTCACTTACCATTCATAAGCAAACAGGGCTGTAAAGGACACCTGCCCTCAAAATTGTGCTGAGGTAGGGAATGGATAAAAGAATACAAAACAGGCAAAATGTTCACGAAGATAGTATGAAGACGTAACTTTTACTCACTCTCTTTTTAAAGAAAGGAAAATGGATAAAAGCTCAGCCTCAGGAAGTATTAGACTCATGCAATCTAATCTACAAAAACTTTTCAACTCACACCAATCGACTGACCATTGGCAAAAAGTCTACAAACAATAAATTCTGAAGAGGTTTTAGACAACTGTGTACCCTCTAGCTGCTGGTGAGATGTAAGAGGGTTAAACGCAAATAATGACAACAGAAAGGAGCTGCGTTTAAAAGGAAAAATTGAGGTACCATTCAATCCAGCAGGCACACCAATGGGCCACTCACCTGAGAAGACCAGAATGAAGAAGACCCGGGCTGCAAAAGCTGCACTGCAGCCTGATTCACAATAGACAAGACAGTGAAGCAACCAAAATGTCCATCAACAGATGAAACGATAAAGAAGAAGTGGTCCATGTACACAATGAATACTAGCCATGGAAAACAATGAAACACTGCTCTTTGAGGCACCATAGATGATCTTGGAGATAATCACAGAACATGAGGTAAGTCGGAAAGCAAAAGTCCTATATCCTATGATATCACTTATAGGCGTTATCTAATAACTGACACAAATGAACATATTTCCACACAGAAAGTCAATCACAGACTTATTAAAAAAAAACTATGCTTATCTAAAAGGAAAGGTGGGGGGAATGGATAAATGAAGATTAGCGTTACCATATGTATACAAATACATATTATATACATATATCAAAAAGACCAACCATATAGCAAGGAAGGATTACGGAACACTCTGTTATAATTTACACGGAAAGAGGATCTCTACATAAATAGTTATATACAATATGTAGATGAACCAGAGTGTGTACACGTTGGACGAACAACATTCTTACCATTACCCCAGTTGAAAAAATTAAAACAACGAACTAGGAGTAATGAGACATAAACTTATGGGGGGTTTTCCTGGCACATTCCATCCAAATTTAAAACCTAGGCAAACAACTTCCAGAATGGCTCTGCTGCCCTAGTACCCAGATTTGGGAATGGAGAAATGCTGCATCCTGGTGGCCGTTTCCCACAAGAGCAGCTTTAAACCCACTGCAAAAGGTCACTAAATATTCACCAATTGCAGGTCTGTAAATGACACCGGCCCTCCAAAAAATACTGAGGTCGAAAATCGACCAAAAAATTCCAGAGTGCAACCTTCCAAAAAGAAAATTTGAAGAGGTATATTATACTCACACTTTTTTCTTTTTTCTTTTAACAGAAAAGAAAAAGGCGTGGAAAAATGATGAATTGTAGGAATTTTTACAGACATGTAAACCCAAATTACAAAAACCTATCAGCTCACACCAGTCAGAACTGCCATCATCAAAAATGCTGCCAACAATAAATGCTGACGTGATTGTGGAGAAATGCGTACCCTCGATTCTAATGGGGATGTGGTAAGAGCCACTAATGAAAGCACAATTGAGGTGCCTTGAAAAGGTAAACGTTGACCTACCATACCAGTCAATCAATCATACCCACTGCTGGGTCTATCACCTGAGAAAATGAAAATCAAAAATCACAGGCTGGCAATCCTGCACTCCAGCAATATTTACCATAGGCAACACTTGGAAGCAACGAAAATGTCCATCAACAGAGGAATGCACCAAGAAGAAGTGGTCCATGTACACAATGGAATATTAGCCATGGAAAACATTGAAGCACTGCTCTTTGAGGCACCATAGATGAGCCTGGAGATAATCACAAAACATGAAGTAGGTCGGACAGCAAAACACCTATATCCTATATTATCACTTATGGCATTATCTAATAACTGACACAGATGAACATATTTCCAAAGAGAAAGACACTCACAGGCTTAGAAATCAAACTATGCTCATCTGAAAGGAAAGGAGGGGGGAAATTGAGAAATGAAGATTAGTGTTACTATACATATACAAATACATATTATATACATGTATCAAAAAGACCGAACATATAGCAAGGTAGGTCGACGGAACACTGTAATATTTTACATGGGAAGAGGATCTGTACATTAATAGACATACATAATGTACAAAGGAACTAGACTGCGTACACCAAAGACAAACAATATTCTAAACTTTACCCAGATTAAAAAAATTTAAAAACCAAGAAGAAGTAATGAGACATAAACTTATGGGGACTTCTCCTGGCAAATTCCATTCTAATTTACAACCTAGGACAATGAGTTCCAGAATTGCTCTGCTGCCCTAGTACCCAGATTGGGGAATGGAGAAATGCTACCTCCTTGTGGGAGTTTCCCACAACAGCAGCTTTGAACCTATTGCAAAAGGTCACTAAATATTCACCAACTTGCCGTTCTGTAAATGACACTTGCCCTCCAGAAAATTTCTGGGGTCAAAAATCGACCAAAAACTTCACAAGAGGGCAACCTTCGAAGAAGACAATTTCAAGAGCTATATTGTACTCACGGGTTTTTCTTTTAAGAGAAAAGAAAAAGGGGTAGGAATATGACGAATTAAAAAAAATTTAATGACATGCATACCCATAATACAAAAACCTATCAGCTCACAGCAGTCAGAATGGCCATTAGGAAAAATGCTGCAAAAAATAAACGGTGAAGGGAGTGTGGAGAAATGCGTACCCTCGGTTGTAAGGGGTGGCATGTAAAGAGCCACTAATGAAAACACAGTGTAGGTGCTTTGAAAAGGGAAACATTGAGCTACCAGTCAATCAACCACAACCACTGCTTGGCCTAACACCTGAGAGAATGAGAATCAAAAAGTCACAGGCTGGCAAACCTGTACGCCAGCAAGATTTACCATAGCCAGCACGTGGAAGCAATGAAAATGTCCATCAACCGAGGAATGCACCAAGAAGAAGTGGTCCACTTACAAAATGGAATATTACTCTAATAATAAATATAAATTAAATTTAAAAACAAACAAAAGCAAGGAGACATCAACATTTGTGGGTTTATCCGGGCACATTGCACTCTAATTTATAACCGAAGAACACCACTGGCCGGTAGGTCTGTTTCCCTAGTACCAACAAGGGGAATGTAGAAAGGCTGCCGCTCTCTGGCCGTTACCTGCAAAAGCAGGTTTAAATCCTGAGCTAATGTCACTTCATATGAACAAGTACTGCAGGGCTGTAAATGAAACCTGCCCTCAAAATGTCTTGAGGGAGATAATGGCCAAAATATTTCAAATGGTGACACATACTTTAAGAAAACACTTTGAAGAAATAAGCTCTAATCACAGCTGGAAAAATTAAAAGGACATGTCTTAAAGCTCAATTTCAACGCATTATGAGACACATGCAAATTCAACCACAAAGAGGTATCAGCTCACACCACTCAGAATAATCATCAGCAAAAACTACAAAGAATAAATCCTGAAGGTGCTGGGAAGAAATACATGCCCTCCACATTAAGTGGGACATAACCTGGAAAGAACCACTAAGGAGAACAGAAGAGAGGTGCCTTTAAAAGGTAAACATTGAGCTAGCGTATGATCCAGCAGACCTATTCCTGGACCTATAAACTAAGAAGACAGAATTGGAAGGACACAGGCACGCAAATCTGCACTGCATAGTATTACAATAGCCAAGATATGGAAGTAACCAAAAAGTCCATCGACAGATGGGTGGACAAAGAAGAACTGCTACCTGTACAGATGGAATGTGAGCTACTGAAAAAATGATACAATGCCATTTGCAGCACCATAGATGAGTCTAGAAGTAATCATGCAACTTGGAGTAAGTGACAAAGCGAAAGACACATATCCTATCATATCACATATAGGGGTTACCTAAAAAATGATACAAACAAAGATATTTCCACAAACACTATCATAGATTCATTAAAAAAACTTATGGTTCACCAAATGGACAGGTGTGAGGATTGGATACATTACCATATTGAGGTTAACAGAGAGATACAAACACATGTGAAATATATAATCACCAAAGACCTATGCAATACCAAGAGAAGACTACTCAACATTGTGTCATAACCTACATGGGAAAAGGATCCGAAGAAGAATAGATATATGTATATGTGTGAAAGAACCACATCTTGCACACCTAGAACAAACAAAACATTGTAATCAAGTTTGCTGTGATAAAAAATAAAAATTAAGTTAAAAATACCAACAAGAAATAATGAGACATAAACTTAAAGGGCTTTTTCCTCGCACATTCTATTCTAATTTACAGCCTAGAACACCACTTCCAGTAAGGCTCTGTTGCCCTAGTAACCAGATTTGGTAAAGGAGAAATGCTGCCGACTTGTGGCCGATTCCCTCAAGAGCAGCTTTTAACCCACAGCTAATGGTCACTTACCATTCACAAGGACTCAGGGCTGTAAAGGACACCTGCCCTCAAAATTGTGCTGCGGTAGGGAATGGATAAAAGAATTCAAAACAGGCAAAATGTTCACGAAGATAGTATGAAGAGGTAAGTTTTACTCACTCTCTTTTTAAAGAAAGGAAAATGGATAAAAGCTCAGCCTCAGGAAGCATTAGACTCATGCACTCTAATCTACAAAAACTTTTCAACTCACACCAGTCGACTGACCATTGGCAAAAAGTCTACAAACAATAAATGCTGAAGAGGTTTTAGAGAACTGTGTACCCTGTAGCTTCTGGTGAGATGTAAGAGGGTTAAACGCTAATAATGAGAACAGAAAGGAGCTGCGTTTAAAAGGAAAAATTGACGTACCATTCAATCCAGCAGGCGCACCAATGGGCCTCTCACCTGAGAAGACCAGAATGAAGAAGACCCGGGCTGCAAAAGCTGCACTGCAGCCTTATTCACAATAGACAAGACAGTGAAGCAACTAAAATGTCCATCAACAGATGAAAGGATAACGAAGAAGTGGTCCATGTACACAATGAATACTAGCCATGGAAAACAATGAAACACTGCTCTTTGAGGCACCATAGATGATCTTGGAGATAATCACAGTACATGAGGTAAGTCGGAAAGCAAAAGTCCTATATCCTATGATATCACATATAGGCGTTATCTAATAACTGACACAAATGAACATATTTCCACAGAGAAAGTCAATCACAGACTTATTAAAAAAAAACTATGCTTATTTAAAGGAAAGGTGGGGGAAATGGATAAATGAAGATTAGCGTTACCATATGTATACAAATGCATATAATATACATATATCAAAAAGACCGACCATATAGCAAGGAAGGATTACAGAACACTATGTAATAATTTACACGGGAAGAGGATCTCTACGTAAATAGTTATATAGAATCTGTAGATGAACCAGAGTGTGTACACGTTGGACGACCAACATTCTAACCATTACCCCAATTGAAAAAATTAAAACAACGAACCAAGAGTAATGAGACATAAACTTATGGGGGGTTTTCCTGGCACATTCCATCCAAATTTAAAACCTAGGGAAACAACTTCCAGAACGGCTCTGCTGCCCTAGTACCCAGATTTGGGAATGGAGAAATGCTGCATCCTTGTGGCCGTTTCCCACAAGAGCAGCTTTAAACCCACTGCAAAAGGTCACTAAATATTCACCAATTCCAGGTCTGTAAATGACAACGGCCCTCCAAAAAATACTGAGGTCGAAAATCGACCAAAAAATTCCAGAGTGCAACCTTCCAAAAAGAAAATTTGAAGAGGTATATTATAGTCACACTTTTTTTCTTTTTTCTTTTAACAGAAAAGAAAAAGGCGTGGAAAAATGATGAATTGTAGGAATTTTTACAGACATGTAAACTCAAATTACAAAAACCTATCAGCTCACACCAGTCAGAATGGCCATCAACAAAAATGCTGCAAACAATAAATGCTGACGTGATTGTGGAGAAATGCGTACCCTCGATTCTAAGGGGGACGTGGTAAGAGCCACTAAGGAAAGCACAATTAAGGTGCCTTGAAAATGTAAACGTTGAGCTACCATAGCAGTCAATCAATCATACCCACTGCTGGGTCTATCACCTGAGAAAATGAAAATCAAAAATCACAGGCTGGCAATCCTGCATTCCAGCAATATTTACCATAGGCAACACTTGGAAGCAATGAAAATGTCCATCAACAGAGAAATGCACCAAGAAGAAGTGGTCCATGTACACAATGGAATATTAGCCATGGAAAACATTGAAACACTGCTCTTTGAGGCACCATAGATGAGCCTGGAGATAATCACAAAACATGAAGTAGGTCGGAAAGCAAAACACCTATATCCTATATTATCACTTATGGCATTATGTAATAAGTGACACAGATGAACATATTTCCAAAGAGAAAGACACTCACAGGCTTAGAAAAAAAACTATGCTCATCTGAAAGGAAAGGAGGGGGGAAATTGGGAAATGAAGATTAGTGTTACTATACATATACAAATACATATTATATACATGTATCAAAAACACCGAACATATAGCAAGGGAGGTCGACGGAACACTGTAATATTTTACATGGGAAGAGGATCTGTACATTAAGAGACATACATAATGTACAAATGAACCAGATTGTGTACACCTAGGACAAACAATATTCTAAACTTTACCCAGATTAAAAAAATTTTAAAAACCAAGAAGAAGTAATGAGACATAAACTTATGGGGATTCCTCCTGGCAAATTCCATTCTAATTTACAACCTAGGACAATGACTTCCAGAAAGGCTCTGCTGCCCTAGTACCCAGATTGGGGAATGGAGAAATGCTACCTCCTTGTGGCCGTTTCCCACAACAGCAGCTTTGAACCCACTGCAAAAGGTCACTAAATTTTCACCAACTTGCCGTTCTGTAAATGACACTTGCCCTCCAGAAAATTTCTGGGGTCAAAAATCGACCAAAAACTTCACAAGAGGGCAACCTTCGAAGAAGACAATTTCAAGAGCTATATTGTACTCACGGGTTTTTCTTTTAAGAGAAAAGAAAAAGGGGTAGGAATATGACGAATTTAAAAAAAATTAATGACATGCATAGCCATAATACAAAAACCTATCAGCTCACAGCAGTCAGAATGGCCATTAGGAAAAATGCTGCAAAAAATAAATGGTGAAGGGAGTGTGGAGAAATGCGTACCCTCTTTTGTAGGGGGTGGCACGTAAAGAGCCACTAATGAAAACACAGTGTAGGTGCTTTGAAAAGGGAAACATTGAGCTACCAGTCAATCAATCACAACCACTGCTTGGCCTATCACCTGAGAGAATGAGAATCAAAAAGTCACAGGCTGGCAAACCTGTATGCCAGCAAGATTTACCATAGCCAGCACGTGGAAGCAATGAAAATGTCCATCAACCGAGGAATGCACCAAGAAGAAGTGGTCCACTTACAAAATGGAATATTACTCTAATAATAAATATAAATTAAATTTAAAAACAAACAAAAGCAAGGAGACATCAACATTTGTGGGTTTATCCGGGCACATTGCACTCTAATTTATAACCGAAGAACACCACTGGCCGGTAGGTCTGTTTCCCTAGTACCAGCAAGGGGAATGTAGAAAGGCTGCCGCTCTCTGGCCGTTACCTGCAAAAGCAGGTTTAAAGCCTGAGCTAATGTCACTTCATATGAACAAGTACTGCAGGGCTGTAAATGAAACCTGCCCTCAAAATGTCTTGAGGGAGATAATGGCCAAAATATTTCAAATGGTGACACATACTTTAAGAAAACACTTTGAAGAAATAAGCTCTAATCACAGCTGGAAAAATTAAAAGGACATGTCTTAAAGCTCAATTTCAACGCATTATGAGACACATGCAAATTCAACCACAAAGAGGTATCAGCTCACACCACTCAGAATAATCATCAGCAAAAACTACAAAGAATAAATCCTGAAGGTGCTGGGAAGAAATACATGCCCTCCACATTAAGTGGGACATAACCTGGAAAGAACCACTAAGGAGAACAGAAGAGAGGTGCCTTTAAAAGGTAAACATTGAGCTAGCGTATGATCCAGCAGACCTATTCCTGGACCTATAAACTAAGAAGACAGAATTGGAAGGACACAGGCACGCAAATCTGCACTGCATAGTATGACAATAGCCAAGATATGGAAGTAACCAAAAAGTCCATCGACAGATGGGTGGACAAAGAAGAACTGCTACCTGTACAGATGGAATGTGAGCTACTGAAAAAATGATACAATGCCATTTGCAGCACCATAGATGAGTCTAGAAGTAATCATGCAACTTGGAGTAAGTGAGAAAGCGAAAGACACATATCCTATCATATCACATATAGGGGTTACCTAAAAAATGATACAAACAAAGATATTTCCACAAACACTATCATAGATTCATTAAAAAAACTTATGGTTCACCAAATGGACAGGTGTGAGGATTGGATACATTACCATATTGAGGTTAACAGAGAGATACAAACACATGTGAAATATATAATCACCAAAGACCTACGCAATACCAAGAGAAGACTACTCAACATTGTGTCATAACCTACATGGGAAAAGGATCCGAAGAAGAATAGATATATGTGTATGTGTGAAAGAACCACATCTTGCACACCTAGAACAAACAAAACATTGTAATCAAGTTTGCTGTGATAAAAAATAAAAATTAAGTTAAAAATACCAACAAGAAATAATGAGACATAAACTTAAAGGGCTTTTTCCTCGCACATTCTATTCTAATTAACACCTAGAACACCACTTCCAGTAAGGCTCTGTTGCCCTAGTAACCAGATTTGGTAAAGGAGAAATGCTGCCGCCTTGTGGCCGATTCCCGCAAGAGCAACTTTTAACCCACAGCTAATAGTCACTTACCATTCATAAGCAAACAGGGCTGTAAAGGACACCTGCCCTCAAAATTGTGCTGAGGTAGGGAATGGATAAAAGAATACAAAACAGGCAAAATGTTCACGAAGATAGTATGAAGACGTAACTTTTACTCACTCTCTTTTTAAAGAAAGGAAAATGGATAAAAGCTCAGCCTCAGGAAGTATTAGACTCATGCAATCTAATCTACAAAAACTTTTCAACTCACACCAATCGACTGACCATTGGCAAAAAGTCTACAAACAATAAATTCTGAAGAGGTTTTAGACAACTGTGTACCCTCTAGCTGCTGGTGAGATGTAAGAGGGTTAAACGCAAATAATGACAACAGAAAGGAGCTGCGTTTAAAAGGAAAAATTGAGGTACCATTCAATCCAGCAGGCACACCAATGGGCCACTCACCTGAGAAGACCAGAATGAAGAAGACCCGGGCTGCAAAAGCTGCACTGCAGCCTGATTCACAATAGACAAGACAGTGAAGCAACCAAAATGTCCATCAACAGATGAAACGATAAAGAAGAAGTGGTCCATGTACACAATGAATACTAGCCATGGAAAACAATGAAACACTGCTCTTTGAGGCACCATAGATGATCTTGGAGATAATCACAGAACATGAGGTAAGTCGGAAAGCAAAAGTCCTATATCCTATGATATCACTTATAGGCGTTATCTAATAACTGACACAAATGAACATATTTCCACACAGAAAGTCAATCACAGACTTATTAAAAAAAAACTATGCTTATCTAAAAGGAAAGGTGGGGGGAATGGATAAATGAAGATTAGCGTTACCATATGTATACAAATACATATTATATACATATATCAAAAAGACCAACCATATAGCAAGGAAGGATTACGGAACACTCTGTTATAATTTACACGGAAAGAGGATCTCTACATAAATAGTTATATACAATATGTAGATGAACCAGAGTGTGTACACGTTGGACGAACAACATTCTTACCATTACCCCAGTTGAAAAAATTAAAACAACGAACTAGGAGTAATGAGACATAAACTTATGGGGGGTTTTCCTGGCACATTCCATCCAAATTTAAAACCTAGGCAAACAACTTCCAGAATGGCTCTGCTGCCCTAGTACCCAGATTTGGGAATGGAGAAATGCTGCATCCTGGTGGCCGTTTCCCACAAGAGCAGCTTTAAACCCACTGCAAAAGGTCACTAAATATTCACCAATTGCAGGTCTGTAAATGACACCGGCCCTCCAAAAAATACTGAGGTCGAAAATCGACCAAAAAATTCCAGAGTGCAACCTTCCAAAAAGAAAATTTGAAGAGGTATATTATACTCACACTTTTTTTCTTTTTTCTTTTAACAGAAAAGAAAAAGGCGTGGAAAAATGATGAATTGTAGGAATTTTTACAGACATGTAAACCCAAATTACAAAAACCTATCAGCTCACACCAGTCAGAACTGCCATCATCAAAAATGCTGCCAACAATAAATGCTGACGTGATTGTGGAGAAATGCGTACCCTCGATTCTAATGGGGATGTGGTAAGAGCCACTAATGAAAGCACAATTGAGGTGCCTTGAAAAGGTAAACGTTGACCTACCATACCAGTCAATCAATCATACCCACTGCTGGGTCTATCACCTGAGAAAATGAAAATCAAAAATCACAGGCTGGCAATCCTGCACTCCAGCAATATTTACCATAGGCAACACTTGGAAGCAACGAAAATGTCCATCAACAGAGGAATGCACCAAGAAGAAGTGGTCCATGTACACAATGGAATATTAGCCATGGAAAACATTGAAGCACTGCTCTTTGAGGCACCATAGATGAGCCTGGAGATAATCACAAAACATGAAGTAGGTCGGACAGCAAAACACCTATATCCTATATTATCACTTATGGCATTATCTAATAACTGACACAGATGAACATATTTCCAAAGAGAAAGACACTCACAGGCTTAGAAATCAAACTATGCTCATCTGAAAGGAAAGGAGGGGGGAAATTGAGAAATGAAGATTAGTGTTACTATACATATACAAATACATATTATATACATGTATCAAAAAGACCGAACATATAGCAAGGTAGGTCGACGGAACACTGTAATATTTTACATGGGAAGAGGATCTGTACATTAATAGACATACATAATGTACAAAGGAACTAGACTGCGTACACCAAAGACAAACAATATTCTAAACTTTACCCAGATTAAAAAAATTTAAAAACCAAGAAGAAGTAATGAGACATAAACTTATGGGGACTTCTCCTGGCAAATTCCATTCTAATTTACAACCTAGGACAATGAGTTCCAGAATTGCTCTGCTGCCCTAGTACCCAGATTGGGGAATGGAGAAATGCTACCTCCTTGTGGGAGTTTCCCACAACAGCAGCCTTGAACCTACTGCAAAAGGTCACTAAATATTCACCAACTTGCCGTTCTGTAAATGACACTTGCCCTCCAGAAAATTTCTGGGGTCAAAAATCGACCAAAAACTTCACAAGAGGGCAACCTTCGAAGAAGACAATTTCAAGAGCTATATTGTACTCACGGGTTTTTCTTTTAAGAGAAAAGAAAAAGGGGTAGGAATATGACGAATTAAAAAAAATTTAATGACATGCATACCCATAATACAAAAACCTATCAGCTCACAGCAGTCAGAATGGCCATTAGGAAAAATGCTGCAAAAAATAAACGGTGAAGGGAGTGTGGAGAAATGCGTACCCTCGGTTGTAAGGGGTGGCATGTAAAGAGCCACTAATGAAAACACAGTGTAGGTGCTTTGAAAAGGGAAACATTGAGCTACCAGTCAATCAACCACAACCACTGCTTGGCCTAACACCTGAGAGAATGAGAATCAAAAAGTCACAGGCTGGCAAACCTGTACGCCAGCAAGATTTACCATAGCCAGCACGTGGAAGCAATGAAAATGTCCATCAACCGAGGAATGCACCAAGAAGAAGTGGTCCACTTACAAAATGGAATATTACTCTAATAATAAATATAAATTAAATTTAAAAACAAACAAAAGCAAGGAGACATCAACATTTGTGGGTTTATCCGGGCACATTGCACTCTAATTTATAACCGAAGAACACCACTGGCCGGTAGGTCTGTTTCCCTAGTACCAACAAGGGGAATGTAGAAAGGCTGCCGCTCTCTGGCCGTTACCTGCAAAAGCAGGTTTAAAGCCTGAGCTAATGTCACTTCATATGAACAAGTACTGCAGGGCTGTAAATGAAACCTGCCCTCAAAATGTCTTGAGGGAGATAATGGCCAAAATATTTCAAATGGTGACACATACTTTAAGAAAACACTTTGAAGAAATAAGCTCTAATCACAGCTGGAAAAATTAAAAGGACATGTCTTAAAGCTCAATTTCAACGCATTATGAGACACATGCAAATTCAACCACAAAGAGGTATCAGCTCACACCACTCAGAATAATCATCAGCAAAAACTACAAAGAATAAATCCTGAAGGTGCTGGGAAGAAATACATGCCCTCCACATTAAGTGGGACATAACCTGGAAAGAACCACTAAGGAGAACAGAAGAGAGGTGCCTTTAAAAGGTAAACATTGAGCTAGCGTATGATCCAGCAGACCTATTCCTGGACCTATAAACTAAGAAGACAGAATTGGAAGGACACAGGCACGCAAATCTGCACTGCATAGTATTACAATAGCCAAGATATGGAAGTAACCAAAAAGTCCATCGACAGATGGGTGGACAAAGAAGAACTGCTACCTGTACAGATGGAATGTGAGCTACTGAAAAAATGATACAATGCCATTTGCAGCACCATAGATGAGTCTAGAAGTAATCATGCAACTTGGAGTAAGTGACAAAGCGAAAGACACATATCCTATCATATCACATATAGGGGTTACCTAAAAAATGATACAAACAAAGATATTTCCACAAACACTATCATAGATTCATTAAAAAAACTTATGGTTCACCAAATGGACAGGTGTGAGGATTGGATACATTACCATATTGAGGTTAACAGAGAGATACAAACACATGTGAAATATATAATCACCAAAGACCTATGCAATACCAAGAGAAGACTACTCAACATTGTGTCATAACCTACATGGGAAAAGGATCCGAAGAAGAATAGATATATGTATATGTGTGAAAGAACCACATCTTGCACACCTAGAACAAACAAAACATTGTAATCAAGTTTGCTGTGATAAAAAATAAAAATTAAGTTAAAAATACCAACAAGAAATAATGAGACATAAACTTAAAGGGCTTTTTCCTCGCACATTCTATTCTAATTTACAGCCTAGAACACCACTTCCAGTAAGGCTCTGTTGCCCTAGTAACCAGATTTGGTAAAGGAGAAATGCTGCCGACTTGTGGCCGATTCCCGCAAGAGCAGCTTTTAACCCACAGCTAATGGTCACTTACCATTCACAAGGACTCAGGGCTGTAAAGGACACCTGCCCTCAAAATTGTGCTGCGGTAGGGAATGGATAAAAGAATTCAAAACAGGCAAAATGTTCACGAAGATAGTATGAAGAGGTAAGTTTTACTCACTCTCTTTTTAAAGAAAGGAAAATGGATAAAAGCTCAGCCTCAGGAAGCATTAGACTCATGCACTCTAATCTACAAAAACTTTTCAACTCACACCAGTCGACTGACCATTGGCAAAAAGTCTACAAACAATAAATGCTGAAGAGGTTTTAGAGAACTGTGTACCCTGTAGCTTCTGGTGAGATGTAAGAGGGTTAAACGCTAATAATGAGAACAGAAAGGAGCTGCGTTTAAAAGGAAAAATTGACGTACCATTCAATCCAGCAGGCGCACCAATGGGCCTCTCACCTGAGAAGACCAGAATGAAGAAGACCCGGGCTGCAAAAGCTGCACTGCAGCCTTATTCACAATAGACAAGACAGTGAAGCAACTAAAATGTCCATCAACAGATGAAAGGATAACGAAGAAGTGGTCCATGTACACAATGAATACTAGCCATGGAAAACAATGAAACACTGCTCTTTGAGGCACCATAGATGATCTTGGAGATAATCACAGTACATGAGGTAAGTCGGAAAGCAAAAGTCCTATATCCTATGATATCACATATAGGCGTTATCTAATAACTGACACAAATGAACATATTTCCACAGAGAAAGTCAATCACAGACTTATTAAAAAAAAACTATGCTTATTTAAAGGAAAGGTGGGGGAAATGGATAAATGAAGATTAGCGTTACCATATGTATACAAATGCATATAATATACATATATCAAAAAGACCGACCATATAGCAAGGAAGGATTACAGAACACTATGTAATAATTTACACGGGAAGAGGATCTCTACGTAAATAGTTATATAGAATCTGTAGATGAACCAGAGTGTGTACACGTTGGACGACCAACATTCTAACCATTACCCCAATTGAAAAAATTAAAACAACGAACCAAGAGTAATGAGACATAAACTTATGGGGGGTTTTCCTGGCACATTCCATCCAAATTTAAAACCTAGGGAAACAACTTCCAGAACGGCTCTGCTGCCCTAGTACCCAGATTTGGGAATGGAGAAATGCTGCATCCTTGTGGCCGTTTCCCACAAGAGCAGCTTTAAACCCACTGCAAAAGGTCACTAAATATTCACCAATTCCAGGTCTGTAAATGACAACGGCCCTCCAAAAAATACTGAGGTCGAAAATCGACCAAAAAATTCCAGAGTGCAACCTTCCAAAAAGAAAATTTGAAGAGGTATATTATAGTCACACTTTTTTTCTTTTTTCTTTTAACAGAAAAGAAAAAGGCGTGGAAAAATGATGAATTGTAGGAATTTTTACAGACATGTAAACTCAAATTACAAAAACCTATCAGCTCACACCAGTCAGAATGGCCATCAACAAAAATGCTGCAAACAATAAATGCTGACGTGATTGTGGAGAAATGCGTACCCTCGATTCTAAGGGGGACGTGGTAAGAGCCACTAAGGAAAGCACAATTAAGGTGCCTTGAAAATGTAAACGTTGAGCTACCATAGCAGTCAATCAATCATACCCACTGCTGGGTCTATCACCTGAGAAAATGAAAATCAAAAATCACAGGCTGGCAATCCTGCATTCCAGCAATATTTACCATAGGCAACACTTGGAAGCAATGAAAATGTCCATCAACAGAGAAATGCACCAAGAAGAAGTGGTCCATGTACACAATGGAATATTAGCCATGGAAAACATTGAAACACTGCTCTTTGAGGCACCATAGATGAGCCTGGAGATAATCACAAAACATGAAGTAGGTCGGAAAGCAAAACACCTATATCCTATATTATCACTTATGGCATTATGTAATAAGTGACACAGATGAACATATTTCCAAAGAGAAAGACACTCACAGGCTTAGAAAAAAAACTATGCTCATCTGAAAGGAAAGGAGGGGGGAAATTGGGAAATGAAGATTAGTGTTACTATACATATACAAATACATATTATATACATGTATCAAAAACACCGAACATATAGCAAGGGAGGTCGACGGAACACTGTAATATTTTACATGGGAAGAGGATCTGTACATTAAGAGACATACATAATGTACAAATGAACCAGATTGTGTACACCTAGGACAAACAATATTCTAAACTTTACCCAGATTAAAAAAATTTTAAAAACCAAGAAGAAGTAATGAGACATAAACTTATGGGGATTCCTCCTGGCAAATTCCATTCTAATTTACAACCTAGGACAATGACTTCCAGAAAGGCTCTGCTGCCCTAGTACCCAGATTGGGGAATGGAGAAATGCTACCTCCTTGTGGCCGTTTCTGAAAACAGCAGCTTTGAACCCACTGCAAAAGGTCACTAAATTTTCACCAACTTGCAGTTCTGTAAATGACACCTGCCCTCCAGAAAATTTTTCGGGTCAAAAGTCGACCAAAAACTTCACAAGAGGGCAACCTTCGAAGAAGACAATTTCAAGAGCTATATAGTACTCACGGGGTTTTATTTTAAGAGAAAAGAAAAAGGGGTAGGAATATGACGAATTTAAAAAAATTTAATGACATGCATACCCATATTACAAAAACCTATCAGCTCACAGCAGTCAGAATGGCCATTAGGAAAAATGCTGCAAAAAATAAACGGTGAAGGGAGTATGGAGAAATGCGTACCCTCGGTTGTAAGGGGTGGCATGTAAAGAGCCACTAATGAAAACACAGTGTAGGTGATTTGAAAAGGGAAACATTGAGCTACCAGTCAATCAATCACAACCACTGCTTGGCCTATCACCTGAGAAAATGAGAATCAAAAAGTCACAGGCTGGCAAACCTGTACGCCAGAAAGATTTACCATAGCCAGCACGTGGAAGCAATGAAAATGTCCATCAACCGAGGAATGCACCAAGAAGAAGTGGTCCAAGTACACCATGGAATATTACTCTAATAATAAATATAAACTAAATTTAAAAACAAACAAAAGCAAGGAGACATCAACATTTGTGGGTTTATCCGGGCACATTGCACTCTAATTTATAACCGAAGAACACAACTGGCCGGTAAGTCTGTTTCCCTAGCACCAGCAAGGGGAATGTAGAAAGGCTGCCGCTCTCTGGCCGTTACCTGCAAAAGCAGGTTTAAAGCCTGAGCTAATGGTCACTTCATATGAACAAGTACTGCAGGGCTGTAAATGAAACCTGCCCTCAAAATGTCTTGAGGGAGATAATGGCCAAAATATTTCAAATGGTGACACATACTTTAAGAAAACACTTTGAAGAAATAAGCTCTAATCACTGCTGGAAAAATAAAAATGACATGTCTTAAAGCTCAATTACAACGCATTATGAGACACATGCAAATTCAACCACAAAGAGGTATCAGCTCACACCACTCAGAATAACCATCAGCAAAAACTACAAAGAATAAATGCTGAAGGTGCTGGGAAGAAATACATACCCTCCACTTTAAGTGGGACGTAACCTGGAAAGGGCCACTAAGGAGAACAGAATAGAGGTGCCTATAAAAGGTAAACATTGAGCTACCATATGATCCAGCACACCTATTCCTGGACCTATAACCTAAGAAGGCCAAATTGGAAGGACACAGGCACGCAAATCTGTATTGCATATTATTACAATAGCCAAGATATGGAAGTAACCAAAAAGTCCACCGACAGATGGGTGGACAAAGAAGAACTGCTATCTGTACAGATGGAATATGAGCTAGTGAAAAAATGAAACAATGTCATTTGCAGCACCACAGATGAGTCTAGAAGTAATCACACAACTTGGAGTAAGTTAGAAAGCGAAAGACACATATCCTATCATATCACATATAGGGGTTACCTAAAAAATGATACAAACAAAGATATTTCGACAGAGAAACACTATCACAGATTCATTAAAAATCTTGGGGCTTCCCTGGTGGCGCAGTGGTTGAGAATCTGCCTGCCAATGTAGGGGACACAGGTTCTAGCCCTGGTCTGGGAAGATTCCGCATGCCACGGAGCAACTGGGCCCGTGAGCCACAGTTACTGATCCTGCACGTCTGGAGCCTGTGCTCCACAACAAGAGAGGCCACGATGGTGAGAGGCCCACGCACCGCGATGAAGAGTGGTCCCCACTTGCCACAACTAGAGAAAGCTCTCGCACAGAAACGAAGACCCAACACAGTCATAAATAAAGAAATAAATAAATAAAAGAACATGAATTTCTAAAAAAAAAATCAGAATGATAACAAACTTTAAAAATAAATAAATAAATAAATAAATAAATAAATAAATCTTATGGTTTACCAAATAGAAAGGTGTGAGGATTGGATACATTACCATATTTAGGTTAACAGAGAGTTACAAACACATGTGAAATATATAATCACAAAGACCTACGCAATACCAAGAGAAGACTACTCAACATTGTGTCATAACCTACATGGGAAAAGGATCCGAAGAAGAATAGATATATGTATATGTGTGAAAGAACCACATCTTGCACACCTAGAACAAACAAAACCTTGTAATCAACTTTGCTGTGATAAAAAATAAAAATTAATTTAAAAATACCAACAAGAAATAATGAGACATAAACTTAAAGGGCTTTATCCTCGCACATTCCATTCTAATTTACAACCTAGAACACCACTTCCAGTAAGGCTCTGTTGCCCTAGTAACCAGATTTGGTAAAGGAGAAATGCTGCCGCCTTGTGGCCGATTCCCGCAAGAGCAGCTTTTAACCCACAGCTAATGGTCACTTACCATTCACAAGGACTCAGGGCTGTAAAGGACACCTGCCCTCAAAATTGTGCTGAGGTAGGGAATTGATAAAAAAAATTCAAAACAGGCCAAATTTTTAAAAAATAGTATGAAGAGGTAAGTTTTACTCACTCTCTTTTTAAAGAAAGGAAAATGGATAAAAGCTCAACCTCAGGAAATATTAGACTCATGCAATCTAATCCACAAAAAGTTTTCAACTCGCACCAGTCGACAGACCATTGGCAAAAAGTCTACAAACAATAAATGCTGAAGAGGTTTTAGAGAACTGTGTACCCTCTAGCTGCTGGTGAGATGTAAAAGGGTTAAAAGCTAATAATGAGAACAGAAAGGAGCTGCGTTTAAAAGGAAAAATTGAAGTATCATTCTATCCAGCAGGTGCACCAATGGGCCTCTCACCTGAGAAGACCAGAATGAAGAAGACCCGGGCTGCAAAAGCTGCACTGCAGCCTTATTCACAATAGACAAGACAGTGAAGCAACCAAAATGTCCATCAACAGATGAAAGGATAAAGAAGAAGTGGTCCATGTACACCATGAAAACTAGCCATCGAAAACAATGAAACAGTGCTCTTTGAGGCACCATAGATGATCTTGGAGATAATCAGAGAACATGAGGTAAGTCGGAAAGCAAAAGTCCTATATCCTATGATATCACTTATAGGCGTTATCTAATAACTAACAAAAATGAAACATATTTCCACAGAGAAAGTCAATCACAGACTTATTAAAAAAAATACTACGCTTATCTAAAAGGAAAGGTGGGGGGAATGGATAAATGTAGATTAGCGTTACCATATGCATAAAAATACATATTATATACATATATCAAAAAGACCGACCATATAGCAAGGAAGGTTTACTGAACACTCTGTAATAATTTACACGGGAAGATGATCTCTACATAAATATGTATATAGAATATGTAGATGAACCAGAGTGTGTACACCTTGGACAAGCAACATTCTAACCATTACCCCAATTGAAAAAATTAAAACAACGAACTAGGAGTAATGAGACATAAACTTATGGGGGGTATTTCTGGCACATTCCATTCAAATTTACAACCTAGGCAAATGACTTCCAGAACGGCTCTGCTGCCCTAGTACCCAGATTTGGGAATGGAGATAGGCTGCATCCTTGTGGCCGTTTCCCACACCACCACCTTTAAACCCACTGCAAAAGGTCACTAAATATTCAGCAATTGCAGTTCTGTAAATGACACCTGCCCTCCAAAAAATACTGAGGTCGAAAATCGACCAAAAAATTCCAGAGTGCAACCTTCCAAAAAGAAAATTTGAAGACGTATATTATACTAACACTTTTTTTCTTTTTTCTTTTAACAGAAAAGAAAAATCCGTGGAGAAATGATGAATTGTAGGAATTTTTACAGACATGTAAACCCACATTACAAAAACCTATCAGCTCACACCAGTCAGAATGGCCATCAACATGAATGCTGCAAACAATAAATGCTGACGTGACTGTGGAGAAATGCGTACACTCAATTCTAAGCGGGACGTGGTAAGACCCACTAATGAAAGCACAATTGAGGTGCTTTGAAAAGGTAAACGTTGAGCTACCATACCAGTCAATCAATCATACCCACTGCTGGGTCTATCACCTGAGAAAATGAAAATCAAAAATCACAGGCTGGCAATCCTGCACTCCAGCAATATTTACCTTAGGCAACGCTTGGAAGCAACGAAAATGTCCATCAACAGAGGAATGCACCAAGAAGAAGTGGTCCATGTACACAATGGAATATTAGCCATGGAAAACATTGAAGCACTGCTCTTTGAGGCACCATAGATGAGCCTGGACATAATCACAAAACATGAAGTAGGTCGGAAAGCAAAACACCTATATCCTATATTATCACTTATGGCATTATCTAATAACTGACACAGATGAACATATTTCCAAAGAGAAAGACACTCACAGGCTTAGAAAACAAACTATGCTCATCTAAAAGGAAAGGAGGGGGGAAATTGAGAAATGAAGATTAGTGTTACTATACATATACAAATACATATTATATACATGTATCAAAAAGACCGAACACATAGCAAGGGAGGTCGACGGAACACTGTAATATTTTACATGGGAAGAGGATCTGTACATTAAGAGACATACATAATGTACAAATGAACCAGATTGTGTACACCTAGGACAAACAATATTCTAAACTTTACCCAGATTAAAAAAATTTTAAAAACCAAGAAGAAGTAATGAGACATAAACTTATGGGGATTCCTCCTGGCAAATTCCATTCTAATTTACAACCTAGGACAATGACTTCTAGAAAGGCTCTGCTGCCCTAGTACCCAGATTGGGGAATGGAGAAATGCTACCTCCTTGTGGCCGTTTCCCACTACAGCAGCTTTGAACCCACTGCAAACGGTCACTAAATTTTCACCAACTTGCAGTTCTGTAAATGGCACCTGCCCTCCAGAAAATTTCTGGGGCCAAAAATCGACCAAAAAATTCAGAAGAGGGCAACCTTCGAAGAAGACAATTTCAAGAGCTATATTGTACCCACGGTTTTTTTTTAAGAGAAAAGAAAAAGGCATAGGAATATGATGAATTTAAAAAATTTTAATGACATGCATACCCATATTACAAAAACCTATCAGCTCACAGCAGTCAGAATGGCCATTAGGAAAAATGCTACAAAAAATAAATGGTGAAGGGAGAGTGGAGAAATGTGTACCCTCGGTTGTAAGGGGGGGCATGTAAAGAGCCACTAATGAATACACGATGTAGGTGCTTTGAAAAGGGAAACATTGAGCTACCAGTCAATCAATCACAACCACTGCTTGGCCTATCACCTGAGAAAATGAGAATCAAAAAGTCACAGGCTGGCAAACCTGTACGCCAGCAAGATTTACCATAGCCAGCACTTTGAATCAATGAAAATGTCCATCAACCGAGGAATGCACCAAGAAGAAGTGGTCCATGTACACAATGGAATATAAGCCATGGAAAACAATGAAGCACTGCTCTTTGAGGCACCATAGTTGAGCCTGGAGATAATCACAAAACATGAGGTATGTCGGAAAGCAAAAGACCTATACCCTATGATATCACTTATGGTGTTATCTAATAACTGACAGAAATGAACATATTTCCAAAGAGAAAGACACTCACGTGCTTAGAAATCAAACTCTGCTCATGTATAAGGAAAGGTGGGAGCAATGGATAAATGAATGTTAGTGTTACTATATATATATAAATACATAGTATATACATATATCAAAAAGCCAGACCATATATTAAGGGGGTTTTACGGAACACTCTGTAATATTTTACATAGGAACAGGATCTGTACATGAATATACGTATATAATGTATAAATGAACCAGACTCTGTACACTTAGGACAAAGAATATTCTAATCTTAACCCCAATTTAAAAAAAAAATTTAAAAAAACAAGGAGACGTAATGAGACTTAAACATATGGGGCTATCTCCTGGCACATTCAATTCTAATTTACAACCTAGGAACACGACTTCCAGAAAGGCTCTTGCCCTAGTACCCAGATTTTGGAATGGAGAAATGCTACCTCATTGTAGCCGTTTCCCACAACAGAAGCTTTAAACCCATTGCATAAGGTCACTAAGTATTCAGATAACCGCAGACCTGTAAATGACACCTACTCTCCAAAACAATCCTTGGGTTGAAAATTGACCAAAAAATTCAAACGAGGGCAACGTTCCAAGAAGACACTTTCAAGAGGTATATTGTACTCACACTTTTTTCTTTTTTTTTTTAAACAGAAAATAAAAGGTGTGGAAAACTGATGAATTTAAAAATTTTAATGAAATGAATACCCATATTACAAAAACCTATCAGCTCACAGCAGTCAGAATGGCCATTAGGAAAAATGCTGCAAAAAATAAATGCTGAAGGGAATGTGGAGAAATGCGTACACTTGGTTGTAAGGGGGGGCATGTAAAGAGCCACTAATGAAAACACAATGTAGGTGCTTTGAAAAGGGAAACATTGAGATACCAGTCAATCAGTCACAACCACTGCTGGGCCTATCACCTGAGAAAATGAAAATCATAAAGTCACAGGCTGGCCATCCCGCACTCCAGCACTATTTACCATAGCCAACACTTGGAAGCAACAAAAATGTCCATCAACCGAGGAATGCACCAAGACGAAGTGGTCCATGTACACAATGGAATATTACTCCAATAATAAATATAAATTAAATCTAAAAAACAAAACAAAAGTAAGGAGACATCAGCATTTGTGGCTTCATCCCGGCACATTGCACTCTAATTTATAACAGAGGGTCACCAGTGGCCGGAAGGTGTGTTTCCCTAGTTACCAGAGTGTGGAACATAGAAAGGCTGCTGCCTTCTGGCCGTTACCTGCAAAAGCAGCTTTAAAGCCTGTGCTAATGGTCACTTCATATGAACAAGTACTGCAGGGCTGTAAATGAAACCTGCCCTCAACATGTCTTGAGGGAGGTAATGGCCAAAAAATTTCAAAATGTGACACATACTTTAAGTAAACACTTTGAAGAACTAAGCTGTAATCACAGTTTGATAAATAAAAAGGACATGCTTTAAAGCTCAATTTCAACAGATTATGGGACACATGCACGTTCAACCACAAAGAGGTCTCAGCTGGTACCTGTCAGAATAACCATCAGCAATAAGACTACAAACAATAAATACTGAAGGTGTTTTGGAGAAATGCATACCCTCAACTTTAAGTTGGACGTAACCTGGAAACAGCCACTAATGAGAACTGAATGGTGGTGCCTTTAAAACGTACACACTGAGCTACCATATGATACAGCAAACCCACTCCTTGGCCTATAACATAGGAAGATAGATCTGGAAAGACACAGGCAAGCAAATGTGCATTGCAGCAGTATTACAGTAGCCAAGACATGGATGCAACCAAAAAGTCCATCAAGAGTTGCGTGGCCAAAGAAGAACTGGTTCATGTACAGATGGAATATTAGCCAGGGAAAAAAATGAAACAATGCCATTTGCAGCACCATGTATGTTTCTTGAGGTAATCAGGCAAATTGTACTAAGTCAGAAAACAAAAGACACATATCCTATAATATCACTTATAGGTCTTAGCTAAAAATTGATACCAATGAAGATATTTCCACAGAGAAATGCAATCACAGATTCATTAAAGAAACTTATGTTTCACCAAATGGAAAGCTGTGAGGACTGGATACATTAGGATATTGAGGTTAACATAGATATAGAAACATATGTGAAACATGTAATCACCAAAGACCTACGTAATACCAAGAGAAGATTACTCAACATTGTGTCATAACCTACATGGGAAAATGATCCAAAGAAGAATAGATATATGTATATGTTTAAAAGAACCACATCTTGCACACCTAGAAGAAACAAAACATTTTAATCAAATTTGCTCTGATAAAAAATAAAAATTAATTAAAAAAAGAACAAGAAGTAATGAGACATAAACTTAAGGGGCTTTTTGCTGGCACATTGCATTCTACTTTACAACCAGAACATGACTTCCATTAAGGCTCTGTCATCACTAATAAAGCTGCTTTATAAGCAATGTTGAAGATAGCTTAAAAGAAGTCTCACTAATTATTGATAGTAGCAAGAAAACAAAGTAAAGTAAAAATCTCACTGCAAAAAGTATACATAGAGTGAGGATAGTAGATCAAACACTTATTACATTTCTGTAAAGAATAAAAGACAACAATAGTATGTTTTTTTTAAAAAGAAAGGGCCCAAATAAATCTGAAATGAAAGAGATAATGTTACAACAGACACCACAGAAATACAAAGTATCCTAAGATACACACAGGGTAACTCAGGGCTCAGACTGGACAGGGCCCACTCTCCAGTCCCCTTTACATGACTTACAGGAGCCTCAGGAACTGAGGAGGGGGTCCCTGAGGAGAGGCTCAAGATAGAATATGGTAGGCATTAACATGGCTCCATTCATCTTAAACATGCCTGAACTACATTCACACGAGATGATTTTGTCCTGTATGTACATCGGCACCTCTTGTTGGAACTGCAGATCTTTGGCTTCATCACCTCTACTGAGAGCATTAGCTTCACCTGCTGTGGACCGTCTCCTATAGGATTTCTAGAACCACAAAACATCGAAGCTTCACGGGACCCAGAGTCTGTGCGACTCCACGCAGAGTCTCAGAGTCTCAACTCCACTCAGATACTCCACTCTTGGAGGGCACACACAAAGTAGTGTGCACATCAGGGCCCAGGGGAAGGAGCAGTGACCCCGTAGGAGAATGACCAGAACTACCTGATAGTTTTAGAGGGTCTCCTGCAGAGGCAGGTGGTGGCTGTGGCTGTGGCTCACTGTGATGACAACGACACTGGTAGCAGAAGTTCTGGGAAATACTCTTTGGTGTGAGCCCTCCCAGAGTCCGCCATTAGCCCCACCAAGAGCAAGGTAGGCTCCAGTGCTGGGTTGCCTCAGGCCAAACAACCAACGGGGAGGGAACCCAGCCCCATGGATCAGCAGACAAGCGGATTAAACTTTTTATTAAAGTTTTATTTAATCCGCAGACAAGCAGATTAAAGCTCTGCCCAACAAAGCAACACCCAGCTCTACCCACCACCAGTCCCTCCCATCAGGAAGCTCGCACAAGCCTCTAAGACAGACTCATCCACTGGAGAGCAGACAGCAGAAGGAAGAAGAACTACAATTCTGAAGCCTGTGGAAGGAAAACCACATTCACAGAAAGATACACAAAATGAAAAGGCAGAGGACTTTATACCAGATCAAGGAACAAGATAAAACCCCAGAAAAAAAACGAAATGAGGTGGAGATAGGGAACCTTCCAGAAAAAGAATCAGAATAAAGATAGTGAAGATGATCCTAGACCTTGGCAAAAGAATGGAGGCAAAAACAAAAAGAATAAAATATCTAGGAATAAACCTACCTAAGGAGACAAAAGACCTGTATGCAGAAAATTATAGGACACTGATGAAAGAAATTAAAGATGATACAAATAGATGGAGAGAGATACCATGTTCTTGGATTGGAAGAATCAACATTGTGAAAATGACTCTACTACCCAAAGCAATCTACAGATTCAATGCAATCCCTATCAAATTACCACTGGCATTTTTCACAGAACTAGAACAAAAAATTTCACAATTTGTATGGAGACACAAAAGACCCCGAATAGCCAAAGCAATCTTGAGAATGAAAAATGGAGCTGGAGGAATCAGGCTCCCTGACTTCAGACTATATTACAAAGCTACAGTAATCAAGACAGTTTGGTACTGGCACAAAAACAGAAATATAGATCAATGGAACAGGATAGAAAGCCCAGAGATAAACCCACGCACATATGGTCACCTTATCTTTGATAAAGGAGGCAAGCATATACAGTGGAGAAAAGACAGCCTCTTCAATAAGTGGTGCTGGGAAAATTGGACAGGTACATGTAAAAGTATGAAATTAGAACACTCCCTGACACCATACAGAAAAATAAACTCAAAATGGATTAAAGACCTAAGTGTAAAGCCAGACACTATCAAACTCTTAGAGGAAAACATAGGCAGAACACTCTATGACATACATCACCGCAAGATCCTTTTTGACCCACCTCCTAGAGAAATGGAAATAAAAACACAAATAAACAAATGGGACCTAATGAAACTTAAAAGTTTTTGCACAGCAAAGGAAACCATAAACAAGACCAAAAGACAACCCTCATAATGGGAGAAAATATTTGCAAATGAAGCAAATGACAAAGGATTAATCTCCAAGATTTACAAGCAGCTCATGCAGCTCAATAACAAAAAAACAAACAACCCAATCCAAAAATGGGCAGAAGACCTAAATAGACATTTCTCCAAAGAAGATATACAGATGGCCAACAGACACATGAAAGAATGCGCAACATCATTAATCATTAGAGAAATGCAAATCAAAACTACAATGAGGTATCATCTCACACCGGTCAGAATGGCCATCATCAAAAAATCTAGAAACAATAAATGCTGGAGAGGGTGTGGAGAAAAGGGAACACTCTTGCACTGTTGGTGGGAATGTAAATTGATACAGCCACTATGGAGAACAGTATGGAGGTTCCTTAAAAAACTAAAAAATAGAACTACCATACGACCCAGCAATCCCACTACTGGGCATATACCCTGAGAAAACCATAATTCAAAAAGAGTCATGTACCAATATGTTCATTGCAGCTCTATTTACAATAGCCAGGACATGGAAGCAACCTAAGTGTCCATCATTGGATGAATGGATAAAGAAGTTGTGGCACATATATACAATGGAATATTACTCAGCCATAAAAAGAAATGAAATGGAGGTATTTGTAATGAAGTGGATGGAGTTAGAGTCTGTCATACAGAGTGAAGTAAGTCAGAAAGAGAAAAACAAATACAGTATGCTAACACATATATATGGAATATAAGGGAAAAAAAAAGGTCATGAAGAACCTAGTGGCAAGATGGGAATAAAGACATAGACCTACTAAAGAATGGACTTGAGGATATGGGGAGGGGGAGGGGTGAGATGTGACAGGGTGACAGAGTGTCATGGACATATATACACTACCAAATGTTAAATAGATGGCTAGTGGGAAGCAGCCACATAGCACAGGGAGATCACCTCGGTGCTTTGTGACCACCTGGGGGGGTGGGATGGGGAGGGTGGGAGGGAGGGAAATGCGGGAGGGAGGAGATATGGGAACGTGTGTATATGTGTAGCTGATTCACTTTGTTATAAAGCAGATACTAACACACCATTGTGAAGCAATTATACTTCAATAAAGATGTTTTAAAAAAAAACGTAAAAAAAAAATTAAAAAAAAAAGAATGGAGGCAAAGATCGAGAAGATGCAAGAAATGCTTAACAAAGACCTAGAAGAATTAAGGGACAAACACCTAGAAGAATTAAAGAACAAACAAACAGAGGTGAATAATATAATAACTGAAATGAAAAATACACTAGAAGGAATCAGTAGCAGAATAACTGTGGCAGAAGAACGGATAAGTGACCTGGAAGACAGAAAGGTGGAAATCACTGCCATGGAACAGAATAAAGAAAAAGAATGAAAATAAATGAAGACACCCTAAGAGTCCTCTGGGACAACATTAAATGCAACAACATTCACAATATAGGGGTCCCAGAAGGAGAAGAGAGAGAGAAAGGTCGCAAGAATATATTTGAAGAGATTATAGTCAAAAACTTCCCTAGCATGGGAAAAGAAATAGCCACCCAAGTCCACGAAGCGCAGAGAGTCCCAGGCAGGATAAATCAAAGGAGAAAAATGCCAAGACACATAGTAACCAAATTGACAAAAATTAAAGACAAAGAAAAATTATTGAAAGCAACAAGGGAAAAATGATAAATAACATAAAAGGGAACTCCCATAACAGCTGATTTCTCAGCAGAAAATCTACAAGCCAGAAGGGAGTGGCATGATAAATTTAAAGTGATGAAAGGGAAGAACCGACAACCAAGAGTACTCCACCCAGCAAGGATCTCTTTCAGATTTCACAGATAAATCAAAAGTCCTACAGACAAGCAAAAGCTAAGAGAATTCAGCACCATGAAACCAGCTCTACACCAAATGCTAAAGGAAATTCTCTAAGTGGGAAACACAAGAGAAGAAAAGGACCCAACAAGACAAACCCGTAACAATTAAGAAAATAGTAATATACATATCAATAATTACCTTAAACATGAATGGACTAAATGTTCCAACCAAAAGACACAGCCTCTCTGAATGGATACAAAAACAAGACCTATATATATGCTGTCTACAAGAGACCCATTTCAGACCTAGGGACACATACAGACTGAAAGTGAGGTGATGGAAAAATATATTCTATGCAAATGAAAATCAAAAGAAAGCTGGAGTAGCAATACTCATATCAGATAAAATAGACTTTAAAATAAAGAATGTTACAAGAGACAAGGAAAGATACTATATAACGGTCAAGGGATGAATCCAAGAAGAAGATATAACAATTATAAATATATATGTACCCAACATAGGAGCACCTCAATATATAAGGCAACTGCTAACAGCTATAAAAGAGGAAATCGACAGTAACACAATAATAGTGGGGGACTTTAACAGCTCACTTACACCAGTGGAGATCATCCAGAAAGAAAATTAATAAGGAAACACAAGCTTTAAATGACACAATAGACCAGATAGAGTTAACTGATATTTATAGGACATTCCATCCAAAAAGAGCAGATTACACGTTCTTCTCAACTGCACACAGAACATTCTCCAGGATAGATCACATCTCGGGTCACAAAAAAGCCTCAGTAAATTAAAGAAAACTGAAATCATATCAAGCAGCTGTTCCGACCACAATGCTATGAGATTAGAAATCAATTACAGGGGAAAATCTGTAAAAAACAAAAAACATGGTGGCTAAACAATACGTTACTAAATAACCAAGAGATCACTGAAGAAATAAAAGAGGAAATCAAAAACTACCTAGAGACAAATGACAACAAACCACGATGATCCAAAACCTATGGGATGCGGCAAAAGCAGTTCAAGAGGGAAGTTTATAGCAATACAAGCCTACCTCAAGAAACAAGAAAAATCTCAAATAAACAATCTAACCTTACACCTAGAGGAACTAGAGAAAGAAGAACAAAACCCAAAGTTAGTAGAAGGAAAGGAATCATAAAGATCAGAGCAGAAATAAATGGAATAGAAACAAAGAAAATGAAAGCAAAGATCAATAAAACTAAAAGCTGGTTCTTTGAGAAGATAAACAAAAATGATAAGCCTTTAGCCAGACCCAAGAAAAAGAGGTAGAGGACTCAAATCAACAAAATTAGAAGTGAAAAAGGAGAAGTTACAACAGACACCACAGGAATACAAAGCATCCTAAGAGACTACTACAAGGAACTCTATGCCAATAAAATGGACAACCTGGAAGAAATGGACAAATTCTTAGAAAGGGATAACTTTCCAAGACTGAATCAGGAAGAAATAGAGAATGTGAACAAACCTATCATAAGCAATGAAATTGAAACTGTGATTAAAAATCTTCCAACAAACAAAAGTCCAGAACCAGATGGCATCACAGGTGAATTCTATCAAATATTTAGAGAAGAGCTAGCACCCAACCTTCTCAAATTCTTCAAAACAATTGCAGGGGAAGGAACACTCCCAAACTCATTCTATGAGACCACCATCACCCTGATACCAAAACCAGACAAAGATACTACAAGGAAAATAAATTATAGACCAATATCACTGATGAATATAGATGTAAAAATCCTCAACAAAATACTAGCAAACAGAATTGAACAACACGTTAGAAGGATCATACACCATGATCAAGTGGGGTTTATCCCAGGGATGCAAGGATTCTTCAATATACACAAATCAATGTGATACACCATATTAACAAATTGTAGAATAAAACCATATGATCATCTCAATAGATGCAGGAAAAGATTTTGAGAAAATTCAACATCCATTTATGATAAAAACTCTGCAGAGTGTGGGCATAGAGGGAAACTACCTCAACCTTATAAAGGCCATATATGACAAACCGACAGCAAACAGCATTCTCAATGGTGAAAAACTGAAAGCGTTTCCTCTAAGATCAGGAACAAGACGAGGATGTCCACTCTCACCACTACTATTCAACATAGTTTTGGAAGTCCTAGCCATGGCAATCAGAGAAGAAAAAGAAATAAAAGGAATACAAAAAGGAAAAGAAGAAGTAAAATTGTCACTGTTTGCAGATGACATCATATCATAGGTAGAGAATCCTAAAGATGCCACCAGAAAACCACTGGAGCTAATCAATGAATTTGGTAAAGTTGCAGGATACAAAATTAATGCACAGAAATTGCTTGCATTCCTATACACTAACAATGAAAGAACAGAAAGAGAAATTAAGGAAACAATCCCATTACCACTGCAACAAAAAGAATAAACTACCTAGGAATAAACCTACCTAAGGAAGTAAAAGACCTGTACTCAGAAAACTATACGACACTGATGAAAGAAATCAAAGATGATATAAACAGATGGAGACATATACCATGTTCTTGGATTAGAAGAATCAATATTGTGAAAATGACTATACTACCCAAAGCAATCTACAGATTCAATGCAATCCCTATCAAAATACCTTTGGCATTTTCTACAGAACTAGAAAAAAAATCTTAAAATCTGTAGGGAGACACAAAAGACCCCGGATAGCCAAAGCAGCCTTGAGGGGAAAAAAAAAGAGCTGGAGTAATCAGACTTCCAGACTTCAGACTATATTACAAAGCTACAGTAATCAAGATGATATGGTACTGACACAAAAACAGAAATAGAGATTAATAGAACAGGATAGAAAGCACAGAGATAAACCCACGTACATATGGTTAACTAATCTATGACAAAGGAGGCAAGGGTATACAATGGAGAAAAGACAGTGTCTTCAGTAAGTGGTGCTGGGAAAACTGGACAGCTACATGTAAAAGAATGAAATTAGAACTCTCCCTAACACCATACACAAAAATAAACTCAAAATGGATTAGAGACCTAAATGTAAGACCAGCCACTATAAAACTCTTAGAGGAAAACATAAGCAGAACAGTCTATGACATAAATCACAGCAAGATCCTTTTTGACCCACCTTCTAGGGAAATGGAAATAAAAACAAAAATTTAAAAAATGGTACCTAATGAAACTTAAAATCTTTTGCACAGCAAAGGAAAACATAAGCAAGATGAAAAGACAACCATCAGAATGGGAGAAAATATTTTCAAATGAAGCAAATGGCAAAGGATTAATCTCCAAAAAGCAGCTCATGTAGCTCAATATCACAAAACCAAACAACCCAATCCAAAAATGGGCAGAAGACCTAAATAGACATTTCTACAAAGAAGATATACAGTTTCCCAACAAACACATGAAAGGATGCTGAACATCACTAATCATTAGAGAAATGCAAATCAAAACTACAGTGAGATATCACCTCACACCAGTCAGAATGGCCGTCATCAAAAAATCTACAAACAGTAAATGCTGGAGAGGCATTTATTGGAAAAAAGGGAACCCTCTTGCACTGTTGGTGGGAATGTAAATTGATATAGCTACTAGGGAGAACGGTATGGGGGTTCCTTAAAAACTAAAAATAGAAAAACCGTACAACTCAGCAATCCCACTACTGGACATTTACCCTGAGAAAACCATAATTCAAAAAGAGTCATGTACCACAATGTTCATTGTAGCTCTATTTACAATAGCCAGGACATGGAAGCAACCTAAGTGTCCATCAACACATAACTGCATAAAGAAGATGTGGCACATATATACAATGGAACATTATTCAGCCATAAAAAGAAACGAAATTGAGTTATTTGTAGTGAGGTGGATGGATCTAGAGTCTGTCCTACAGAGTGAAGTAAGTCAGAAAGAGAAAAACAAATACCGTATGCTAACACATATATATGGAATCTAAAAGAAAAAAGTTTATGAAGAACCTAGGGGCAGGAAAGGATTAAGGACACAGACATAGAGAAAGGACTTGAGGACACGGGGAGGGGGAAGGGTAAGCTGGGACAAAGTGAGAGAGTGGTATGGACATATATACACTACCAAATGTAAAATTGATAGCTACTGGGAAGCAGCCACATAGCACAGGGAGATCAGCTCGGTGCTTTGTGACCACCTAAAGGGGTGGGATAAGGGAGTGAGAGGGAAGTGCAAGAGGGAGGGGATATGGTGTTATATGTATACGTATAGCTGATTCACTTTTTCATACAGCAGAAACTGACACACAATTGTAAAGCAATTATACTCCAATAAAGATGTAAAAGAAAAAAAAAAAGAAAGCCCAGAGACAAACCTACACACCTATGGTCCACTAATCTATGACAAAGGAGGCAAGGATATACAATGGAGAAAAGACAGTCTCTTCAATAAGTGGTGCTGGGAAAAATGGACAACTACACGTAAAAGAATGAAATTAGAACACTCCCTAACACCATACACAAAAAATAAACTCAAAATGGATTAGAGACCGAAATGTTAGACCGGACACTATAAAACTCATAGAGGAAAACATAGGAAGAATATTCTTTGACATAAATCACAGCAAGATCTTTTTTGATCCACCTCCTAGAGTAATGGAATAAAAAACAAAAATAAACAAATGGGAGCAAATGAAACCTAAAACCTTTTGGAAAGCAAAGGAAACTACAAAGACGACGAAAAGACAACCCTCAGAATGGGAGAAAATATTTGCAAACGAATCAATGGACAAAGGATTAATCTCCAATATATATAAACAGCTCATGCAGCTCAACAGTAAAAAAAACAAACAACCCAATCCAAAAATGGGCAGATGTCGTAAATAGACATTTGTCCCAAGAAGACATACAGATGGCCAAGAAGCACATGAAAAGCTGCTCAACATCACTAATTATTAGAGAAATATAAACCAAAACTACAATGAGGTATTACCTCACACAAGTTAGAATGGGCATCATCAGAAAATCTACAAACAAAAAATGCTGGAGAGGGTGTGGAGAAAAGGGAACCCTCTTACACTATTTGTGGGAATGTAAATTGATACAGTCACTGTGGAGAACAGTATGGAGGTTCCTTAAAAAACTAAAAATAGAATTACCATATGCCCCAGCAATCCCACTACTGGGCATATACCCAGAGAAAACCATAATTCAAAAAGACACATTCACCACAATGTTCATTGCAGCACTATTTACAATAGCCAGGTCATGGAAGCAACCTAAATGCCCATAGATAGACAAATGGAAAATATGTGGTACATATATAAAATGGAATATTACTCAGTCATAAAAAGGAATGAAATTGGGTCACTTGTAAAGACATGGATAGATCTAGAGACTGTCATACAGAGTGAAGTAAGTCAGAAAAAGAAAAACAAATATCGTATATTAACGCATACATGTGGAACCTAGAAAAATGGTACAGATGAACTGGTTTGCAAGGCAGAAATAGAGACACAGATGTAGAGAACAAATGTATGGTCACCAAGGGGGGAAAGTGGCAGGGTGGTGGTGGTGGGATGAATTGCGAGCCTGGGATTGACATATATACACTTATATGTATAAAATAGATAACCAATAAGAGCCTGCTGTATAAAAAAATGAATAAAATAAAATTTAAAAATTATAAAATAATATTTAAAAACATAAAACACAAAAAAACGTTCTGTCCTTCCCATAGACGTATTTATATGAATGAATTATTCCCATGCTTATATCCATAAATACAAAAAGAGGAATAAAACCTACCTTGAACCAAAAAAGAAAAAAAAAACAGAACCCACTGGTCATACAGAGGAAAACCCTATCAGGGCACTTGCTCCAGTGGTAAACATTCTGAAGTTAGTCAGAGGTGGGGAATCGTCTCCCATGCAGCCAGCAGCTCCCCCGCAAGGAGCGTCCTCATTGCAAAGCTGGGGGACCGTGAGGAGGTGTCTCTGAGTAAACGTGAGCTGAGCCTCAGGCCAGCTGCTGCTGAACTTTTCCCACCCTTCCCAGGTAAAACACCTGAATGTGTGCAAAGACTTTAAAGCCTAGAGGAAAGGGCTTGGAGTCACACCAGCGACAGCACGCAGGCCGACTTGGTGCCTGCAGGCCAGCCAGGATGGTCCTGGCCCCGGGCGCTCTTCTGGAAGCTTTCCATTTCCCTGACTGAGGTACCCCTCCTGTCCCGGTCCCCACTGCTTTTTTCCTTCCTCACCTCTGCCCGGGGAGAAATTCCAGCAGCAGGTATGGGTGACACATCATCTTCTTTAGCAGGTGGCAGCCCGGCAACTCCTGCAGAAAGTCCAGCAGAGCCCCACTCACACGGGGCCACTCATAGAGCCCTGGGCCCTACTCCCTCCCACCAGCACAACCCCGAGACTGCTGACGGGGCAGAGAATATGGCGTCAGGCACAGCTGCAGAGGCTTTTGCTGCCTGGAGGGGTGTTTATATTGACCTCAACCCAGGCACACCTGGGAAGGGCTGGCCGGCCAGGTCAGGCTGCCCAGGTCAGCCAATCCTCGCCCCTCAGGGGCTCAGAGTTGCAGATAATGGGCCTTGCTGCACCGGCCAGATCCAAGGAACAGGTGTAGGGTCCCGAGAGTCAGGATAGACAAGGGGTGGCAGCCCTGGCTTGTTTTCCAATCATTTTATCTGGTCCATGAGTGGAAGACAACTTCAAGAAGACCCTCTCCTAATGAGAGGAACCCAGGAGTCAGGGAGAGGAGGGTTGGTGGGTGGAGACAGATGCCTGGTGCCCCGGCTGCAGTGGAAGCCCCTGGAAGACCAGGTGGAGGGAGGCTGCACAGAGTGAAGCCTAGGGTCACAGACATGTCGGAGCTGCTGTTTGTTAGTTCAAGCCCTGCTCTGAGGTGCTCTGTGTCAGCTCTGAGCGACAGGTGTGCTGGCGGTGCTCTGCAATGAGGGCTATGTGCACGGTTCCTGTGTGCCCAGCTCTGCCGGGGTACCTGTCCAAGGGAGCTCCATATCCAGGGAGGGGCCTGCCCACGAGAGCCCCGTGAGCTGCTGGGTACCTGCCCAGGTGAGCTCCATATCCTGGTAGGGGCCTGCCCACGAGAGCCCCGTGAGCTGCTGGGTACCTGCCCAGGTGAGCTCCATATCCTGGGAGGGGCCTGACCACGAGAGCCCCGTGGGCTGCTGGGTACCTGCCCAGGTGAGCTCCATATCCTGGGAGGGGCCTGACAATGAGAGCCCCATGGGCTGCGGGGTACCTGCACAGGTGAGCTCCATATCCTGGGAGGGGCCTAACCACGAGAGCCCCGTGGGCTGCTGGCTACCTGCACAGGTGAGCTCCATATCCTGGGAGGGGCCTGACCATGAGAGCCCCGTGGGCTGCTGGGGACCTGGTAAAGGACGCCAGGACAGTCAGTGAAGCCACAGAGGATATACATCCAGTAGTTCCTAATTCCTACACCCTGCTGGCCATTCTACCATCCACCAGGACATGGTATTCTGTATTAGACTTCAATGATGCCTTTTTCTGTATTCCATTAGTCCCAGAGTCACAAGAAATTTTGGCTGTGAGTGGCAGGACTCAACATACAACAAAAACAATACTGCTTGGCCGTCCTGCCCCAGGGATTCAAAAATTCCCACACCATCTTTGGGGAAACGTTAGCTAAAACCCTAAAAGATCTACCTCTGGAGAAGTGAACCCTCCTTCAATATGCAGACGACATTCTGGGCTTCCCTGGTGGCGCAGTGGTTGAGAATCTGCCTGGCAATGCAGGGGACACAGGTTCGAGCCCTGGTCTGAGAAGATCCCATATGCCGCGGAGCAACTAGGCCCATGAGCCACAATTACTGAGCCTGCGCTTCTGGAGCCTGTGCTCCACAATAAGAGAGGCTGCGATAGTGAGAGGCCCGCGCACCGCGATGAAGAGTGGCCCCTGCTTGCCGCAACTAGAGAAAGCCCTCGCACAGAAACAAAGACACAACACAGCCATAAATAATAAATAAATAACTTTTAAAAAAATATGCAGACGACATTCTGATCGTCAGCCCTACTAAGGAGGCCTCTGGACTACCTAGCCAATAAAAGATAGAAGGTGTCCAAGAAAAAGGCTCAAATATCACAGACTAAGGTGACCTGCCTGGGCTTCATTCTCACAGAAGATCGGAGAAGCCCATCCCAGGAAAGGGAAGAAGCCATTTGCAGCCTCACCCTTCCTAAAACTAGAAGACAGCTTAGGGGTTCCTGGGGAGACCGGGGTTTGCTGCATCTGGATCCCTAACTACAGTCTAATACCTGGGCCTCTATATGAAACACTGAAAGGAAAAGATGATGATCCTTTTGAATAGAATCCAGAAGCGGCCTTTCAAGAATGGAAAGAGCAGTCAATTCAGACCCTTGCCCTGGACCTCCCTAATTTAGCTAAACCCTTTGACCTTTACATTCCTGGTCGAAGGCGAATCGCCCTTGGAGTTTTAGTGTCAAAACTGGGACCACTTGAAATGGAACAACGCAAGAATGCCCTCCAGGCATTGGCCAGCCACCCCATCCGACCAGGATACTGGGGGTATCTAAAAACCTGGAAATGAGCAGCCCGCAAGGACAGCTCCCTCCTAAGGGTAAAGGACGCCACTTGGTGATCCTAAACACCCACCATGCCCTGAAGTTGCAGGGATCGCTCCGTGGGCACAATGACCTCGAGTGAGGAGGCCCTCCAACTCCAACCTCCAGAGAGACAACCTGGGACAAAAGGCCCCCATGACGACTCATGTGACCATCACTTGACCTGGAGCTTCTCTCAGAAAACCACAAGAGTGTGCCCCAAAGGAACAGACTATTGCTTGCAGGACTTACTGCACCCAGAGCGGAGCTAATAAACCTGGCAGGGGACCCGTAAATAACGCTGCCACCATAGAAAAGCCTACAGACACCACGGTGACGGCGGCCAATGAGACCAGATGTACTCCTGGTTACTTCAAAAGGGCGGTGACTGAGTGGCCATCATGGTCCTGGATCACCACCGGCCCTGGACTGTCTGGGAGTTGAGCAGGCAGGGCTCTGAAACCTGGTGCTGTTTGTACGTTAATTCAGTGGCCTAACTGAAGAAAGCACAGACTACTGGTCAGAGCATCTAGGCTGGCAGAAACCGTCAGCCTAAGGGGGCCGAACCAATGTGGAGCAGGGTAAAACCGGCCCCCCCAGCGTCCCTGTGCATCTCTTTCCTGGACCCTTAAAGGTCATTAGAATCTATAAAACTTCCAACGCTGGTGCTCAAGCAGACGAGCAGTGAGGGAGGAGGCCTCGGGACAATCAACCTCACCTGGAGGCTGCTGGGGAGAAGTCCTGCCCCTCCCCCCGGGTATGAGGATACCCAACTCAGCACGAAGCATTTACAGAAGAGGTGTCTGCACCCTCAGCGCCCCAAGAATGTGGAATGGGACAAGAGGCAGAGGAGGGGTTTGTCACCGGCAAAGCCCATTAAAAATTCCTGGGAGATAAAAATAGAATCTGGGCAATAAAATAAAGTCTAACCTTTTTTTCCTTTGTGCTTTTTCTAATTTCACTTGTTCCTAGGTTTCCACAGGCAGAGGTCCCACACCTGGCACTTCAGACCCGATTTCCTAGTGCAAAATGGCTGGGCCGACACCTCAGCTCTCGGGGCCCTGTGCAGACTCCGCCACATAGAGCCTGAGCTCCAGCCAACCCAGACCTCGAGAGCTCCGCCCCATCCCTCCTGCTGACGCTGACGGGATCCCTACACAGCAGCCCGGCCCACAGCCCGCGGGGGAGCGCACGCTCTCACCTCTCCATTCTCTGATCAAAATATAAAGTTTTCCTTTGCTTCTGAACCAAACTCAGTCTCGATCTGTTGGCTCCAATGACACTGGGCAGGGGGACCCTTGTTGGGGCCGACTCTGCAGGATCAGTAACAGAATTTGAGAACATTGTAACTTCAATGAACAGATGTGTGAGCCAAATATTGTAACTTCAATGAACATATGTGTGAGCCAAATATTGTAACTTCAATGAACAGATGTGTGAGCCAAACTGTAGTTAACATAGAGCAGTGTATAAGGCTCGTGTAAAATAAGGTATTTCTAACACTTCCATTTGATATTTCCATCACTTTATTATAAGCAAGTTCAGTGGAGGGGTTTGTCGTATTTGTCAGGTCAACATTAGAGAAATGCAGTGATTTCTTTCCAAGGATGTGGATCTACTAATCTTGGCTGAAGTTTCAATCTTGTTTTGAATGATTTTCCATTGAAAATGATACCTCTCTTTCAGCTCCTAGATTTCTGAGAAGTATAAAATCTTGTATTTTTTTATTACCAAAGGGGAAAGGTGGGAGGAGGGATAAATTAACAGTTTCGGATTAACATATACACACTGCTATGTATAAAATATATCATCAACAAGAAACTGCTGTATAGCACAGGGAACTATACTCAATATTTTGTAATAACCCCTAAGGGGAAATAATCTGAAAAACAATAGATATCTATATCGACATCATCTATCAACTACAGATAAAATGGAAACTAAAGGAGGCCGATGGTGAGCGTTTCTGACCATGAAGACTTCAATCCTCTAAAGTTCGGACTCTGCCTACAGCCCAGTCCCTTAATGAACATACATGTACCAGTAGCTTAAAAATTCCCAAGATTGGGGTTCGGGGAGACACTGATTTGAAAAAATCCCTGGTGTTCTCCTTACATACATGGGAGCTTTCCTACAGCTAAAACATGCCTGTGACACCCAGAAGATGGTACACGGTTGGATCAGGAAGATTTTGGAAAAGGCACCTCATCTCCTAATCCCCTGGTTGTCGGGTTAACCCCTCCAGCCTCTTTCCTAACATTCTCCACACTTGAGGATGTCAGCACCTTCAACATCCTGTTGCACAGACTTTGGAATTTGACCAGAGGATGAAGGGGAAGGAGGAGAAACAATGAGAGACAAGCCCTAGATGTTCAGACAGGCACAGGTCACTCTAATTTCAAATCAGAAAGAAGAATTAAACACAGGCTCAGCCTGCCCCACGGAACCAGTATAAGGCCTAAAGGAATCCTGCGGTTTTGCAGCCAGCTCACAAAAAAGCGAGTTTAAAAATGGAGCTCAGGGGCACTGCAATTCACAAACATGCAGAATTATAAATGATCACTCTCGTCCAAAAATATATTGAGGGAAGGCAACAAAGACGATTTGAAAGCAAGGCAGAATTGCAGGAAACAAATTTCAGGAGGTAGATTCGAATCGCCTTTAAAGCACATGAAAAGCGGTAAAACGTCGACAATGATGCCCTTGGCCAAAGAGGGCGAACACATTTTTTCCTGAATATACTCAGGAAAAAAGGCATACGCCTTTTTTCACCAACCAAGCAAGCCAGAAATGCAAATGAGCACTACAAAGAAGTCTCACTTCCCAGGGTTCAAAAGGGCCATTCTAAAAGAGTGTAAAACCCAGAAATGCAGGACAGGCCAGGGAGAAAAGGGAGCCTTGTTAGGCTGATGGGCGGGATGTAATTTGCCAACGGCCACTCTGGAGAAGTGTATGGTGTTTCCTAAAACATCTAAAAAACACAGCTAGAGAGCATAGGGCACTTCCACTCATGGGCGTATAAACTGGGAAAAATAAAAATCAAAAAGACACAGGTACCCCAAAGTTTAGGGCTGCTCTGTTTACAAGAACCTCCATTTCAGTACACCATTAATATGCCAGGATAGAGAAAAATGGATAAAGAAGTTGTGCTAATATGTACAATGGAATACCACTCAGCCATGAAATCAATGTCATACGGCTAATAGCAGCATGATGAGTGGATTCAAGTACAATGTTTCTAAGTGAAATAAGTCACACAGAAAAAGATACTTATCATAAGATATCACTTATACAGGGAATGTAAAAACAGCTACACTTGAACTGAATTACAAAACAGAACAGAGTCACATGTTTAGAAAACACACTATGGCTGCTTAACGGGAAAGGTGAGGTGGGGTGATGCATAAAACAAGGGTTTCAAATTAGCTCAGACACGGTTCCATATACCCAATATGTAATAGACAAGTCCTACTCCTTGCTCAGAGAACTGGACTCAACACTCCCTATTCACGGCACAAGAATATATCTGACTAGTAAGAATCTTAAAACCTATGTATTGATATCTCTCTGTAAGTGAGTCAAGTGGGTGTAAAGCAGCATAAACACAGCAGTGAAAATCAGCTAAACCCCAATCTAAAAATAAATTACAAAAAAAAACCCAACAAATAAAATGAAAGAGAGAGAAATTAGTAAAAATTTCGTTCAGGGGCAGTGAAGCAACCTGGATTGACCATATCTAGACCCACGGCTGGGTTACACATAAGGCTGGACACTCTTGGGGCAGAGAGGATTGGTGAGGTTGGGTGAGGAGACGCACACCCTTTAAAGTAATACTGCGTGGTACCCATCCCACGGGTCCCAAATCTCCAGGTTCAAGGGCATCTTCCTACATCGAAAACATGCATGAGAAACCCAGAAGATGATACACGGTGTGATCGGGAAAGGATTCTAAAACGCACCTCATTTCTCATCTCCTACTGCTCGGGATAGCCATTCCAGCCACTTTACTAGCAACCTCCCTCCTTGGAGAATCAGCACCTTTAACCTCCTGTTCCGTACAGGTTGCAATTTGTCCTGAGGATGAATGGGAAGAGTGGGAACCAAAGAGAGACTAGCTCTAGGTGTTGGGACAGGCACATGCTACTCTATTTTCCCATGAGGAAGAAGAATTAACCACAGGCTCAGCCTGCCGCCTGGGACCAGAATAGGGCCTGAAGCAATCCTGTGCTTTTGCGGCCAGCTCCCAAGAAAGCGAGTTGAAAAATGGATCTCAGAGGCACTGCAATTCACAAACCTGCAGACTTATAAATGATGACTCTAGTCCACAAATATATTGAGGGAAAACAACGAAGAGGATTTGAAAGCAAGGCAGAATTGCAGGAAACAGATTTCAGGAGGGAGATTCGAATCGCCTTTAATGCACAGGAAAAGCGGCAAAACCTCGACAATGATGCCCTTGACCAAAAAGGGCGTATGCGTTTTTTCCTGAATATATTCAGGAAAAAACGCATACGCCCTTTTTGGCCAACCAAGCAACCTGGAAAGGCAAATCAGCGCTACAAAGAAGTCTCGCTTCCCATCGGTCAAAAGGGCCATGCTGAATAAAGTGTCAAAACCAGAAATGCAAGAGAGGCCATGGAGAAACGGGAGCCTGGCTACGCTGATGGGCGGGATGTAAATTGCCAACAGCCACTCTGGAGAAGTGCACGGTGTGTCCTGAAACATCTAAAAAACTCAGCTTAGGGAGCATAGGGCACTTCCACTCATGGGCGTATAAATTGGGAAAACTAAAAATCAGCAAGACACAGGCACCCCAAAGTTTAGGGCTGCTCTGTTGACAAGAACCTCCACTTCGTTACACCTTAAATATCCCAGGAAAGAGAAAAATGGATAAAGAAGTTGTGGTCCTTATGTACAATGGAATATCACTCAGCCATGAAATCAACGTCATAAGGCTAGTAGCAGCAAGATGAGTGGATTTAGGTAGGACGATTCTAAGTGAAATAAGTCACACAGAAAAAGATACTTATCATAAGATATCACTTATAGAGGGAATATAAAAACCGCTACCCTTGAACTGAATTACAAATCAGAGCAGGGTCACACGTTTAGAAAACACACTATGGCTGCTTAACGGGAAAGGTGAGGTGGGGTGATGCATAAAACAAGGGTTTCAAATTAGCTAAGATACCGTTCCATAAAGCCAATAGGTAATAGACAAGACCTACTCCTTGCTCAGTGAATTGGACTCAACACCCCCTATTCCCCGCCCAAGAATATACCTGACTAGTAAGAATCTTAAAACCTATGCATTGATATCTCTCTGTAAGTGAGTCAAGTGGGTGTAAAGCGGCAAAAACACAGCAGTGAAAAGCAGCTAAACCCCATTATAAAAATCAATTACTTTTAAAAACCCGTGAAACAAAGACAGTGAAAGAGAGAGAAATTCTTACAAAATTCGTTCAGGGGCTGTGATGCCACCTGGATTGACCATATCTAGACCCACAGCTGATTGAGACATAAGGGTGGACACTTTTGCGGCTGAGAGGTTTGGTGAGGTTGGGTGAGGAAACGCAGACCCTTTATATTAATACTGCATGGTACCCATCCCATGGGTCCCAAATCACCAGGTTCAAGGGCATCTTCCTACATCGAAAACATGCATGAGAAACCCAGAAGATGGTACACCGTGTGATCGGGAAAGGTTTCTAAAACGCACCTCATTTCTCAACTCCTTGTGCTCGTGTTCGCCATTCCAGCCACTTTACTAGCAATCTCCCTCCTTGGAGAATCAGCACCTTTAACTTCCTGTTCCGTACAGGTTGCAATTTGTCCTGAGGATGAACGGGAAGAGGGGGAACCAATGAGAGACTAGCTCTAGGTTTTGGGAAAGGCACAGGTCTCTCTATTTTCCATTCAGTAAGAAGAATTAACCGCAGGCTCAGCCTGCCGCCCGGGACAAGAATAGGGCCTGAAGCAATCCTGCGCTTTTGCGGCCAGCTCCCAAGAAAGCGAGTTGAAAAATGGAGCTCAGGGGCACTGCAATTCACAAACATGCAGACTTATAAATGATGACTCTCGTCCAAAAATATATTGAGGGAAGGCAACGAAGAGGATTTGAAAGCAAGGCAGAATTGCAGGAAACAGATTTCAGGAGGGAGATTCGAATCGCCTTTAAAGCACAGGAAAAGCGGCAAAATCTCGACAATGATGCCCTTGGCCAAAAAGGGCGTATGCGTTTTTTCCTGAATATATTCAGGAAAAAACGCATACGCCCTTTTTGGCCAACCAAGCAACCTGGAAAGGCAAATCAGCGCTACAAAGAAGTCTCGCTTCCCATCGGTCAAAAGGGCCATGCTGCATAAAGTGTCAAAACCAGAAAGGCAGGACAGGCCATGGAGAAATGGGAGCCTGGCTACGCTGATGGGCGGGATGTAAATTGCCAACAGCCACTCTGGAGAAGTGTACGGTGTGTCTTGAATCATCTAAAAAAACTCAGCTTAGAGGGCATAGGGCACTGCCACTCATGGGCATATAAATTGGGAAAACAAAAATCAGTAAGACACAGGCACCCCAAAGTTTAGGGCTGCTCTGTCGACAAGAACCTCCACTTCGTTACACCTTAAATATCCCAGGAAAGAGAAAAATGGATAAAGAAGTTGTGCTCCTTACGTACAATGGAATATCACTCAGCCATGAAATCAACGTCATAAGGCTAGTAGCAGCAAGATGAGTGGATTTCGGTAGGACGATTCTAAGTGAAATAAGTCACACAGAAAAAGATACTTATCATAAGATATCACTTATAGAGGGAATATAAAAACCGCTACCCTTGAACTGAATTACAAATCAGAGCAGGGTCACACGTTTAGAAAACACACTATGGCTGCTTAACGGGAAAGGTGAGGTGGGGTGATGCATAAAACAATGGTTTCAAATTAGCTAAGATACCGTTCCATAAAGCCAATAGGTAATAGACAAGACCTACTCCTTGCTCAGTGAATTGGACTCAACACCCCCTATTCCCCGCCCAAGAATATACCTGACTAGTTAGAATCTTAAAACCTATGCATTGATATCTCTCTGTAAGTGAGTCAAGTGGGTGTAAAGCGGCAAAAACACAGCAGTGAAAAACAGCTAAACCCCATTATAAAAATCAATTAATTTTAAAAACCCGTGAAACAAAGACAGTGAAAGAGAGAGAAATTCTTACAAAATTCGTTCAGGGGCTGTGATGCCACCTGGATTGACCATATCTAGACCGACAGCTGATTGAGACATAAGGGTGGACACTTTTGCGGCTGAGAGGTTTGGTGAGGTTGGGTGAGGAAACGCAGACCCTTTATATTAATACTGCATGGTACCCATCCCATGGGTCCCAAATCTCCAGGTTCAAGGGCATCTTCCTACATCGAAAACATGCATGAGAAACCCAGAAGATTGTACACCGTGTGATCGTGAAAGGTTTCCAAAACGCACCTCATTTCTCATCTCCTTGTTCTTGGGTTCGCCATTCCAGCCGCTTTACTAGCAATCTCCGTCCTTGGAGAATCAGCACCTTAACCTCCTGTTCCGTACAGGTTGCAATTTTTCCTGAGGATGAACGGGAAGAGGGGGAACCAATGAGAGACTAGCTCTAGGTGTTGGGACAGTCACAGGTCACTCTATTTTCCCATCAGGAAGAAGAATTAACCACAGGCTCAGCCTGCCGCCCGGGAGCAGAATAGGGCCTGAAGCAATCCTGCGCTTTTGCGGCCAGCTCCCAAGAAAGCGAGTTGAAAAATGGAGCTCAGGGGCACTGCAATTCACAAACCTGCAGACTTATAAATGATGACTCTCGTCCACAAATATATTGAGGGAAGACAACGAGGAGGATTTGAAAGCAAGGCAGATTTGCAGGAAACAGATTTCAGGAGGGTGATTCGAATCGCCTTTAAAGCACAGGAAAAGCGGCAAAACCTCGACAATGATGCCCTTGGCCAAAAAGGGCGTATGCGTTTTTTCCTGAATATATTCAAGAAAAAACGCATACGCCCTTTTTGGCCAACCAAGCAACCTGGAAAGGCAAATCAGCGCTACAAAGAAGTCTCGCTTCCCATCGGTCAAAAGGGCCATGCTGAATAAAGTGTCAAAACCAGAAATGGAGGAGAGGCCCTGGAGAAACGGGAGCCTGGCTACGCTGATGGGCGGGATGTAAATTGCCAACAGCCACTCTGGAGAAGTGCACGGTGTGTCCTGAAACATCTAAAAAACTCAGCTTAGGGAGCATAGGGCACATCCACTTATGGGCGTATAAATTGGGAAAACTAAATATCAGCAAAACACAGGCACCGCAAAGTTTAGGGCTGCTCTGTTGACAAGAACCTCCACTTCGTTACACCTTAAATATCCCAGGAAAGAGAAAAATGGATAAAGAAGTTGTGGTCCGTATGTACAATGGAATATCACTCAGCCATGAAATCAACGTCATAAGGCTAGTAGCAGCATGATGAGTGGATTTAGGTACGACGATTCTAAGTGAAATAAGTCACACAGAAAAAGCCACTTATCATAAGATATCACTTATAGAGGGAATGTAAAAACCGCTACCCTTGAACTGAATTACAAAACAAAATAGAGTCACACGTTTAGAAAACACACTACGGCTGCTTAACGGGAAAGGTGAGGTGGGGTGAAGCATAAAACAAGGGTTTCAAATTAGCTCAGATACCGTTCCATAAACCCAATATGTAATAGACAAGACCTACTCCTTGCTCAATGAATTGGACTCAACACCCCCTATTCACCGCCCAAGAATATATCTGACTAGTAAGAATCTTGAAACCTATGCATTAATATCTCTCTGTAAGTGAGTCAAGTGGGTGTAAAGCGGCAAAATCACAGCAGTGAAAAGCAGGTAAACCCCATTATAAAAATCAATTACTTTTAAAAACCCGTGAAACAAAGACAGTGAAAGAGAGAGAAATTCTTACAAAATTCGTTCAGGGGCTGTGATGCCACATGGATTGACCATATCTAGACCCACAGCTGATTGAGACATTACGGTGGACACTCTTGGGGCTGAGAGGTTTCGAGAGGTTGGGTGAGCAAACGCAGACCCTTTAAAGTAATACTGCGTGGTACCCATCCCATGGGTCCCAAATCTGCAGGTTCAAGGGCATCTTCCTACATCGAAAACATTCATGAGAAACCCAGAAGATGGTACACCGTGTGATCGGGAAAGGTTTCTAAAACACCCCTCATTTCTCATCTCCTTGTGCTCGGGTTCGCCATTCCAGCCGCTTTACCAGCAATCTCCCTCCTTGGAGAATCAGCACCTTTAACCTCCTGTTCCGTACAGGTTGCAATTTGTCCTCAGGATGAACGGGAAGAGGGGGAACCAATGAGAGACTAGCTCTAGGTGTTGGGACAGGCACAGGTCAATCTATTTTCCCATCAGGAAGAAGAATTAACCACAGGCTCAGCCTGCCGCCCAGTACCAGAATAGGGCCTGAAGCAATCCTGCGCTTTTGCGGGCAGCTCCCAAGAAAGCGAGTTGAAAAATGGAGCTCAGGGGCACTGCAATTCACAAACCTGCAGACTTATAAATGATGACTCTCGTCCACAAATATATTGAGGGAAGGCAACGAAGAGGATTTGAAAGCAAGGCAGAATTGTAGGAAACAGATTTGAGGAGGGAGATTCGAATCGCCTTTAAAGCACAGGAAAAGCGGCAAAACCTCGACAATGATGCCCTTGGCCAAAAAGGGCGTATGCGTTTTTTCCTGAATATATTCAGGAAAAAACGCATACGCCCTTTTTGGCCAACCAAGCAACCTGGAAAGGCAAATCAGCGCTACAAAGAAGTCTCGCTTCCCATCGGTCAAAAGGGCCATGCTGAATAAAGTGTCAAAACCAGAAATGCTGGACAGGCCATGGAGAAACGGGAGCCTGGCTACGCTGATGGGCGGGATGTAAATTGCCAACAGCCACTCTGGAGAAGTGCACGGTGTGTCCTGAAACATCTAAAAAAGTCAACTTAGGGAGCATAGGGCACTTCCACTCATGGGCGTACAAATTGGGAAAACTAAAAATCAGCAAGACAGAGGCACCCCAAAGTTTAGGGCTGCTCTGTTGACAAGAACCTCCACTTCGTTACACCTTAAATATCCCAGGAAAGAGAAAAATGGATAAAGAAGTTGTGGTCCTTATGTACAATGGAATATCACTCAGCCATGAAATCAACGTCATAAGGCTAGTAGCAGCATGATGAGTGGATTTAGGTACGACGATTCTAAGTGAAATAAGTCACACAGAAAAAGACACTTGTCATAAGACACCACTTATAGAGGGAATGTACAAACCGCTACCCTTGAACTGAATTACAAAACAGAATAGAGTCACACGTTTAGAAAACACACTATGGCTGCTTAACGGGAAAGGTGAGGTGGGGTGATGCATAAAACAATGGTTTCAAATTAGCTCAGATACCGTTCCATAAACCCAATATGTAATAGACAAGACCTACTCCTTGCTCAATGAATTGGACTCAACACCCCCTATTCACCGTCCAAGAATATATCTGACTAGTAAGAATCTTAAAACGTATGCATTGATATCTCTCTGTAAGTGAGTCAAGTGGGTGTAAAGCGGCAAAATCACAGCAGTGAAAAGCAGGTAAACCCCATTATAAAAATCAATTCCTTTTAAAAACCCGTGAAACAAAGACAGTGAAAGAGAGAGAAATTCTTACAAAGTTCGTTCAGGGGCTGTGATGCCACCTGGATTGACCATATCTAGACCCACAGCTGATTGAGACATAAGGGTGGACACTCTTGGGGCTGAGAGGTTTGGTGAGGTTGGGTGAGCAAACGCAGACCCTTTAAAGTAATACTGCGTGGTACCCATCCCATGGGTCCCAAATCACCAGGTTCAAGGGCATCTTCCTACATCGAAAACATGCATGAGAAACCCAGAAGATGGTACACTGTGTGATCGGGAAAGGTTTCCAAAACGCACCTCATTTCTCATCTCCTTGTGCTCGGGTTCGCCATTCCAGCCGCTTTACTAGCAATCTCCGTCCTTGGAGAATCAGCACCTTAACCTCCTGTTCCATACAGGTTGCAATTTTTCCTGAGGATGAACGGGAAGAGGGGGAACCAATGAGACACTAGCTCTAGGTGTTGGGACAGGCACAGGTCTATTTTCCCATCAGGAAGAAGAATTAACCACACGCTCAGCCTGCCGCCCGGGACCAGAATAGGACCTGAAGCAATCCTGCGCGTTTGCGACAGCTCCCAAGAAAGCGAGTTGAAAAATGGAGGTCAGGGGCACTGCAATTCACAAACCTGCAGACTTATAAATGATGACTCTCGTCCACAAATATATTGAGGGAAGGCAACGAAGAGGATTTGAAAGCAAGGCAGAATTGCAGGAAACAGATTTCAGGAGGGAGATTCGAATCGCCTTTAAAACACAGGAAAAGCGGCAAAACCTCGATAATGATGCCCTTGGCCAAAAAGGGCGTATGCGTTTTTTCCTGAATATATTCAGGAAAAAACGCATACGCCCTTTTTGGCCAACCAAGCAACCTGGAAAGGCAAATCAGCGCTACAAAGAAGTCTCGCTTCCCATCGGTCAAAAGGGCCATGCTGAATAAAGTGTCAAAACCAGAAAGGCAGGAGAGGCCATGGAGAAACGGGACTCTGGCTACGCTGACGGGCGGGATGTAAATTGCCAACAGCCACTCTGGAGAAGTGCACGGTGTGTCCTGAAACATCTAAAAAACTCAGCTTAGGGAGCATAGGGCACTTCCACTCATGGGCGTATAAATTGGGAAAACTAAAAATCAGCAAGACACAGGCACCCCAAAGTTTAGGGCTGCTCTGTTGACAAGAACCTCCACTTGGTTACACCTTAAATATCCCAGGAAAGAGAAAAATGGATAAAGAAGTTGTGGTCCTTATGTACAATGGAATATCACTCAGCCATGAAATCAACGTCATAAGGCTAGAAGCAGCATGATGAGTGGATTTAGGTACGACGATTCTAAGTGAAATAAGTCACACAGAAAAAGACACTTGTCATAAGATATCACTTATAGAGGGAATGTAAAAACCGCTACCCTTGAACTGAATTACAAAACAGAATAGAGTCACACGTTTAGAAAACACACTACGGCTGCTTAACGGGAAAGGTGAGGTGGGGTGATGCATAAAACAAGGGTTTCAAATTATCTCAGATACCGTTCCATAAACCCAATATGTAATAGACAAGACCTACTCCTTGCTCAATGAATTGGACTCAACACCCCCTATTCACCGCCCAAGAATATATCTGACTAGTAAGAATCTTGAAACCTATGCATTAATATCTCTCTGTAAGTGAGTCAAGTGGGTGTAAAGCGGCAAAATCACAGCAGTGAAAAGCAGGTAAACCCCATTATAAAAATCAATTACTTTTAAAAACCCGTGAAACAAAGACAGTGAAAGAGAGAGAAATTCTTACAAAATTCGTTCAGGGGCTGTGATGCCACCTGGATTGACCATATCTAGACCCACAGCTGATTGAGACATTACGGTGGACACTCTTGGGGCTGAGAGGTTTCGTGAGGTTGGGTGAGCAAACGCAGACCCTTTAAAGTAATACTGCGTGGTACCCATCCCATGGGTCCCAAATCTGCAGGTTCAAGGGCATCTTCCTACATCGAAAACATTCATGAGAAACCCAGAAGATGGTACACCGTGTGATCGGGAAAGGTTTCTAAAACGCCCCTCATTTCTCATCTCCTTGTGCTCGGGTTCGCCATTCCAGCCGCTTTACTAGCAATCTCCCTCCTTGGAGAATCAGCACCTTTAACCTCCTGTTCCGTACAGGTTGCAATTTGTCCTCAGGATGAACGGGAAGAGGGGGAACCAATGAGAGACTAGCTCTAGGTGTTGGGACAGGCACAGGTCAATCTATTTTCCCATCAGGAAGAAGAATTAACCACAGGCTCAGCCTGCCGCCCAGTACCAGAATAGGGCCTGAAGCAATCCTGCGCTTTTGCGGGCAGCTCCCAAGAAAGTGAGTTGAAAAATGGAGCTCAGGGGCACTGCAATTCACAAACCTGCAGACTTATAAATGATGACTCTCGTCCACAAATATATTGAGGGAAGGCAACGAGGAGGATTTGAAAGCAAGGCAGAATTGCAGGATACAGATTTCAGGAGGGAGATTCGAATCGCCTTTAAAGCACAGGAAAAGCGGCAAAACCTCGACAATGATGCCCTTGGCCAAAAAGGGCGTATGCGTTTTTTCCTGAATATATTCAGGAAAAAACGCATACGCCCTTTTTGGCCAACCAAGCAACCTGGAAAGGCAAATCAGCGCTACAAAGAAGTCTCGCTTCCCATCGGTCAAAAGGGCCATGCTGAATAAAGTGTCAAAACCAGAAAGGCAGGACAGGCCATGGAGAAACGGGAGCCTGGCTACGCTGATGGGCGGGATGTAAATTGCCAACAGCCACTCTGGAGAAGTGCACGGTGTGTCCTGAAACATCTAAAAAACTCAGCTTAGGGAGCATAGGGCACATCCACTCATGGGCGTATAAATTGGGAAAACTAAAAATCAGCAAGACACAGGCACCCCAAAGTTTAGGGCTGCTCTGTTGACAAGAACCTCCACTTCGTTACACCTTAAATATCCCAGGAAAGAGAAAAATGGATAAAGAAGTTGTGGTCCTTATGTACAATGGAATATCACTCAGCCATGAAATCAACGTCATAAGGCTAGTAGCAGCATGATGAGTGGATTTAGGTATGACGATTCTAAGTGAAATAAGTCACACAGAAAAAGCCACTTATCATAAGATATCACTTATAGAGGGAATGTACAAACCGCTACCCTTGAACTGAATTACAAAATAGAATAGAGTCACACGTTTAGAAAACACACTATGGCTGCTTAACGGGAAAGGTGAGGTGGGGTGATGCATAAAACAAGGGTTTCAAATAATCTGAGATACCGTTCCATAAACCCAATATGTAATAGACAAGACCTACTCCTTGCTCAATGAATTGGACTCAACATCCCCTATTCACTGCCCAAGAATATATCTGACTAGTAAGAATCTTAAAACCTATGCATTGATATCTCTCTGTAAGTGAGTCAAGTGGGTGTAAAGCGGCAAAAACACAGCAGTGCAAAGCAGGTAAACCCCATTATAAAAATCAGTTACTTTTAAAATCCCGTGAAACAAAGACAGTGAAACAAAGAGAAATTCTTACAAAATTCGTACAGGGGCTGTGATGCCACCTGGATTGACCATATCTAGACCCACAGCTGATTGAGACATAAGGGTGGACACTCTTGGGGCTGAGAGGTTTGGTGAGGTTGGGTGAGCAAACGCAGACCCTATAAAGTAATACTGCGTGGTACCCATCCCATGGGTCCCAAATCTCCAGGTTCAAGGGCATCTTCCTACATCGAAAACATTCATGAGAAACCCAGAAGATGGTACACCGTGTGATCGGGAAAGGTTTCTAAAACGCACCTCATTTCTCATCTCCTTGTGCTTGGGTTCGCCATGCCAGCCGCTTTACTAGCAATCTCCCTCCTTGGAGAATCAGCACCTTTAACCTCCTGTTCCGTACAGGTTGCAATTTGTCCTGAGGATGAACGGGAAGAGGGGGAACCAATGAGAGACTAGCTCTAGGTGTTGGGACAGGCACAGGTCACTCTATTTTCCCCTCAAGAAGAAGAATTAACCACAGGCTCAGCATGCCGCCTGGCACCAGAATAGGGCCTGAAGCAATCCTGCGCTTTTGCGGCCAGCGCCCAAGAAAGCGAGTTGAAAAATGGCGCTCAGGGGCACTGCAATTCACAAACCTGCAGACTTATAAATGATGACTCTCGTCCACAAATATATTGATGGAAGGAAACGAAGAGGATTTGAAAGCAAGGCAGAATTGCAGGAAACAGATTTCAGGAGGGAGATTCGAATCGCCTTTAAAGCACAGGAAAAGCGGCAAAACCTCGACAATGATGCCCTTGGCCAAAAAGGGCGTATGCGTTTTTTCCTGAATATATTCAGGAAAAAACGCATACGCCCTTTTTGGCCAACCAAGCAACCTGGAAAGGCAAATCAGCGCTACAAAGAAGTCTCGCTTCCCATCGGTCAAAAGGGCCATGCTGAATAAAGTTTCAAAACCAGAAATGCAGGATAGGCCATGAAGAAACGGGAGCCTGGCTACGCTGATGGGCAGGATGTAAATTGCCAACAGCCACTATGGAGAAGTGCACGGTGTGTTCTGAAACATCTAAAAAACTCAGCTTAGGGAGCATAGGGCACTTCCACTCATGGGCGTATAAATTGGGAAAACTAAAAATCTGCAAGACACAGGCACCCCAAAGTTTAGGGCTGCTCTGTTGACAAGAACCTCCACTTGGTTACACCTTAAATATCCCAGGAAAGACAAAAATGGATAAAGAAGTTGTGGTCCTTATGTGCAATGGAATATCACTCAGCCATGAAATCAACGTCATAAGGCTAGTAGCAGCATGATGAGTGGATTTAGGTACGACGATTTTAAGTGAAATAAGTCACACAGAAAAAGACACTTATCATAAGATATCACTTATAGAGGGAATGTAAACACCGCTACCCTTGAACTGAATTACAAAACAAAATAGAGTCACAAGTTTAGAAAACACACTATGTCTGCTTAACGGGAAAGGTGAGGTGGGGTGATGCATAAAACAAGGGTTTCAAATTATCTCAGATACCGTTCCATAAACCCAATATGTAATAGACAAGACCTACTCCTTGCTCAAGGAATTGGACTCAGCACCCCCTATTCACCGCCCAAGAATATATCTGACTAGTAAGAATCTTAAAACCAATGCATTGATATCTCTCTGTAAGTGAGTCAAGTGGGTGTAAAGCGGCAAAATCACAGCACTGAAAAGCAGGTAAACCCCATTATAAAAATCAATTACTTTTACAAACCCGTGAAACAAAGACAGTGAAAGAGAGAGAAATTCTTACAAAATTCGTACAGGGGCTGTGATTCCACCTGGATTGACCATATCTAGACCCACAGCTGATTGAGACATAAGGGTGGACACTCTTGGGGCTGAGAGGTTTGGTGAGGTTGGGTGAGCAAACGCAGACCCATTAAAGTAATACTGCGTGGTACCCATCCCATGGGTCCCGAATCTCCAGGTTCAAGGGCATCTTCCTACATCGAAAACATGCATGAGAAACCCAGAAGATGGTACACCGTGTGATCGGGAAAGGTTTCTAAAACGCACCACATTTCTCACCTCCTTGTGCTCGGGTTTGCCATTCCAGCCGCTTTACTAGCAATCTCCCTCCTTGGAGAATCAGCACCTTTAACCTCCTGTTCCGTACAGGTTGCAATTTGTCCTCAGGATGAACGGGAAGAGGGGGAACCAATGAGAGACTAGCTCTAGGTGTTGGGACAGGCACAGGTCACTCTATTTTCCCATCAGGAAGAAGAATTAACCACAGGCTCAGCCTGCCGCCCGGGACCAGAATAGGGCCTGAAGCAATCCTGCGCCTTTGCGGCCAGCTCCCAAGAAAGCGAGTTGAAAAATGGAGCTCAGGGGCACTGCAATTCACAAACCTGCAGACTTATAAATGATGACGCTCGTCCACAAATATATTGATGGAAGGAAACGAAGAGGATTTGAAAGCAAGGCAGAATTGCAGGAAACAGATTTCAGGAGGGAGATTCGAATCGCCTTTAAAGCACAGGAAAAGCGGCAAAACCTCGAAAATGATGCCCTTGGCCAAAAAGGGCGTATGCGTTTTTTCCTGAATATATTCAGGAAAAAACGCATACGCCCTTTTTGGCCAACCAAGCAACCTGGAAAGGCAAATCAGCGCTACAAAGAAGTCTCGCTTCCCATCGGTCAAAAGGGCCATGCTGAATAAAGTGTCAAAACCAGAAATGCAGGACAGGCCATGGAGAAACGGGAGCCTGTCTACGCTGATGGGCGGGATGTAAATTGCCAACAGCCACTCTGGAGAAGTGCACGGTGTGTCCTGAAACATCTACAAAACTCAGCTTAGGGAGCATAGGGCACATCCACTCATGGGCGTATAAATTGGGAAAACTAAAAATCAGCAAGACAGAGGCACCCCAAAATTTAGGGCTGCTCTGTTGACAAGAACCTCCACTTCGTTACACCTTAAATATCCCAGGAAAGAGAAAAATGGATAAAGAAGTTGTGGTCCTTATGTACAATGGAATATCACTCAGCCATGAAATCAACGTCATAAGGCTAGTAGCAGCATGATGAGTGGATTTAGGTACGACGATTCTAACTGAAATAAGTCACACAGAAAAAGACACTTATCATAAGATATCACTTATAGAGGGAATGTAAAAACCGCTACCCTTGAACTGAATTACAAAACAGAATAGAGTCACACGTTTAGAAAACACACTATGGCTGCTTAACGGGAAAGGTGAGGTGGGGTGATGCATAAAACAAGGGTTTCAAATTATCTCAGATACCGTTCCATAAACCCAATATGTAATAGACAAGACCTACTCCTTGCTCAATGAATTGGACTCAACACCCCCTATTCACCGCCCAAGAATATATCTGACTAGTAAGAATCTTAAAACCAATGCATTGATATCTCTCTGTAAGTGAGTCAAGTGGGTGTAAAGCGGCAAAATCACAGCAGTGAAAAGCAGGTAAACCCCATTATAAAAATCAATTACTTTTAAAAACCCGTGAAACAAAGACAGTGAAAGGGAGAGAAATTCTTACAAAAGTCGTTCAGGGGCTGTGATGCCACCTGGATTGACCATATCTAGACCCACAGCTGATTGAGACATAACGGTGGACACTCTTGGGGCTGAGAGGTTTGGTGAGGTTGGGTGAGCAAACGCAGACCCTTTAAAGTAATACTGCGTGGTACCCATCCCATGGGTCCCAAATCTCCAGGTTCAAGGGCATCTTCCTACATCGAAAACATGCATGAGAAACCCAGAAGATGGTACACCGTGTGATCGGGAAAGGTTTCTAAAACGCACCTCACTTTTCATCTCCTTGTGCTCGGGTTCGCCATTCCAGCCGCTTTACTAGCAATCTCCCTACTTGGAGATTCAGCACCTTTAACCTCCTGTTCTGTACAGGTTGCAATTTGTCCTGAGGATGAACGGGAAGAGGGGGAACCAATGAGAGACTAGCTCTAGGTGTTGGGACAGGCACAGGTCACTCTATTTTCCCATCAGGAAGAAGAATTAACCACAGGCTCAGCCTGCCGCCCGGGACCAGAATAGGGCCTGAAGCACTCCTGCTCTTTTGCGGCCAGCTCCCAAGAAAGCGCGTTGAAAAATGGAGCTCAGGGGCACTGCAATTCACAAACCTGCAGACTTATAAATGATGACTCTCGTCCACGAATATATTGAGGGAAGGCAACGAAGAGGATTTGAAAGCAAGGCAGAATTGCAGGAAACAGATTTCAGGAGGGAGATTCGAATCGCCTTTAAAGCACAGGAAAAGCGGCAAAACCTCGAAAATGATGCCCTTGGCCAAAAAGGGCGTATGCGTTTTTTCCTGAATATATTCAGGAAAAAACGCATACGCCCTTTTTGGCCAACCAAGCAACCTGGAAAGGCAAATCAGCGCTACAAAGAAGTCTCGCTTCCCATCGGTCAAAAGGGCCATGCTGAATAAAGTGTCAAAACCAGAAATGCAGGACAGGCCATGGAGAAACGGGAGCCTGGCTACGCTGATGGGCGGGATGTAAATTGCCAACAGCCACTCTGGAGAAGTGCACGGTGTGTCCTGAAACATCTACAAAACTCAGCTTAGGGAGCATAGGGCACATCCACTCATGGGCGTATAAATTGGGAAAACTAAAAATCAGCAAGACACAGGCACCCCAAAATTTAGGGCTGCTCTGTTGACAAGAACCTCCACTTCGTTACACCTTAAATATCCCAGGAAAGAGAAAAATGGATAAAGAAGTTGTGGTCCTTATGTACAATGGAATATCACTCAGCCATGAAATCAACGTCATAAGGCTAGTAGCAGCATGATGAGTGGATTTAGGTACGACGATTCTAACTGAAATAAGTCACACAGAAAAAGACACTTATCATAAGATATCACTTATAGAGGGAATGTAAAAACCGCTACCCTTGAACTGAATTACAAAACAGAATAGAGTAACAGGTTTAGAAAACACACTATGGCTGCTTAATGGGAAAGGTGAGGTGGGGTGATGCATAAAACAAGGGTTTCAAATTATCTCAGATACCGTTCCGTAAACCCAATATGTAATAGACAAGACCTACTCCTTGCTCAATGAATTGGACTCAACACCCCCTATTCACCGCCCAAGAATATATCTGAGTAGTAAGAATCTTAAAACCAATGCATTGATATCTCTCTGTAAGTGAGTCAAGTGGGTGTAAAGCGGCAAAATCACAGCAGTGAAAAGCAGGTAAACCCCATTATAAAAATCAATTACTTTTAAAAACCCGTGAAACAAAGACAGTGAAAGAGAGAGAAATTCTTAAAAAGTCGTTCAGGGGCTGTGATGCCACCTGGATTGACCATATCTAGACCCACAGCTGATTGAGACATAAGGGTGGACACTCTTGGGGCTGAGAGGTTTGGTGAGGTTGGGTGAGCAAACGCAGACCCTATAAAGTAATACTGCGTGGTACCCATCCCATGGGTCCCAAATCTCCAGGTTCAAGGGCATCTTCCTACATCGAAAACATTCATGAGAAACCCAGAAGATGGTACACCGTGTGATCGGGAAAGGTTTCTAAAACGCACCTAATTTCTCATCTCCTTGTGCTTGGGTTCGCCATTCCAGCCGCTTTACTAGCAATCTCCCTACTTGGAGAATCAGCACCTTTAACCTCCTGTTCCGTACAGGTTGCAATTTGTCCTGAGGATGAACGGGAAGAGGGGGAACCAATGAGAGACTAGCTCTAGGTGTTGGGACAGGCACAGGTCACTCTATTTTCCCCTCAAGAAGAAGAATTAACCAGAGGCTCAGCATGCTGCCTGGGACCAGAATAGGGCCTGAAGCAATCCTGCGCTTTTGCGGCCAGCGCCCAAGAAAGCGAGTTGAAAAATGGCGCTCAGGGGCACTGCAATTCACAAACCTGCAGACTTATAAATGATGACTCTCGTCCACAAATATATTGATGGAAGGAAACGAAGAGGATTTGAAAGCAAGGCAAAATTGCAGGAAACAGATTTCAGGAGGGAGATTCGAATCGCATTTAAAGCACAGGAAAGGCGGCAAAACCTCGACAATGATGCCCTTGGCCAAAAAGGGCGTATGCGTTTTTTACTGAATATATTCAGGAAAAAACGCATACGCCCTTTTTGGCCAACCAAGCAACCTGGAAAGGCAAATCAGCGCTACAAAGAAGTCTCGCTTCCCATAGGTCAAAAGGGCCATGCTGAATAAAGTTTCAAAACCAGAAATGCAGGATAGGCCATGAAGAAACGGGAGCCTGGCTACGCTGATGGGCAGGATGTAAATTGCCAACAGCCACTATGGAGAAGTGCACGGTGTGTCCTGAAACATCTAAAAAACTCAGCTTAAGGAGCATAGGGCACTTCCACTCATGGGCGTATAAATTGGGAAAACTAAAAATCTGCAAGACACAGGCACCCCAAAGTTTAGGGCTGCTCTGTTGACAAGAACCTCCACTTGGTTACACCTTAAATATCCCAGGAAAGAGAAAAATGGATAAAGAAGTTGTGGTCCTTATGTACAATGGAATATCACTCAGCCATGAAATCAACGTCATAAGGCTAGTAGCAGCATGATGAGTGGATTTAGGTACGACGATTCTAAGTGAAATAAGTCACACAGAAAAAGACACTTATCATAAGATATCACTTATAGAGGGAATGTAAACACCGCTACCCTTGAACTGAATTACAAAACAGAATAGAGTCACAAGTTTAGAAAACACACTATGTCTGCTTAACGGGAAAGGTGAGGTGGGGTGATGCATAACACAAGGGTTTCAAATTATCTCAGATACCGTTCCATAAACCCAATATGTAATAGACAAGACCTACTCCTTGCTCAATGAATTGGACTCAACACCCCCTATTCACCGCCCAAGAATATATCTGACTAGTAAGAATCTTAAAACCAATGCATTGATATCTCTCTGTAAGTGAGTCAAGTGAGTGTAAAGCGGCAAAATCACAGCACTGAAAAGCAGGTAAACCCCATTATAAAAATCAATTACTTTTAAAAACCCGTGAAACAAAGACAGTGAAAGAGAGAGAAATTCTTACAAAAGTCGTTCAGGGGCTGTGATGCCACCTGGATTGACCATATCTAGACCCATAGCTGATTGAGACATAAGGGTGGACACTCTTGCGGCGGAGAGGTTTGGTGAGGTTGGGTGAGCAAACGCAGACCCTTTAAAGTAATACTGCGTGGTACCCATCCCATGGGTCGCAAATCTCCAGGTTCAAGGGCCTCTTCCTACATCGAAAACATGCATGAGAAACCCAGAAGATGGTACACCGTGTGATCGGGAAAGGTTTCTAAAACGCACCTCATTTCTCATCTCCTTGTGCTCGGGTTCGCCATTCCAACCGCTTTACTAGCAATCTCGTTCCTTGGAGAATCAGCACCTTTAACCTCCTGTTCCGTACAGGTTGCAATTTGTCCTGAGGATGAACGGGAAGAGGGGGAACCAATGAAAGACTAGCTCTAGGTGTTGGGACAGGCACAGGTCACTCTATTTTCCCCTCAGGAAGAAGAATTAACCACAGGCTCAGCCTGCCGCCAGGGACCAGAATAGGGCCTGAAGCAATCCTGCGCTTTTGCGGCCAGCGCCCAAGAAAGCGAGTTGAAAAATGGAGCTCAGGGGCACTGCAATTCACAAAGCTGCAGACTTATAAATGATGACTCTCGTCCACAAATATATTGAGGGAAGGCAACGAAGAGGATTTGAAAGCAAGGCAGAATTGTAGGAAACAGATTTGAGGAGGGAGATTCGAATCGCCTTTAAAGCACAGGAAAAGCGGCAAAACCTCGACAATGATGCCCTTGGGCAAAAAGGGCGTATGCGTTTTTTCCTGAATATATTCAGGAAAAAACGCATACGCCCTTTTTGGCCAACCAAGCAACCTGGAAAGGCAAATCAGCGCTACGAAGAAGTCTCGCTTCCCATCGGTCAAAAGGGCCATGCTGAATAAAGTGTCAAAACCAGAAATGCAGGACAGGCCATGGAGAAACGGGAGCCTGGCTACGCTGATGGGCGGGATGTAAATTGCCAACAGCCACTCTGGAGAAGTGCACGGTGTGTCCTGAAACATCTAAAAAACTGAGCTTAGGGAGCATAGGGCACTTCCACTCATGGGCGTATAAATTGGGAAAACTAAAAATCAGCAAGACACAGGCACCCCAAAGTTTAGGGCTGCTCTGTTGACAAGAACCTCCACTTCGTTACACCTTAAATATCCCAGGAAAGAGAAAAATGGATAAAGAAGTGGTGGTCCTTATGTACAATGGAATATCACTCAGCCATGAAATCAACGTCATAAGGCTAGTAGCAGCATGATGAGTGGATTTAGGTACGACGATTCTAAGTGAAATAAGTCACACAGAAAAAGACACTTGTCATAAGATATCACTTATAGAGGGAATGTAAAAACCGCTACCCTTGAACTGAATTACAAAACAGAATAGAGTCACACGTTTAGAAAACACACTATGGCTGCTTAACGGGAAAGGTGAGGTGGGGTGATGCATAAAACAAGGGTTTCAAATTATCTCAGATACCGTTCCATAAACCCAATATGTAATAGACAAGACCTACTCCTTGCTCAAGGAATTGGACTCAACACCCCCTATTCACCGCCCAAGAATATATCTGACTAGTAAGAATCTTAAAACCTATGCATTGATATCTCTCTGTAAGTGAGTCAAGTGGGTGTAAAGCGGCAAAATCACAGCAGTGAAAAGCAGGTAAACCCCATTATAAAAATCAATTACTTTTAAAAACCCGTGAAACAAAGACAGTGAAAGAGAGCGAAATTCTTACAAAATTCGTTCAGGGGCTGTGATGCCACCTGGATTGACCATATCTAGACCCACAGCTGATTGAGACATAAGGGTGGACACTCTTGGGGCTGAGAGGTTTGGTGAGGTTGGGTGAGCAAACGCAGCCCCTTTAAAGTAATACTGCGTGGTACCCATCACATGGGTCCCAAATCTCCAGGTTCAAGGGCATCTTCCTACATCGAAAACATGCATGAGAAACCCAGAAGATGGTACACCGTGTGATCGGGAAAGGTTTCTAAATCGCACCTCATTTCTCATCTCCTTGTGCTCGGGTTCGCCATTCCAGCCGCTTTACTAGCAATCTCCCTCCTTGGAGAATCAGCACCTTTAACCTCCTGTTCCGTACAGGTTGCAATTTGTCCTGAGGATGAACGGGAAGAGGGGGAACCAATGAGAGACTAGCTCTAGGTGTTGGGACAGGCACAGGTCACTCTATTTTCCCCTCAGGAAGAAGAATTAACCACAGGCTCAGCCTGCCGCCCGGGACCAGAATAGGGCCTGAAGCAATCCTGCGCTTTTGCGGCCAGCGCCCAAGAAAGCGAGTTGAAAAATGGAGCTCAGGGGCACTGCAATTCACAAACCTGCAGACTTATAAATGATGACTCTCGTCCACAAATATATTGAGGGAAGGCAACGAAGAGGATTTGAAAGCAAGGCAGAATTGTAGGAAACAGATTTGAGGAGGGAGATTCGAATCGCCTTTAAAGCACAGGAAAAGCGGCAAAACCTCGACAATGATGCCCTTGGCCAAAAAGGGCGTATGCGTTTTTTCCTGAATATATTCAGGAAAAAACGCATACGCCCTTTTTGGCCAACCAAGCAACCTGGAAAGGCAAATCAGCGCTACAAAGAAGTCTCGCTTCCCATCGGTCAAAAGGGCCATGCTGAATAAAGTGTTAAAACCAGAAATGCAGGACAGGCCATGGAGAAACGGGAGCCTGGCTACGCTGATGGGCGGGATGTAAATTGCCAACAGCCACTCTGGAGAAGTGCACGGTGTGTCCTGAAACATCTACAAAACTGAGCTTAGGGAGCATAGGGCACATCCACTCATGTGCGTATAAATTGGGAAAACTAAAAATCAGCAAGACACAGGCACCCCAAAGTTTAGGGCTGCTCTGTTGACAAGAATCTCCCCTTCGTTAAACCTTAAATATCCCAGGAAAGAGAAAAATGGATAAAGAAGTTGTGGTCCTTATGTACAATGGAATATCACTCAGCCATGAAATCAACGTCATAAGGCTAGTAGCAGCATGATGATTGGATTTAGGTACGACAATTCTAAGTGAAATAAGTCACACAGAAAAAGACACTTATCATAAGATATGACTTATAGAGGGAATGTAAAAACCGCTACCCTTGAACTGAATTACAAAACAGAATAGAGTCACACGTTTAGAAAACACACTATGGCTGCTTAACGGGAAAGGTGAGGTGGGGTGATGCATAAAACAAGGGTTTCAAATTATCTCAGATACCGTTCCATAAACCCAATATGTAATAGACAAGACCTACTCCTTGCTCAAGGAATTGGACTCAACACCCCCTATTCACCGCCCAAGAATATATCTGACTAGTAAGAATCTTAAAACCTATGCATTGATATCTCTCTGTAAGTGAGTCAAGTGGGTGTAAAGCGGCAAAATCACAGCAGTGAAAAGCAGGTAAACCCCATTATAAAAATCAATTACTTTTAAAAACCCGTGAAACAAAGACAGTGAAAGGGAGCGAAATTCTTACAAAATTCGTTCAGGGGCTGTGATGCCACCTGGATTGACCATATCTAGACCCACAGCTGATTGAGACATAAGGGTGGACACTCTTGGGGCTGAGAGGTTTGGTGAGGTTGGGTGAGCAAACGCAGCCCCTTTAAAGTAATACTGCGTGGTACCCATCACATGGGTCCCAAATCTCCAGGTTCAAGGGCATCTTCCTACATCGAAAACATGCATGAGAAACCCAGAAGATGGTACACCGTGTGATCGGGAAAGGTTTCTAAATCGCACCTCATTTCTCATCTCCTTGTGCTCGGGTTCGCCATTCCAGCCGCTTTACTAGCAATCTCCCTCCTTGGAGAATCAGCACCTTTAACCTCCTGTTCCGTACAGGTTGCAATTTGTCCTGAGGATGAACGGGAAGAGGGGGAACCAATGAGAGACTAGCTCTAGGTGTTGGGACAGGCACAGGTCACTCTATTTTCCCCTCAGGAAGAAGAATTAACCACAGGCTCAGCCTGCCGCCCGGGACCAGAATAGGGCCTGAAGCAATCCTGCGCTTTTGCGGCCAGCGCCCAAGAAAGCGAGTTGAAAAATGGAGCTCAGGGGCACTGCAATTCACAAACCTGCAGACTTATAAATGATGACTCTCGTCCACAAATATATTGAGGGAAGGAAACGAAGAGGATTTGAAAGCAAGGCAGAATTGTAGGAAACAGATTTGAGGAGGGAGATTCGAATCGCCTTTAAAGCACAGGAAAAGCGGCAAAACCTCGACAATGATGCCCTTGGCCAAAAAGGGCGTATGCGTTTTTTCCTGAATATATTCAGGAAAAAACGCATACGCCCTTTTTGGCCAACCAAGCAACCTGGAAAGGCAAATCAGCGCTACAAAGAAGTCTCGCTTCCCATCGGTCAAAAGGGCCATGCTGAATAAAGTGTTAAAACCAGAAATGCAGGACAGGCCATGGAGAAACGGGAGCCTGGCTACGCGGATGGGCGGGATGTAAATTGCCAACAGCCACTCTGGAGAAGTGCACGGTGTGTCCTGAAACATCTACAAAACTGAGCTTAGGGAGCATAGGGCACATCCACTCATGTGCGTATAAATTGGGAAAACTAAAAATCAGCAAGACACAGGCACCCCAAAGTTTAGGGCTGCTCTGTTGACAAGAATCTCCCCTTCGTTAAACCTTAAATATCCCAGGAAAGAGAAAAATGGATAAAGAAGTTGTGGTCCTTATGTACAATGGAATATCACTCAGCCATGAAATCAACGTCATAAGGCTAGTAGCAGCATGATGATTGGATTTAGGTACGACGATTCTAAGTGAAATAAGTCACACAGAAAAAGACACTTATCATAAGATATGACTTATAGAGGGAATGTAAAAACCGCTACCCTTGAACTGAATTACAAAACAGAATAGAGTCACACGTTTAGAAAACACACTATGGCTGCTTAACGGGAAAGGTGAGGTGGGGTGATGCATACAACAAGGGTTTCAAATTATCTCAGATACCGTTCCATAAACCCAATATGTAATAGACAAGCCCTACTCCTTCCTCAATGAATTGGACTCAACAACCCCAATTCACCGCCCAAGAATATATCTGACTAGTAAGAATCTTGAAACCTATGCATTTATATCTCTCTGTAAGTGAGTCAAGTGGGTGTAAAGCGGCAAAATCACAGCAGTGAAAAGCAGGTAAACCCCATTATAAAAATCAATTACTTTTAAAAACCCGTGAAACAAAGACAGTGAAAGAGAGAGAAATTCTTACAAAAGTCGTTCAGGGGCTGTGATGCCACCTGGATTGACCATATCTAGACCCACAGCTGATTGAGACATAAGGGTGGACACTCTTGGGGCTGAGAGGTTTGGTGAGGTTGGGTGAGCAAACGCAGACCCTTTAAAGTAATACTGCGTGGTACCCATCCCATGGGTCCCAAATCTCCAGGTTCAAGGGCATCTTCCTACATCGAAAACATGCATGAGAAACCCAGAAGATGGTACACCGTGTGATCGGGAAAGGTTTCTAAAACGCACCTCATTTCTCATCTCCTTGTGCTCGGGTTCGCCTTTCCAGCCGCTTTACTAGCAATCTCCCTCCTTGGAGAATCAGCACCTTTAACCTCCTGTTCCGTACAGGTTGCAATTTGTCCTGAGGATGAACGGGAAGAGGGGGAACCAATGAGAGACTAGCTCTAGGTGTTGGGACAGGCACAGGTCACTCTATTTTCCCATTAGGAAGAAGAATTAACCACAGGCTAGGTCTGCCGCCTGGGACCAGAATAGGGTCTGAAGCAATCCTGCGCTTTTGCGCCTAGGTCCCAAGAAAGCGAGTTGAAAAATGGAGCTCAGGGGAACTGCAATTCACAAACCTGCAGACTTATAAATGATGACTCTCGTCCACAAATATATTGAGGGAAGGCAACGAAGAGGATTTGAAAGCAAGGCAGAATTGCAGGAAACAGATTTCAGGAGGGAGATTCGAATCGCCTTTAAAGCACAGGAAAAGCGGCAAAACCTCGACAATGATGCCCTTGGCCAAAAAGGGCGTATGCGTTTTTTCTTGAATATATTCAGGAAAAAACGCATACGCCCTTTTTGGCCAACCAAGCAACCTGGAAAGGCAAATCAGCGCTACAAAGAAGTCTCGCTTCCCATCGGTCAAAAGGGCCATGCTGAATAAAGTGTCAAAACAAGAAATGCAGGAGAGGCCATGGAGAAACGGGACTCTGGCTACGCTGACGGGCGGGATGTAAATTGCCAACAGCCACTCTGGAGAAGTGCATGGTGTGTCCTGAAACATCTAAAAAACTCAGCTTAGGGAGCATAGGGCACTTCCACTCATGGGCGTATAAATTGGGAAAACTAAAAATCAGCAAGACACAGGCACCCCAAAGTTTAGGGCTGCTCTGTTGACAAGAACCTCCACTTGGTTACACCTTAAATATCCCAGGAAAGAGAAAAATGGATAAAGAAGTTGTGGTCCTTATGTACAATGGAATATCACTCAGCCATGAAATCAACGTCATAAGGCTAGAAGCAGCATGATGAGTGGATTTAGGTACGACGATTCTAAGTGAAATAAGTCACACAGAAAAAGACACTTGTCATAAGATATCACTTATAGAGGGAATGTAAAAACCGCTACCCTTGAACTGAATTACAAAACAGAATAGAGTCACACGTTTAGAAAACACACTATGGTTGCTTAACGGGAAAGGTGAGGTGGGGTGATGCATAAAACAAGGGTTTCAAATTAGCTCAGATACCGTTCCATAAACCCAATATGTAATAGACAAGACCTACTCCTTGCTCAATGAATTGGACTCAACACCCCCTATTCACCGCCCAAGAATATATCTGACTAGTAAGAATCTTAAAACCTATGTATTGATAACTCTCTGTAAGTGAGTCAAGTGGGTGTAAAGCGGCAGAAACACAGCAGTGAAAAGCTGCTAAACCCCATTATAAAAATCAATTACTTTTAGAAACCCGTGAAACAAAGACAGTGAAAGAGAGAGAAATTCTTACAAAGTTCGCTCAGGGGCTGTGATGCCACCTGTATTGACCATATCTAGACCCACAGCTGATTGAGACATAAGGGTGGACACTCTTGGGGCTGAGTGGTTTGGTGAGGTTGGGTGAGCAAACGCAGACCCTTTAAAGTAATACTGCGTGGTACCCATCCCATGGGTCGCAAATCTCCAGGTTCAAGGGCATCTTCCTACATCGAAAACATGCATGAGAAACCCAGAAGATGGTACACCGTGTGATCGGGAAAGGTTTCCAAAACGCACCTCATTTCTCATCTCCTTGTTCTTGGGTTCGCCATTCCAGCCGCTTTACTAGCAATCTCCGTCCTTGGAGAATCAGCACCTTAACCTCCTGTTCCGTACAGGTTGCAATTTTTCCTGAGGATGAACCGGAAGAGGGGGAACCAATGAGAGACTAGCTCTAGGTGTTGGGACAGTCACAGGTCACTCTATTTTCCCATCAGGAAGAAGAATTAACCACAGGCTCAGCCTGCCGCCCGGGAGCAGAATAGGGCCTGAAGCAATCCTGCGCTTTTGCGGCCAGCTCCCAAGAAAGCGAGTTGAAAAATGGAGCTCAGGGGCACTGCAATTCACAAACCTGCAGACTTATAAATGATGACTCTCGTCCACAAATATATTGAGGGAAGACAACGAGGAGGATTTGAAAGCAAGGCAGATTTGCAGGAAACAGATTTCAGGAGGGTGATTCGAATCGCCTTTAAAGCACAGGAAAAGCGGCAAAACCTCGACAATGATGCCCTTGGCCAAAAAGGGCGTATGCGTTTTTTCCTGAATATATTCAAGAAAAAACGCATACGCCTTTTTGGCCAACCAAGCAACCTGGAAAGGCAAATCAGCGCTACAAAGAAGTCTCGCTTCCCATCGGTCAAAAGGGCCATGCTGAATAAAGTGTCAAAACCAGAAATGCAGGACAGGCCATGGAGAAACGGGAGCCTGGCTACGCTGATGGGCGGGATGTAAATTGCCAACAGCCACTCTGGAGAAGTGCACGGTGTGTCCTGAAACATCTAAAAAACTCAGCTTAGGGAGCATAGGGCACTTCCACTCATGGGCGTATAAATTGGGAAAACTAAATATCAGCAAGACACAGGCACCGCAAAGTTTAGGGCTGCTCTGTTGACAAGAACCTCCACTTCGTTACACCTTAAATATCCCAGGAAAGAGAAAAATGGATAAAGAAGTTGTGGTCCTTATGTACAATGGAATATCACTCAGCCATGAAATCAACGTCATAAGGCTAGTAGCAGCATGATGAGTGGATTTAGGTACGACGATTCTAAGTGAAATAAGTCACACAGAAAAAGCCACTTATCATAAGATATCACTTATAGAGGGAATGTACAAACCGCTACCCTTGAACTGAATTACAAAACAGAATAGAGTCACACGTTTAGAAAACACACTACGGCTGCTTAACGGGAAAGGTGAGGTGGGGTGATGCATAAAACAAGGGTTTCAAATTATCTCAGATACCGTTCCATAAACCCAATATGTAATAGACAAGACCTACTCCTTGCTCAATGAATTGGACTCAACACCCCCTATTCACCGCCCAAGAATATATCTGACTAGTAAGAATCTTGAAACCTATGCATTAATATCTCTCTGTAAGTGAGTCAAGTGGGTGTAAAGCGGCAAAATCACAGCAGTGAAGAGCAGGTAAACCCCATTATAAAAATCAATTACTTTTAAAAACCCGTGAAACAAAGACAGTGAAAGAGAGAGAAATTCTTACAAAATTCGTTCAGGGGCTGTGATGCCACCTGGATTGACCATATCTAGACCCACAGCTGATTGAGACATTACGGTGGACACTCTTGGGGCTGAGAGGTTTCGTGAGGTTGGGTGAGCAAACGCAGACCCTTTAAAGTAATACTGCGTGGTACCCATCCCATGGGTCCCAAATCTGCAGGTTCAAGGGCATCTTCCTACATCGAAAACATTCATGAGAAACCCAGAAGATGGTACACCGTGTGATCGGGAAAGGTTTCTAAAACGCCCCTCATTTCTCATCTCCTTGTGCTCGGGTTCGCCATTCCAGCCGCTTTACTAGCAATTTCCCTCCTTGGAGAATCAGCACCTTTAACCTCCTGTTCCGTACAGGTTGCAATTTGTCCTCAGGATGAACGGGAAGAGGGGGAACCAATGAGAGACTAGCTCTAGGTGTTGGGACAGGCACAGGTCAATCTATTTTCCCATCAGGAAGAAGAATTAACCACAGGCTCAGCCTGCCGCCCAGTACCAGAATAGGGCCTGAAGCAATCCTGCGCTTTTGCGGGCAGCTCCCAAGAAAGTGAGTTGAAAAATGGAGCTCAGGGGCACTGCAATTCACAAACCTGCAGACTTATAAATGATGACTCTCGTCCACAAATATATTGAGGGAAGGCAACGAGGAGGATTTCAAAGCAAGGCAGAATTGCAGGATACAGATTTCAGGAGGGAGATTCGAATCGCCTTTAAAGCACAGGAAAAGCGGCAAAACCTCGACAATGATGCCCTTGGCCAAAAAGGGCGTATGCGTTTTTTCCTGAATATATTCAGGAAAAAACGCATACGCCCTTTTTGGCCAACCAAGCAACCTGGAAAGGCAAATCAGCGCTACAAAGAAGTCTCGCTTCCCATCGGTCAAAAGGGCCATGCTGAATAAAGTGTCAAAACCAGAAATGCTGGACAGGCCATGGAGAAACGGGAGCCTGGCTACGCTGATGGGCGGGATGTAAATTGCCAACAGCCACTCTGGAGAAGTGCACGGTGTGTCCTGAAACATTTTAAAAATTCAACTTAGGGAGCATAGGGCACTTCCACTCATGGGCGTACAAATTGGGAAAACTAAAAATCAGCAAGAAAGAGGCACCCCAAAGTTTAGTGCTGCTCTGTTGACAAGAACCTCCACTTCGTTACACCTTAAATATCCCAGGAAAGAGAAAAATGGATAAAGAAGTTGTGGTCCTTATGTACAATGGAATATCATTCAGCCATGAAATCAACGTCATAAGGCTAGTAGCAGCATGATGAGTGGATTTAGGTACGACGATTCTAAGTGAAATAAGTCAAACAGAAAAAGACACTTGTCATAAGACACCACTTATAGAGGGAATGTACAAACCGCTACCCTTGAACTGAATTACAAAACAGAATAGAGTCACACGTTTAGAAAACACACTATGGCTGCTTAACGGGAAAGGTGAGGTGGGGTGATGCATAAAAAAAGGGTTTCAAATTAGCTCAGATACCGTTCCATAAACCCAATATGTAATAGACAAGACCTACTCCTTGCTCAATGAATTGGACTCAACACCCCCTATTCACCGTCCAAGAATATATCTGACTAGTAAGAATCTTAAAACGTATGCATTGATATCTCTCTGTAAGTGAGTCAAGTGGATGTAAAGCGGCAAAATCACAGCAGTGAAAAGCAGGTAAACCCCATTATAAAAATCAATTACTTTTAAAAACCCGTGAAACAAAGACAGTGAAAGAGAGAGAAATTCTTACAAAGTTCGTTCAGGGGCTGTGATGCCACCTGTATTGACCATATCTAGACCCACAGCTGATTGAGACATAAGGGTGGACACTCTTGGGGCTGAGAGGTTTGGTGAGGTTGGGTGAGCAAACACAGACCCTTTAAAGTAATACTGCGTGGTACCCATCCCATGGGTCCCAAATCTCCAGGTTCAAGGGCATCTTCCTACATCGAAAACATGCATGAGAAACCCAGAAGATGGTACACCGTGTGATCGGGAAAGATTTCCAAAACGCACCTCATTTCTCATCTCCTTGTGCTCGGGTTCGCCATTCCAGCCGCTTTACTAGCAATCTCCGTCCTTGGAGAATCAGCACCTTAACCTCCTGTTCCATACAGGTTGCAATTTTTCCTGAGGATGAACGGGAAGAGGGGGAACCAATGAGACACTAGCTCTAGGTGTTGGGACAGGCACAGGTCTATTTTCCCATCAGGAAGAAGAATTAACCACACGCTCAGCCTGCCGCCCGGAACCAGAATAGGACCTGAAGCAATCCTGCGCGTTTGCGGCAGCTCCCAAGAAAGCGAGTTGAAAAATGGAGCTCAGGGGCACTGCAATTCACAAACCTGCAGACTTATAAATGATGACTCTCGTCCACAAATATATTGAGGGAAGGCAACGAAGAGAATTTGAAAGCAAGGCAGAATTGCAGGAAACAGATTTCAGGAGGGAGATTCGAATCGCCTTTAAAACACAGGAAAAGCGGCAAAACCTCGACAATGATGCCCTTGGCCAAAAAGGGCGTATGCGTTTTTTCCTGAATATATTCAGGAAAAAACGCATACGCCCTTTTTGGCCAACCAAGCAACCTGGAAAGGCAAATCAGCGCTACAAAGAAGTCTCGCTTCCCATCGGTCAAAAGGGCCATGCTGAATAAAGTGTCAAAACCAGAAAGGCAGGACAGGCCCTGGAGAAACGGGAGCCTGGCTACGCTGATGGGCGGGATGTAAATTGCCAACAGCCACTCTGGAGAAGTGCACGGTGTGTCCTGAAACATCTAAAAAACTCAGCTTAGGGAGCATAGGGCACATCCACTCATGGGCGTATAAATTGGGAAAACTAAAAATCAGCAAGACACAGGCACCCCAAAGTTTAGGGCTGCTCTGTTGACAAGAACCTCCACTTCGTTACACCTTAAATATCCCAGGAAAGAGGAAAATGGATAAAGAAGTTGTGGTCCTTATGTACAATGGAATATCACTCAGCCATGAAATCAACGTCATAAGGCTAGTAGCAGCATGATGAGTGGATTTAGGTACGACGATTCTAAGTGAAATAAGTCACACAGAAAAAGACACTTATCATAAGATATCACTTATAGAGGGAATGTACAAACCGCTACCCTTGAACTGAATTACAAAATAGAATGGAGTCACACGTTTAGAAAACACACTATGGCTGCTTAACGGGAAAGGTGAGGTGGGGTGATGCATAAAACAAGGGTTTCAAATAATCTGAGATACCGTTCCATAAACCCAATATGTAATAGACAAGACCTACTCCTTGCTCAATGAATTGGACTCAACATCCCCTATTCACTGCCCAAGAATATATCTGACTAGTAAGAATCTTAAAACCTATGCATTGATATCTCTCTGTAAGTGAGTCAAGTGGGTGTAAAGCGGCAAAAACACAGCAGTGCAAAGCAGGTAAACCCCATTATAAAAATCAGTTACTTTTAAAATCCCGTGAAACAAAGACAGTGAAACAAAGAGAAATTCTTACAAAATTCGTACAGGGGCTGTGATGCCACCTGGATTGACCATATCTAGACCCACAGCTGATTGAGACATAAGGGTGGACACTCTTGGGGCTGAGAGGTTTGGTGAGGTTGGGTGAGCAAACGCAGACCCTATAAAGTAATACTGCGTGGTACCCATCCCATGGGTCCCAAATCTCCAGGTTCAAGGGCATCTTCCTACATCGAAAACATTCATGAGAAACCCAGAAGATGGTACACCGTGTGATCGGGAAAGGTTTCTAAAACGCACCTCATTTCTCATCTCCTTGTGCTTGGGTTCGCCATGCCAGCCGCTTTACTAGCAATCTCCCTCCTTGGAGAATCAGCACCTTTAACCTCCTGTTCCGTACAGGTTGCAATTTGTCCTGAGGATGAACGGGAAGAGGGGGAACCAATGAGAGACTAGCTCTAGGTGTTGGGACAGGCACAGGTCACTCTATTTTCCCCTCAAGAAGAAGAATTAACCACAGGCTCAGCATGCCGCCTGGCACCAGAATAGGGCCTGAAGCAATCCTGCGCTTTTGCGGCCAGCGCCCAAGAAAGCGAGTTGAAAAATGGCGCTCAGGGGCACTGCAATTCACAAACCTGCAGACTTATAAATGATGACTCTCGTCCACAAATATATTGATGGAAGGAAACGAAGAGGATTTGAAAGCAAGGCAGAATTGCAGGAAACAGATTTCAGGAGGGAGATTCGAATCGCCTTTAAAGCACAGGAAAAGCGGCAAAACCTCGACAATGATGCCCTTGGCCAAAAAGGGCGTATGCGTTTTTTCCTTAATATATTCAGGAAAAAACGCATACGCCCTTTTTGGCCAACCAAGCAACCTGGAAAGGCAAATCAGCGCTACAAAGAAGTCTCGCTTCCCATCGGTCAAAAGGGCCATGCTGAATAAAGTTTCAAAACCAGAAATGCAGGATAGGCCATGAAGAAACGGGAGCCTGGCTACGCTGATGGGCAGGATGTAAATTGCCAACAGCCACTATGGAGAAGTGCACGGTGTGTTCTGAAACATCTAAAAAACTCAGCTTAGGGAGCATAGGGCACTTCCACTCATGGGCGTATAAATTGGGAAAACTAAAAATCTGCAAGACACAGGCACCCCAAAGTTTAGGGCTGCTCTGTTGACAAGAACCTCCACTTGGTTACACCTTAAATATCCCAGGAAAGACAAAAATGGATAAAGAAGTTGTGGTCCTTATGTGCAATGGAATATCACTCAGCCATGAAATCAACGTCATAAGGCTAGTAGCAGCATGATGAGTGGATTTAGGTACGACGATTTTAAGTGAAATAAGTCACACAGAAAAAGACACTTATCATAAGATATCACTTATAGAGGGAATGTAAACACCGCTACCCTTGAACTGAATTACAAAACAAAATAGAGTCACAAGTTTAGAAAACACACTATGTCTGCTTAACGGGAAAGGTGAGGTGGGGTGATGCATAAAACAAGGGTTTCAAATTATCTCAGATACCGTTCCATAAACCCAATATGTAATAGACAAGACCTACTCCTTGCTCAAGGAATTGGACTCAGCACCCCCTATTCACCGCCCAAGAATATATCTGACTAGTAAGAATCTTAAAACCTATGTATTGATAACTCTCTGTAAGTGAGTCAAGTGGGTGTAAAGCGGCAGAAACACAGCAGTGAAAAGCTGCTAAACCCCATTATAAAAATCAATTACTTTTAGAAACCCGTGAAACAAAGACAGTGAAAGAGAGAGAAATTCTTACAAAGTTCGCTCAGGGGCTGTGATGCCACCTGTATTGACCATATCTAGACCCACAGCTGATTGAGACATAAGGGTGGACACTCTTGGGGCTGAGTGGTTTGGTGAGGTTGGGTGAGCAAACGCAGACCCTTTAAAGTAATACTGCGTGGTACCCATCCCATGGGTCGCAAATCTCCAGGTTCAAGGGCATCTTCCTACATCGAAAACATGCATGAGAAACCCAGAAGATGGTACACCGTGTGATCGGGAAAGGTTTCCAAAACGCACCTCATTTCTCATCTCCTTGTTCTTGGGTTCGCCATTCCAGCCGCTTTACTAGCAATCTCCGTCCTTGGAGAATCAGCACCTTAACCTCCTGTTCCGTACAGGTTGCAATTTTTCCTGAGGATGAACGGGAAGAGGGGGAACCAATGAGAGACTAGCTCTAGGTGTTGGGACAGTCACAGGTCACTCTATTTTCCCATCAGGAAGAAGAATTAACCACAGGCTCAGCCTGCCGCCCGGGAGCAGAATAGGGCCTGAAGCAATCCTGCGCTTTTGCGGCCAGCTCCCAAGAAAGCGAGTTGAAAAATGGAGCTCAGGGGCACTGCAATTCACAAACCTGCAGACTTATAAATGATGACTCTCGTCCACAAATATATTGAGGGAAGACAACGAGGAGGATTTGAAAGCAAGGCAGATTTGCAGGAAACAGATTTCAGGAGGGTGATACGAATCGCCTTTAAAGCACAGGAAAAGCGGCAAAACCTCGACAATGATGCCCTTGGCCAAAAAGGGCGTATGCGTTTTTTCCTGAATATATTCAAGAAAAAACGCATACGCCTTTTTGGCCAACCAAGCAACCTGGAAAGGCAAATCAGCGCTACAAAGAAGTCTCGCTTCCCATCGGTCAAAAGGGCCATGCTGAATAAAGTGTCAAAACCAGAAATGCAGGACAGGCCATGGAGAAACGGGAGCCTGGCTACGCTGATGGGCGGGATGTAAATTGCCAACAGCCACTCTGGAGAAGTGCACGGTGTGTCCTGAAACATCTAAAAAACTCAGCTTAGGGAGCATAGGGCACTTCCACTCATGGGCGTATAAATTGGGAAAACTAAATATCAGCAAGACACAGGCACCGCAAAGTTTAGGGCTGCTCTGTTGACAAGAACCTCCACTTCGTTACACCTTAAATATCCCAGGAAAGAGAAAAATGGATAAAGAAGTTGTGGTCCTTATGTACAATGGAATATCACTCAGCCATGAAATCAACGTCATAAGGCTAGTAGCAGCATGATGAGTGGATTTAGGTACGACGATTCTAAGTGAAATAAGTCACACAGAAAAAGCCACTTATCATAAGATATCACTTATAGAGGGAATGTACAAACCGCTACCCTTGAACTGAATTACAAAACAGAATAGAGTCACACGTTTAGAAAACACACTACGGCTGCTTAACGGGAAAGGTGAGGTGGGGTGATGCATAAAACAAGGGTTTCAAATTATCTCAGATACCGTTCCATAAACCCAATATGTAATAGACAAGACCTACTCCTTGCTCAATGAATTGGACTCAACACCCCCTATTCACCGCCCAAGAATATATCTGACTAGTAAGAATCTTGAAACCTATGCATTAATATCTCTCTGTAAGTGAGTCAAGTGGGTGTAAAGCGGCAAAATCACAGCAGTGAAGAGCAGGTAAACCCCATTATAAAAATCAATTACTTTTAAAAACCCGTGAAACAAAGACAGTGAAAGAGAGAGAAATTCTTACAAAATTCGTTCAGGGGCTGTGATGCCACCTGGATTGACCATATCTAGACCCACAGCTGATTGAGACATTACGGTGGACACTCTTGGGGCTGAGAGGTTTCGTGAGGTTGGGTGAGCAAACGCAGACCCTTTAAAGTAATACTGCGTGGTACCCATCCCATGGGTCCCAAATCTGCAGGTTCAAGGGCATCTTCCTACATCGAAAACATTCATGAGAAACCCAGAAGATGGTACACCGTGTGATCGGGAAAGGTTTCTAAAACGCACCTCATTTCTCATCTCCTTGTCCTCGGGTTCGCCATTCCAGCCGCTTTACTAGCAATTTCCCTCCTTGGAGAATCAGCACCTTTAACCTCCTGTTCCGTACAGGTTGCAATTTGTCCTCAGGATGAACGGGAAGAGGGGGAACCAATGAGAGACTAGCTCTAGGTGTTGGGACAGGCACAGGTCAATCTATTTTCCCATCAGGAAGAAGAATTAACCACAGGCTCAGCCTGCCGCCCAGTACCAGAATAGGGCCTGAAGCAATCCTGCGCTTTTGCGGGCAGCTCCCAAGAAAGTGAGTTGAAAAATGGAGCTCAGGGGCACTGCAATTCACAAACCTGCAGACTTATAAATGATGACTCTCATCCACAAATATATTGAGGGAAGGCAACGAGGAGGATTTGAAAGCAAGGCAGAATTGCAGGATACAGATTTCAGGAGGGAGATTCGAATCGCCTTTAAAGCACAGGAAAAGCGGCAAAACCTCGACAATGATGCCCTTGGCCAAAAAGGGCGTATGCGTTTTTTCCTGAATATATTCAGGAAAAAACGCATACGCCCTTTTTGGCCAACCAAGCAACCTGGAAAGGCAAATCAGCGCTACAAAGAAGTCTCGCTTCCCATCGGTCAAAAGGGCCATGCTGAATAAAGTGTCAAAACCAGAAATGCTGGACAGGCCATGGAGAAACGGGAGCCTGGCTACGCTGATGGGCGGGATGTAAATTGCCAACAGCCACTCTGGAGAAGTGCACGGTGTGTCCTGAAACATTTTAAAAATTCAACTTAGGGAGCATAGGGCACTTCCACTCATGGGCGTACAAATTGGGAAAACTAAAAATCAGCAAGAAAGAGGCACCCCAAAGTTTAGTGCTGCTCTGTTGACAAGAACCTCCACTTCGTTACACCTTAAATATCCCAGGAAAGAGAAAAATGGATAAAGAAGTTGTGGTCCTTATGTACAATGGAATATCATTCAGCCATGAAATCAACGTCATAAGGCTAGTAGCAGCATGATGAGTGGATTTAGGTACGACGATTCTAAGTGAAATAAGTCAAACAGAAAAAGACACTTGTCATAAGACACCACTTATAGAGGGAATGTACAAACCGCTACCCTTGAACTGAATTACAAAACAGAATAGAGTCACACGTTTAGAAAACACACTATGGCTGCTTAACGGGAAAGGTGAGGTGGGGTGATGCATAAAAAAAGGGTTTCAAATTAGCTCAGATACCGTTCCATAAACCCAATATGTAATAGACAAGACCTACTCCTTGCTCAATGAATTGGACTCAACACCCCCTATTCACCGTCCAAGAATATATCTGACTAGTAAGAATCTTAAAACGTATGCATTGATATCTCTCTGTAAGTGAGTCAAGTGGATGTAAAGCGGCAAAATCACAGCAGTGAAAAGCAGGTAAACCCCATTATAAAAATCAATTACTTTTAAAAACCCGTGAAACAAAGACAGTGAAAGAGAGAGAAATTCTTACAAAGTTCGTTCAGGGGCTGTGATGCCACCTGTATTGACCATATCTAGACCCACAGCTGATTGAGACATAAGGGTGGACACTCTTGGGGCTGAGAGGTTTGGTGAGGTTGGGTGAGCAAACACAGACCCTTTAAAGTAATACTGCGTGGTACCCATCCCATGGGTCCCAAATCTCCAGGTTCAAGGGCATCTTCCTACATCGAAAACATGCATGAGAAACCCAGAAGATGGTACACCGTGTGATCGGGAAAGATTTCCAAAACGCACCTCATTTCTCATCTCCTTGTGCTCGGGTTCGCCATTCCAGCCGCTTTACTAGCAATCTCCCTCCTTGGAGAATCAGCACGTTTAACCTCCAGTTCCGTACAGGTTGCAATTTGTCCTGAGGATGAACGGGAAGAGGGGGAACCAATGAGAGACTAGCTCTAGGTGTTGGGACAGGCACAGGTCACTCTATTTTACCATCAGGAAGAAGAATTAACCACAGGCTCAGCCTGCCGCCCGGGACCAGAATAGGGCCTGAAGCAATCCTGCGCTTTTGCGGCCAGCTCCCAAGAAAGCGATTTGAAAAATGGAGCTCGGGGGCACTGCAATTCACAAACCTGCAGACTTATAAATGATGACTCTCGTCCACGAATATATTGAGGGAAGGCAACGAAGAGGATTTGAAAGCAAGGCAGAATTGCAGGAAACAGAGTTCAGGAGGGAGATTCGAAACGCCTTTAAAGCACAGGAAAAGCGGCAAAACCTCGACAATGATGCCCTTGGCCAAAAAGGGCGTATGCGTTTTTTCCTGAATATATTCAGGAAAAAACGCATACGCCCTTTTTGGCCAACCAAGCAACCTGGAAAGGCAAATCAGCGCTACAAAGAAGTCTCGCTTCCCATCGGTCAAAAGGGCCATGCTGAATAAAGTGTCAAAACCAGAAATGCAAGACAGGCCATGGAGAAACGGGAGCCTGGCTACGCTGATGGGCGGGATGTAAATTGCCAACAGCCACTCTGGAGAAGTGCACGGTGTGTCCTGAAACATCTAAAAAACTCAGCTTAGGGAGCATAGGGCACTTCCACTCATGGGCGTATAAATTGGGAAAACAAAAAATCAGCAAGACACAGGCACCCCAAAGTTTAGGGCTGCTCTGTTGACAAGAACCTCCACTTCGTTACACCTTAAATATCCCAGGAAAGAGAAAAATGGATAAAGAAGTTGTGGTCCTTATGTACAATGGAATATCACTCAGCCATGAAATCAACGTCATAAGGCTAGTAGCAGCATGATGAGTGGATTTAGGTACGACGATTCTAAGTGAAATAAGTCACACAGAAAACGCCACTTATCATAAGATATCACTTATAGAGGGAATGTAAAAACCGCTACCCTTGAACTGAATTACAAAACAGAATAGAGTCACACGTTTAGAAAACACACTATGGCTGCTTAACGGGAAAGGTGAGGTGGGGTGATGCATAAAACAAGGGTTTCAAATTAGCTCAGATACCGTTCCATAAACCCAATATGTAATAGACAAGCCCTACTCCTTGCTCAATGAATTGGACTCAACAACCCCTATTCACCGCCCAAGAATATATCTGACTAGTAAGAATCTTGAAACCTATGCATTGATATCTCTCTGTAAGTGAGTCAAGTGGGTGTAAAGCGGCAAAATCACAGCAGTGAAAAGCAGGTAAACCCCATTATAAAAATCAATTACTTTTAAAAACCCGTGAAACAAAGACAGTGAAAGAGAGAGAAATTCTTACAAAATTTGTTCAGGGGCTGTGATGCCACCTGGATTGACCATATCTAGACCCACAGCTGATTGAGACATAAGGGTGGACACTCTTGGGGCTGAGAGGTTTGGTGAGGTTGGGTGAGCAAACGCAGACCCTATAAAGTAATACTGCGTGGTACCCATCCCATGGGTCCCAAATCTCCAGGTTCAAGGGCATCTTCCTACATCGAAAACATGCATGAGAAACCCAGAAGATGGTACACCGTGTGATCGGGAAAGGTTTCTAAAACGCACCTCATTTCTCATCTCCTTGTGCTTGGGTTCGCCATGCCAGCTGCTTTACTAGCAATCTCCCTCCTTGGAGAATCAGCACCTTTAACCTCCTGTTCCGTACAGGTTGCAATTTGTCCTGAGGATGAACGGGAAGAGGGGGAACCAATGAGAGACTAGCTCTAGGTGTTGGGACAGGCACAGGTCACTCTATTTTCCCCTCAAGAAGAAGAATTAACCACAGGCTCACCATGCCGCCTGGCACCAGAATAGGGCCTGAAGCAATCCTGCGCTTTTGCGGCCAGCGCCCAAGAAAGCGAGTTGAAAAATGGCGCTCAGGGGCACTGCAATTCACAAACCTGCAGACTTATAAATGATGACTCTCGTCCACAAATATATTGATGGAAGGAAACGAAGAGGATTTGAAAGCAAGGCAGAATTGCAGGAAACAGATTTCAGGAGGGAGATTCGAATCGCCTTTAAAGCACAGGAAAAGCGGCAAAACCTCGACAATGATGCCCTTGGCCAAAAAGGGCGTATGCGTTTTTTCCTGAATATATTCAGGAAAAAACGCATACGCCCTTTTTGGCCAACCAAGCAACCTGGAAAGGCAAATCAGCGCTACAAAGAAGTCTCGCTTCCCATCGGTCAAAAGGGCCATGCTGAATAAAGTTTCAAAACCAGAAATGCAGGATAGGCCATGAAGAAACGGGAGCCTGGCTACGCTGATGGGCAGGATGTAAATTGCCAACAGCCACTATGGAGAAGTGCACGGTGTGTTCTGAAACATCTAAAAAACTCAGCTTAGGGAGCATAGGGCACTTCCACTCATGGGCGTATAAATTGGGAAAACTAAAAATCTGCAAGACACAGGCACCCCAAAGTTTAGGGCTGCTCTGTTGACAAGAACCTCCACTTGGTTACACCTTAAATATCCCAGGAAAGACAAAAATGGATAAAGAAGTTGTGGTCCTTATGTACAATGGAATATCACTCAGCCATGAAATCAACGTCATAAGGCTAGTAGCAGCATGATGAGTGGATTTAGGTACGACGATTTTAAGTGAAATAAGTCACACAGAAAAAGACACTTATCATAAGATATCACTTATAGAGGGAATGTAAACACCGCTACCCTTGAACTGAATTACAAAACAAAATAGAGTCACAAGTTTAGAAAACACACTATGTCTGCTTAACGGGAAAGGTGAGGTGGGGTGATGCATAAAACAAGGGTTTCAAATTATCTCAGATACCGTTCCATAAACCCAATATGTAATAGACAAGACCTACTCCTTGCTCAAGGAATTGGACTCAGCACCCCCTATTCACCGCCCAAGAATATACCTGACTAGTAAGAATCTTAAAACCAATGCATTGATATCTCTCTGTAAGTGAGTCAAGTGGGTGTAAAGCGGCAAAATCACAGCACTGAAAAGCAGGTAAACCCCATTATAAAAATCAATTACTTTTACAAACCCGTGAAACAAAGACAGTGAAAGAGAGAGAAATTCTTACAAAATTCGTACAGGGGCTGTGATGCCACCTGGATTGACCATATCTAGACCCACAGCTGATTGAGACATAAGGGTGGACACTCTTGGGGCTGAGAGGTTTGGTGAGGTTGGGTGAGCAAACGCAGACCCATTAAAGTAATACTGCGTGGTACCCATCCCATGGGTCCCGAATCTCCAGGTTCAAGGGCATCTTCCTACATCGAAAACATGCATGAGAAACCCAGAAGATGGTACACCGTGTGATCGGGAAAGGTTTCTAAAACGCACCACATTTCTCACCTCCTTGTGCTCGGGTTTGCCATTCCAGCCGCTTTACTAGCAATCTCCCTCCTTGGAGAATCAGCACCTTTAACCTCCTGTTCCGTACAGGTTGCAATTTGTCCTCAGGATGAACGGGAAGAGGGGGAACCAATGAGAGACTAGCTCTAGGTGTTGGGACAGGCACAGGTCACTCTATTTTCCCATCAGGAAGAAGAATTAACCACAGGCTCAGCCTGCCGCCCGGGACCAGAATAGGGCCTGAAGCAATCCTGCGCCTTTGCGGCCAGCTCCCAAGAAAGCGAGTTGAAAAATGGAGCTCAGGGGCACTGCAATTCACAAACCTGCAGACTTATAAATGATGACGCTCGTCCACAAATATATTGATGGAAGGAAACGAAGAGGATTTGAAAGCAAGGCAGAATTGCAGGAAACAGATTTCAGGAGGGAGATTCGAATCGCCTTTAAAGCACAGGAAAAGCGGCAAAACCTCGAAAATGATGCCCTTGGCCAAAAAGGGCGTATGCGTTTTTTCCTGAATATATTCAGGAAAAAACGCATACGCCCTTTTTGGCCAACCAAGCAACCTGGAAAGGCAAATCAGCGCTACAAAGAAGTCTCGCTTCCCATCGGTCAAAAGGGCCATGCTGAATAAAGTGTCAAAACCAGAAATGCAGGACAGGCCATGGAGAAACGGGAGCCTGTCTACGCTGATGGGCGGGATGTAAATTGCCAACAGCCACTCTGGAGAAGTGCACGGTGTGTCCTGAAACATCTACAAAACTCAGCTTAGGGAGCATAGGGCACATCCACTCATGGGCGTATAAATTGGGAAAACTAAAAATCAGCAAGACAGAGGCACCCCAAAATTTAGGGCTGCTCTGTTGACAAGAACCTCCACTTCGTTACACCTTAAATATCCCAGGAAAGAGAAAAATGGATAAAGAAGTTGTGGTCCTTATGTACAATGGAATATCACTCAGCCATGAAATCAACGTCATAAGGCTAGTAGCAGCATGATGAGTGGATTTAGGTACGACGATTCTAACTGAAATAAGTCACACAGAAAAAGACACTTATCATAAGATATCACTTATAGAGGGAATGTAAAAACCGCTACCCTTGAACTGAATTACAAAACAGAATAGAGTCACACGTTTAGAAAACACACTATGGCTGCTTAACGGGAAAGGTGAGGTGGGGTGATGCATAAAACAAGGGTTTCAAATTATCTCAGATACCGTTCCATAAACCCAATATGTAATAGACAAGACCTACTCCTTGCTCAATGAATTGGACTCAACACCCCCTATTCACCGCCCAAGAATATATCTGACTAGTAAGAATCTTAAAACCAATGCATTGATATCTCTCTGTAAGTGAGTCAAGTGGGTGTAAAGCGGCAAAATCACAGCAGTGAAAAGCAGGTAAACCCCATTATAAAAATCAATTACTTTTAAAAACCCGTGAAACAAAGACAGTGAAAGAGAGAGAAATTCTTACAAAATTCGATCAGGGGCTGTGATGCTACCTGGATTGACCATATCTAGACCCACAGCTGATTGAGACATAAGGGTGGACACTCTTGGGGCTGAGAGGTTTGGTGAGGTTGGGTGAGCAAACGCAGACCCTTTAAAGTAATACTGCGTGGTACCCATCCCATGGGTCCCAAATCTCCAGGTTCAAGGGCATCTTCCTACATCGAAAACATGCATGAGAAACCCAGAAGATGGTACACCGTGTGATCGGGAAAGGTTTCTAAAACGCACCTCACTTTTCATCTCCTTGTGCTCGGGTTCGCCATTCCAGCCGCTTTACTAGCAATCTCCCTACTTGGAGATTCAGCACCTTTAACCTCCTGTTCTGTACAGGTTGCAATTTGTCCTGAGGATGAACGGGAAGAGGGGGAACCAATGAGAGACTAGCTCTAGGTGTTGGGACAGGCACAGGTCACTCTATTTTCCCATCAGGAAGAAGAATTAACCACAGGCTCAGCCTGCCGCCCGGGACCAGAATAGGGCCTGAAGCTCTCCTGCTCTTTTGCGGCCAGCTCCCAAGAAAGCGAGTTGAAAAATGGAGCTCAGGGGCACTGCAATTCACAAACCTGCAGACTTATAAATGATGACTCTCGTCCACGAATATATTGAGGGAAGGCAACGAAGAGGATTTGAAAGAAAGGCAGAATTGCAGGAAACAGATTTCAGGAGGGAGATTCGAATCGCCTTTAAAGCACAGGAAAAGCGGCAAAACCTCGAAAATGATGCCCTTGGCCAAAAAGGGCGTATGCGTTTTTTCCTGAATATATTCAGGAAAAAACGCATACGCCCTTTTTGGCCAACCAAGCAACCTGGAAAGGCAAATCAGCGCTACAAAGAAGTCTCGCTTCCCATCGGTCAAAAGGGCCATGCTGAATAAAGTGTCAAAACCAGAAATGCAGGACAGGCCATGGAGAAACGGGAGCCTGGCTACGCTGATGGGCGGGATGTAAATTGCCAACAGCCACTCTGGAGAAGTGCACGGTGTGTCCTGAAACATCTACAAAACTCAGCTTAGGGAGCATAGGGCACATCCACTCATGGGCGTATAAATTGGGAAAACTAAAAATCAGCAAGACACAGGCACCCCAAAATTTAGGGCTGCTCTGTTGACAAGAACCTCCACTTCGTTACACCTTAAATATCCCAGGAAAGAGAAAAATGGATAAAGAAGTTATGGTCCTTATGTACAATGGAATATCACTCAGCCATGAAATCAACGTCATAAGGCTAGTAGCAGCATGATGAGTGGATTTAGGTACGACGATTCTAACTGAAATAAGTCACACAGAAAAAGACACTTATCATAAGATATCACTTATAGAGGGAATGTAAAAACCGCTACCCTTGAACTGAATTACAAAACAGAATAGAGTAACAGGTTTAGAAAACACACTATGGCTGCTTAATGGGAAAGGTGAGGTGGGGTGATGCATAAAACAAGGGTTTCAAATTATCTCAGATACCGTTCCATAAACCCAATATGTAATAGACAAGACCTACTCCTTGCTCAATGAATTGGACTCAACACCCCCTATTCACCGCCCAAGAATATATCTGAGTAGTAAGAATCTTAAAACCAATGCATTGATATCTCTCTGTAAGTGAGTCAAGTGGGTGTAAAGTGGCAAAATCACAGCAGTGAAAAGCAGGTAAACCCCATTATAAAAATCAATTACTTTTAAAAACCCGTGAAACAAAGACAGTGAAAGAGAGAGAAATTCTTACAAAATTCGATCAGGGGCTGTGATGCTACCTGGATTGACCATATCTAGACCCACAGCTGATTGAGACATAAGGGTGGACACTCTTGGGGCTGAGAGGTTTGGTGAGGTTGGGTGAGCAAACGCAGACCCTTTAAAGTAATACTGCGTGGTACCCATCCCATGGGTCCCAAATCTCCAGGTTCAAGGGCATCTTCCTACATCGAAAACATGCATGAGAGACCCAGAAGATGGTACACCGTGTGATCGGGAAAGGTTTCTAAAACGCACCTCATTTTTCATCTCCTTGTGCTCGGGTTCGCCATTCCAGCCGCTTTACTAGCAATCTCCCTCCTTGGAGATTTAGCACCTTTAACCTCCTGTTCTGTACAGGTTGCAATTTGTCCTGAGGATGAACGGGAAGAGTGGGATCCAATGAGAGACTAGCTCTAGGTGTTGGGACAGGCACAGGTCACTCTATTTTCCCATCAGGAAGAAGAATTAACCACAGGCTCAGCCTGCCGCCCGGGACCACAATAGGTCCTGAAGCAATCCTGCGCGTTTGCGGCCAGCTCCCAAGAAAGCGAGTTGAAAAATGGAGCTCAGGGGCACTGCAATTCACAAACCTGCAGAATTATAAATGATGACTCTCGTCCACGAATATATTGAGGGAAGGCAACGAAGAGGATTTGGAAGCAAGGCAGAATTGCAGGAAACAGATTTCAGGAGGGAGATTCGAATCGCCTTTAAAGCACAGGAAAAGCGGCAAAACCTCGACAATGATGCCGTTGGCCAAAAAGGGCGTATGCGTTTTTTCCTGAATATATTCAGGAAAAAACGCATACGCCCTTTTTGGCCAACCAAGCAACCTGGAAAGGCAAATCAGCGCTACAAAGAAGTCTCGCTTCCCATCGGTCAAAAGGGCCATGCTGAATAAAGTGTCAAAACCAGAAATGCAGGACAGGCCATGAAGAAACGGGAGCCTGGCTACGCTGATGGGCAGGATGTAAATTGCCAACAGCCACTCTGGAGAAGTGCACGGTGTGTCCTGAAACATCTAAAAAACTCAGCTTAGGGAGCATAGGGCACTTCCACTCATGGGCGTATAAATTGGGAAAACTAAAAATCAGCAAGACACAGGCACCCCAAAGTTTAGGGCTGCTCTGTTGACAAGAACCTCCACTTCGTTACACCTTAAATATCCCAGGAAAGAGAAAAATGGATAAAGAAGTTGTGGTCCTTATGTACAATGGAATATCACTCAGCCATGAAATCAACGTCATAAGGCTAGTAGCAGCATGATGAGTGGATTTAGGTACGACGATTCTAAGTGAAATAAGTCACACAGAAAAAGACACTTATCATAAGATATGACTTATAGAGGGAATGTAAAAACCGCTACCCTTGAACTGAATTACAAAACAGAATAGAGTCACACGTTTAGAAAACACACTATGGCTGCTTAACGGGAAAGGTGAAGTGGGGTGATGCATAAAACAAGGGTTTCAAATTATCTGAGATACCGTTCCATAAACCCAATATGTAATAGACAAGACCTACTCCTTGCTCAATGAATTGGACTCAACACCCCCTATTCACCGCCCACGAATATATCTGACTAGTAAGAATCTTAAAACCTACGCATTGATATCTCTCTGTAAGTGAGTCAAGTGGGTGTAAAGCGGCAAAAACACAGGAGTGAAAAGCAGGTAAACCCCATTATAAATATCAATTACTTTTAAAAACCCGTGAAACAAAGACAGTGAAAGAGAGAGAAATTCTTAAAAAGTCGTTCAGGGGCTGTGATGCCACCTGGATTGACCATATCTAGACCCACAGCTGATTGAGACATAAGGGTGGACACTCTTGGGGCTGAGAGGTTTGGTGAGGTTGGGTGAGCAAACGCAGACCCTATAAAGTAATACTGCGTGGTACCCATCCCATGGGTCCCAAATCTCCAGGTTCAAGGGCATCTTCCTACATCGAAAACATTCATGAGAAACCCAGAAGATGGTACACCGTGTGATCGGGAAAGGTTTCTAAAACGCACCTAATTTCTCATCTCCTTGTGCTTGGGTTCGCCATTCCAGCCGCTTTACTAGCAATCTCCCTACTTGGAGAATCAGCACCTTTAACCTCCTGTTCCGTACAGGTTGCAATTTGTCCTGAGGATGAACGGGAAGAGGGGGAACCAATGAGAGACTAGCTCTAGGTGTTGGGACAGGCACAGGTCACTCTATTTTCCCCTCAAGAAGAAGAATTAACCAGAGGCTCAGCATGCTGCCTGGGACCAGAATAGGGCCTGAAGCAATCCTGCGCTTTTGCGGCCAGCGCCCAAGAAAGCGAGTTGAAAAATGGCGCTCAGGGGCACTGCAATTCACAAACCTGCAGACTTATAAATGATGACTCTCGTCCACAAATATATTGATGGAAGGAAACGAATAGGATTTGAAAGCAAGGCAAAATTGCAGGAAACAGATTTCAGGAGGGAGATTCGAATCGCATTTAAAGCACAGGAAAGGCGGCAAAACCTCGACAATGATGCCCTTGGCCAAAAAGGGCGTATGCGTTTTTTACTGAATATATTCAGGAAAAAACGCATACTCCCTTTTTGGCCAACCAAGCAACCTGGAAAGGCAAATCAGCGCTACAAAGAAGTCTCGCTTCCCATCGGTCAAAAGGGCCATGCTGAATAAAGTGTCAAAACCAGAAATGCAGGACAGACCATGGAGAAACGGGCGTCTGGCTACGCTGATGGGCCGGACGTAAATTGCCAACAGCCACTCTGGAGAAGTGCACGGTGTGTCCTGAAACATCTACAAAACTCAGCTTAGGGAGCATAGGGCACATCCACTCATGGGCGTATAAATTGGGAAATCTAAAAATCAGCAAGACACAGGCACCCCAAAATTTACGGCTGCTCTGTTGACAAAAACCTCCACTTGGTTACACCTTAAATATCCCAGGAAAGAGAAAAATGGATAAAGAAGTTGTGGTCCTTATGTACAATGGAATATCACTCAGCCATGAAATCAACGTCATAAGGCTAGTAGCAGCATGATGAGTGGATTTAGGTACGTCGATTCTAAGTGAAATAAGTCACACAGAAAAAGACACTTATCAGAAGATATGACTTATAGAGGGAATGTAAAAACCGCTACCCTTGAACTGAATTACAAAACAGAATAGAGTCACACGTTTAGAAAACACACTATGGCTGCTTAACGGGAAAGGTGAGGTGGGGTGATGCATAAAACAAGGGTTTCAAATTATCTCAGATACCGTTCCATAAACCCAATATGTAATAGACAAGACCTACTCCTTGCTCAAGGAATTGGACTCAGCACCCCCTATTCACCGCCCAAGAATATATCTGACTAGTAAGAATCTTAAAACCAATGCATTGATATCTCTCTGTAAGTGAGTCAAGTGGTTGTAAAGCGGCAAAATCACAGCACTGAAAAGCAGGTAAACCCCATTACAAAAATCAATTACTTTTAAAAACCCGTGAAACAAAGACAGTGAAAGAGAGAGAAATTCTTACAAAATTCGTACAGGGGCTGTGATGCCACCTGGATTGACCATATCTAGACCCACAGCTGATTGAGACATAAGGGTGGACACTCTTGGGGCTGAGAGGTTTGGTGAGGTTGGGTGAGCAAACGCAGACCCATTAAAGTAATACTGCGTGGTACCCATCCCATGGGTCCCGAATCTCCAGGTTCAAGGGCATCTTCCTACATCGAAAACATGCATGAGAAACCCAGAAGATGGTACACCGTGTGATCGGGAAAGGTTTCTAAAACGCACCACATTTCTCATCTCCTTGTGCTCGGGTTCGCCATTCCAACCGCTTTACTAGCAATCTCGTTCCTTGGAGAATCAGCACCTTTAACCTCCTGTTCCGTACAGGTTGCAATTTGTCCTGAGGATGAACGGGAAGAGGGGGAACCAATGAGAGACTAGCTCTAGGTGTTGGGACAGGCACAGGTCACTCTATTTTCCCATCAGGAAGAAGAATTAACCACAGGCTCAGCCTGCCGCCCGGGACCAGAATAGGGCCTGAAGCAATCCTGCGCCTTTGCGGCCAGCTCCCAAGAAAGCGAGTTGAAAAATGGAGCTCAGGGGCACTGCAATTCACAAACCTGCAGACTTATAAATGATGACGCTCGTCCACAAATATATTGATGGAAGGAAACGAAGAGGATTTGAAAGCAAGGCAGAATTGCAGGAAACAGATTTCAGGAGGGAGATTCGAATCGCCTTTAAAGCACAGGAAAAGCGGCAAAACCTCGACAATGATGCCCTTGGCCAAAAAGGGCCTAGGCGTTTTTTCCTGAATATATTCAGGAAAAAACGCATACGCCCTTTTTGGCCAACCAAGCAACCTGGAAAGGCAAATCAGCGCTACGAAGAAGTCTCGCTTCCCATCGGTCAAAAGGGCCATGCTGAATAAAGTGTCAAAACCAGAAATGCAGGACAGGCCATGGAGAAACGGGAGCCTGGCTACGCTGATGGGCGGGATGTAAATTGCCAACAGCCACTCTGGAGAAGTGCACGGTGTGTCCTGAAACATCTAAAAAACTGAGCTTAGGGAGCATAGGGCACTTCCACTCATGGGCGTATAAATTGGGAAAACTAAAAATCAGCAAGACACAGGCACCCCAAAGTTTAGGGCTGCTCTGTTGACAAGAACCTCCACTTCGTTACACCTTAAATATCCCAGGAAAGAGAAAAATGGATAAAGAAGTTGTGGTCCTTATGTACAATGGAATATCACTCAGCCATGAAATCAACGTCATAAGGCTAGTAGCAGCATGATGAGTGGATTTAGGTACGACGATTCTAAGTGAAATAAGTCACACAGAAAAAGACACTTGTCATAAGATATCACTTATAGAGGGAATGTAAAAACCGCTACCCTTGAACTGAATTACAAAACAGAATAGAGTCACACGTTTAGAAAACACACTATGGCTGCTTAAAGGGAAAGGTGAGGTGGGGTGATGCATAAAACAAGGGTTTCAAATTATCTCAGATACCGTTCCATAAACCCAATATGTAATAGACAAGACCTACTCCTTGCTCAAGGAATTGGACTCAACACCCCCTATTCACCGCCCAAGAATATATCTGACTAGTAAGAATCTTAAAACCTATGCATTGATATCTCTCTGTAAGTGAGTCAAGTGGGTGTAAAGCGGCAAAATCACAGCAGTGAAAAGCAGGTAAACCCCATTATAAAAATCAATTACTTTTAAAAACCCGTGAAACAAAGACAGTGAAAGAGAGCGAAATTCTTACAAAATTCGTTCAGGGGCTGTGATGCCACCTGGATTGACCATATCTAGACCCACAGCTGATTGAGACATAAGGGTGGACACTCTTGGGGCTGAGAGGTTTGGTGAGGTTGGGTGAGCAAACGCAGCCCCTTTAAAGTAATACTGCGTGGTACCCATCCCATGGGTCCCAAATCTCCAGGTTCAAGGGCATCTTCCTACATCGAAAACATGCATGAGAAACCCAGAAGATGGTACACCGTGTGATCGGGAAAGGTTTCTAAATCGCACCTCATTTCTCATCTCCTTGTGCTCGGGTTCGCCATTCCAGCCGCTTTACTAGCAATCTCCCTCCTTGGAGAATCAGCACCTTTAACCTCCTGTTCCGTACAGGTTGCAATTTGTCCTGAGGATGAACGGGAAGAGGGGGAACCAATGAGAGACTAGCTCTAGGTGTTGGGACAGGCACAGGTCACTCTATTTTCCCCTCAGGAAGAAGAATTAACCACAGGCTCAGCCTGCCGCCCGGGACCAGAATAGGGCCTGAAGCAATCCTGCGCTTTTGCGGCCAGCGCCCAAGAAAGCGAGTTGAAAAATGGAGCTCAGGGGCACTGCAATTCACAAACCTGCAGACTTATAAATGATGACTCTCGTCCACAAATATATTGAGGGAAGGCAACGAAGAGGATTTGAAAGCAAGGCAGAATTGTAGGAAACAGATTTGAGGAGGGAGATTCGAATCGCCTTTAAAGCACAGGAAAAGCGGCAAAACCTCGACAATGATGCCCTTGGCCAAAAAGGGCGTATGCGTTTTTTCCTGAATATATTCAGGAAAAAACGCATACGCCCTTTTTGGCCAACCAAGCAACCTGGAAAGGCAAATCAGCGCTACAAAGAAGTCTCGCTTCCCATCGGTCAAAAGGGCCATGCTGAATAAAGTGTCAAAACCAGAAATGCAGGACAGGCCATGGAGAAACGGGAGCCTGGCTACGCTGATGGGCGGGATGTAAATTGCCAACAGCCACTCTGGAGAAGTGCACGGTGTGTCCTGAAACATCTACAAAACTGAGCTTAGGGAGCATAGGGCACATCCACTCATGGGCGTATAAATTGGGAAAACTAAAAATCAGCAAGACACAGGCACCCCAAAGTTTAGGGCTGCTCTGTTGACAAGAATCTCCCCTTCGTTAAACCTTAAATATCCCAGGAAAGAGAAAAATGGATAAAGAAGTTGTGGTCCTTATGTACAATGGAATATCACTCAGCCATGAAATCAACGTCATAAGGCTAGTAGCAGCATGATGAGTGGATTTAGGTACGACGATTCTAAGTGAAATAAGTCACACAGAAAAAGACACTTATCATAAGATATCACTTATGGAGGGAATGTAAAAACCGCTACCCTTGAACTGAATTACAAAACAGAATAGAGTCACACGTTTAGAAAACACACTATGGCTGCTTAACGGGAAAGGTGAGGTGGGGTGATGCATACAACAAGGGTTTCAAATTATCTCAGATACCGTTCCATAAACCCAATATGTAATAGACAAGCCCTACTCCTTCCTCAATGAATTGGACTCAACACCCCCAATTCACCGCCCAAGAATATATCTGACTAGTAAGAATCTTGAAACCTATGCATTGATATCTCTCTGTAAGTGAGTCAAGTGGGTGTAAAGCGGCAAAATCACAGCAGTGAAAAGCAGGTAAACCCCATTATAAAAATCAATTACTTTTAAAAACCCGTGAAACAAAGACAGTGAAAGAGAGAGAAATTCTTACAAAAGTCGTTCAGGGGCTGTGATGCCACCTGGATTGACCATATCTAGACCCACAGCTGATTGAGACATAAGGGTGGACACTCTTGGGGCTGAGAGGTTTGGTGAGGTTGGGTGAGCAAACGCAGACCCTTTAAAGTAATACTGCGTGGTACCCATCCCATGGGTCCCAAATCTCCAGGTTCAAGGGCATCTTCCTACATCGAAAACATGCATGAGAAACCCAGAAGATGGTACACCGTGTGATCGGGAAAGGTTTCTAAAACGCACCTCATTTCTCATCTCCTTGTGCTCGGGTTCGCCTTTCCAGCCGCTTTACTAGCAATCTCCCTCCTTGGAGAATCAGCACCTTTAACCTCCTGTTCCGTACAGGTTGCAATTTGTCCTGAGGATGAACGGGAAGAGGGGGAACCAATGAGAGACTAGCTCTAGGTGTTGGGACAGGCACAGGTCACTCTATTTTCCCATTAGGAAGAAGAATTAACCACAGGCTAGGTCTGCCGCCTGGGACCAGAATAGGGTCTGAAGCAATCCTGCGCTTTTGCGCCTAGGTCCCAAGAAAGCGAGTTGAAAAATGGAGCTCAGGGGAACTGCAATTCACAAACCTGCAGACTTATAAATGATGACTCTCGTCCACAAATATATTGAGGGAAGGCAACGAAGAGGATTTGAAAGCAAGGCAGAATTGCAGGAAACAGATTTCAGGAGGGAGATTCGAATCGCCTTTAAAGCACAGGAAAAGCGGCAAAACCTCGACAATGATGCCCTTGGCCAAAAAGGGCGTATGCGTTTTTTCTTGAATATATTCAGGAAAAAACGCATACGCCCTTTTTGGCCAACCAAGCAACCTGGAAAGGCAAATCAGCGCTACAAAGAAGTCTCGCTTCCCATCGGTCAAAAGGGCCATGCTGAATAAAGTGTCAAAACCAGAAATGCAGGACAGGCCATGGAGAAACGGGAGCCTGGCTACGCTGATGGGCGGGATGTAAATTGCCAACAGCCACTCTGGAGAATTGCACGGTGTGTCCTGAAACATCTACAAAACTCAGCTTAGGGAGCATAGGGCACATCCACTCATGGGCCTATAAATTGGGAAAACTAAAAATCAGCAAGACACAGGCACCCCAAAATTTAGGGCTGCTCGGTTGACAAGAACCTCCACTTGGTTACACCTTAAATATCCCAGGAAAGAGAAAAATGGATAAAGAAGTTGTGGTCCTTATGTACAATGGAATATCACTCAGCCATGAAATCAACGTCATAAGGCTAGTAGCAGCATGATGAGTGGATTTAGGTACGACGATTCTAAGTGAAATAAGTCACACAGAAAAAGACACTTATCATAAGATATCACTTATGGAGGGAATGTAAAAACCGCTACCCTTGAACTGAATTACAAAACAGAATAGAGTCACACGTTTAGGAAACACACTATGGCTGCTTAACGGGAAAGGTGAGGTGGGGTGATGCATACAACAAGGGTTTCAAATTATCTCAGATACCGTTCCATAAACCCAATATGTAATAGACAAGCCCTACTCCTTGCTCAATGAATTGGACTCAACACCCCCTATTCACCGCCCAAGAATATATCTGACTAGTAAGAATCTTAAAACCTATGCATTGATATCTCTCTGTAAGTGAGTCAAGTGGATGTAAAGCGGCAAAAACACAGCAGTGAAAAGCAGGTAAACCCCATTATAAAAATCAATTACTTTTAAAAACCCGTGAAACAAAGACAGTGAAAGAGAGAGAAATTCTTACAAAATTCGTTCAGGGGCTGTGATGCCACCTAGATTGACCATATATAGACCCACAGCTGATTGAGACATAAGGGTGGACACTCTTGGGGCTGAGAGGTTTGGTGAGGTTGGGTGAGAAAACGCAGACCCTTTAAAATAATACTGCGTTGTACCCATCCCATGGGTCCCAAATCTCCAGGTTTAAGGGCATCTTCCTACATCGAAAACATGCATGAGAAACCCAGAAGATGGTACACCGTGTGATCGGGAAAGGTTTCTAAAACGCACCTCATTTCTCATCTCCTTGTGCTCGGGTTCGCCATTCCAGCCGCTTTACTAGCAATCTCCCTCCTTGTAGAATCAGCACCTTTAACCTCCTGTTCCGTACAGGTTGCAATTTGTCCTGAGGATGAACGGGAAGAGTGGGATCCAATGAGAGACTAGCTCTAGGTGTTGGAACAGGCACAGGTCACTCTATTTTCCCATCAGGAAGAAGAATTAACCACAGGCTCAGCCTGCCGCCCGGGACCACAATAGTGCCTGAAGCAATCCTGCGCTTTTGCGGCCAGCTCCCAAGAAAGCGAGTTGAAAAATGGAGCTCAGGGGCACTGCAATTCACAAACCTGCAGACTTATAAATGATGACTCTCGTCCACAAATATATTGATGGAAGGAAACGAAGAGGATTTGAAAGCAAGGCAGAATTGCAGGAAACATATTTCAGGAGGGAGATTCGAATCGCCTTTAAAGCACAGGAAAAGCGGCAAAACCTCGACAATGATGTCCTTGGCAAAAAAGGGCGTATGCGTTTTTTCCTGAATATATTCAGGAAAAAACGCATACGCCCTTTTTGGCCAAACTAGCAACCTGGAAAGGCAAATCAGCGCTACAAAGAAGTCTCGCTTCCCATCGGTCAAAAGGGCCATGGTGAATAAAGTGTCAAAACCAGAAATGCAGGACAGGCCATGGAGAAACGGGAGCCTGGCTACGCTGATGGGCGGGATGTAAATTGCCAACAGCCACTCTGGAGAAGTGCACGGTGTGTCCTGAAACATCTACAAAACTGAGCTTAGGGAGCATAGGGCACATCCACTCATGGGCGTATAAATTGGGAAAACTAAAAATCAGCAAGACACAGGCACCCCAAAGTTTAGGGCTGCTCTGTTGACAAGAATCTCCCCTTCGTTAAACCTTAAATATCCCAGGAAAGAGAAAAATGGATAAAGAAGTTGTGGTCCTTATGTACAATGGAATATCACTCAGCCATGAAATCAACGTCATAAGGCTAGTAGCAGCATGATGATTGGATTTAGGTACGACGATTCTAAGTGAAATAAGTCACACAGAAAAAGACACTTATCATAAGATATGACTTATAGAGGGAATGTAAAAACCGCTACCCTTGAACTGAATTACAAAACAGAATAGAGTCACACGTTTAGAAAACACACTATGGCTGCTTAACGGGAAAGGTGAGGTGGGGTGATGCATACAACAAGGGTTTCAAATTATCTCAGATACCGTTCCATAAACCCAATATGTAATAGACAAGCCCTACTCCTTCCTCAATGAATTGGACTCAACACCCCCAATTCACCGCCCAAGAATATATCTGACTAGTAAGAATCTTGAAACCTATGCATTGATATCTCTCTGTAAGTGAGTCAAGTGGGTGTAAAGCGGCAAAATCACAGCAGTGAAAAGCAGGTAAACCCCATTATAAAAATCAATTACTTTTAAAAACCCGTGAAACAAAGACAGTGAAAGAGAGAGAAATTCTTACAAAAGTCGTTCAGGGGCTGTGATGCCACCTGGATTGACCATATCTAGACCCACAGCTGATTGAGACATAAGGGTGGACACTCTTGGGGCTGAGAGGTTTGGTGAGGTTGGGTGAGCAAACGCAGACCCTTTAAAGTAATACTGCGTGGTACCCATCCCATGGGTCCCAAATCTCCAGGTTCAAGGGCATCTTCCTACATCGAAAACATGCATGAGAAACCCAGAAGATGGTACACCGTGTGATCGGGAAAGGTTTCTAAAACGCACCTCATTTCTCATCTCCTTGTGCTCGGGTTCGCCTTTCCAGCCGCTTTACTAGCAATCTCCCTCCTTGGAGAATCAGCACCTTTAACCTCCTGTTCCGTACAGGTTGCAATTTGTCCTGAGGATGAACGGGAAGAGGGGGAACCAATGAGAGACTAGCTCTAGGTGTTGGGACAGGCACAGGTCACTCTATTTTCCCATTAGGAAGAAGAATTAACCACAGGCTAGGTCTGCCGCCTGGGACCAGAATAGGGTCTGAAGCAATCCTGCGCTTTTGCGCCTAGGTCCCAAGAAAGCGAGTTGAAAAATGGAGCTCAGGGGCACTGCAATTCACAAACCTGCAGACTTATAAATGATGACTCTCGTCCACAAATATATTGAGGGAAGGCAACGAAGAGGATTTGAAAGCAAGGCAGAATTGCAGGAAACAGATTTCAGGAGGGAGATTCGAATCGCCTTTAAAGCACAGGAAAAGCGGCAAAACCTCGACAATGATGCCCTTGGCCAAAAAGGGCGTATGCGTTTTTTCTTGAATATATTCAGGAAAAAACGCATACGCCCTTTTTGGCCAACCAAGCAACCTGGAAAGGCAAATCAGCGCTACAAAGAAGTCTCGCTTCCCATCGGTCAAAAGGGCCATGCTGAATAAAGTGTCAAAACCAGAAATGCAGGACAGGCCATGGAGAAACGGGAGCCTGGCTACGCTGATGGGCGGGATGTAAATTGCCAACAGCCACTCTGGAGAATTGCACGGTGTGTCCTGAAACATCTACAAAACTCAGCTTAGGGAGCACAGGGCACATCCACTCATGGGCCTATAAATTGGGAAAACTAAAAATCAGCAAGACACAGGCACCCCAAAATTTAGGGCTGCTCGGTTGACAAGAACCTCCACTTGGTTACACCTTAAATATCCCAGGAAAGAGAAAAATGGATAAAGAAGTTGTGGTCCTTATGTACAATGGAATATCACTCAGCCATGAAATCAACGTCATAAGGCTAGTAGCAGCATGATGAGTGGATTTAGGTACGACGATTCTAAGTGAAATAAGTCACACAGAAAAAGACACTTATCATAAGATATCACTTATGGAGGGAATGTAAAAACCGCTACCCTTGAACTGAATTACAAAACAGAATAGAGTCACACGTTTAGAAAACACACTATGGCTGCTTAACGGGAAAGGTGAGGTGGGGTGATGCATACAACAAGGGTTTCAAATTATCTCAGATACCGTTCCATAAACCCAATATGTAATAGACAAGCCCTACTCCTTGCTCAATGAATTGGACTCAACACCCCCTATTCACCGCCCAAGAATATATCTGACTAGTAAGAATCTTAAAACCTATGCATTGATATCTCTCTGTAAGTGAGTCAAGTGGATGTAAAGCGGCAAAAACACAGCAGTGAAAAGCAGGTAAACCCCATTATAAAAATCAATTACTTTTAAAAACCCGTGAAACAAAGACAGTGAAAGAGAGAGAAATTCTTACAAAATTCGTTCAGGGGCTGTGATGCCACCTAGATTGACCATATATAGACCCACAGCTGATTGAGACATAAGGGTGGACACTCTTAGGGCTGAGGGGTTTGGTGAGGTTGGGTGAGAAAACGCAGACCCTTTAAAGTAATACTGCGTTGTACCCATCCCATGGGTCCCAAATCTCCAGGTTCAAGGGCATCTTCCTACATCGAAAACATGCATGAGAAACCCAGAAGATGGTACACCGTGTGATCGGGAAAGGTTTCTAAAACGCACCTCATTTCTCATCTCCTTGTGTTCGGGTTCGCCATTCCAGCCGCTTTACTAGCAATCTCCCTCCTTGGAGAATCAGCCCCTTTAACCTCCTGTTCCGTACAGGTTGCAATTTGTCCTGAGGATGAACGGGAAGAAGGGGAACCAATGAGAGACTAGCTCTAGGTGTTGGGACAGGCACAGGTCACTCTATTTTCCCCTCAGGAAGAAGAATTAACCACAGGCTCAGCCTGCCGCCCGGGACCAGAATAGGGCCTGAAGCAATCCTGCGCTTTTGCGGCCAGCGCCCAAGAAAGCGAGTTGAAAAATGGAGCTCAGGGGCACTGCAATTCACAAACCTGCAGACTTATAAATGATGACTCTCGTCCACAAATATATTGAGGGAAGGCAACGAAGAGGATTTGAAAGCAAGGCAGAATTGTAGGAAACAGATTTGAGGAGGGAGATTCGAATCGCCTTTAAAGCACAGGAAAAGCGGCAAAACCTCGACAATGATGCCCTTGGCCAAAAAGGGCGTATGCGTTTTTTCCTGAATATATTCAGGAAAAAACGCATACGCCCTTTTTGGTCAACCAAGCAACCTGGAAAGGCAAATCAGCGCTACAAAGAAGTCTCGCTTCCCATCGGTCAAAAGGGCCATGCTGAATAAAGTGTCAAAACCAGAAATGCAGGACAGGCCATGGAGAAACGGGAGCCTGGCTACGCTGATGGGCGGGATGTAAATTGCCAACAGCCACTCTGGAGAAGTGCACGGTGTGTCCTGAAACATCTAAAAAACTGAGCTTAGGGAGCATAGGGCACATCCACTCATGGGCGTATAAATTGGGAAAACTAAAAATCAGCAAGACACAGGCACCCCAAAGTTTAGGGCTGCTCTGTTGACAAGAATCTCCCCTTCGTTAAACCTTAAATATCCCAGGAAAGAGAAAAATGGATAAAGAAGTTGTGGTCCTTATGTACAATGGAATATCACTCAGCCATGAAATCAACGTCATAAGGCTAGTAGCAGCATGATGACTGGATTTAGGTACGACGATTCTAAGTGAAATAAGTCACACAGAAAAAGACACTTATCATAAGATATGACTTATAGAGGGAATGTAAAAACCGCTACCCTTGAACTGAATTACAAAACAGAATAGAGTCACACGTTTAGAAAACACACTATGGCTGCTTAACGGGAAAGGTGAGGTGGGGTGATGCATAAAACAAAGGTTTCAAATTATCTCAGATACCGTTCCATAAACCCAATATGTAATAGACAAGACCTACTCCTTGCTCAAGGAATTGTACTCAGCACCCCCTATTCACCGCCCAAGAATATATCTGACTAGTAAGAATCTTAAAACCTATGCATTGATATCTCTCTGTAAGTGAGTCAAGTGGGTGTAAAGCGGCAAAAACACAGCAGTGAAAAGCAGGTAAACCCCATTATAAAAATCAATTACTTTTAAAAACCCGTGAAACAAAGACAGTGAAAGAGAGAGAAATTCTTACAAAATTCGATCAGGGGCTGTGATGCTACCTGGATTGACCATATCTAGACCCACAGCTGATTGAGACATAAGGGTGGACACTCTTGGCGCTGAGAGGTTTGGTGAGGTTGGGTGAGCAAACGCAGACCCTTTAAAGTAATACTGCGTGGTACCCATCCCATGGGTCCCAAATCTCCAGGTTCAAGGGCATCTTCCTACATCGAAAACATGCATGAGAAACCCAGAAGATGGTACACCGTGTGATCGGGAAAGGTTTCTAAAACGCACCTCATTTCTCATCTCCTTGTGCTCGGGTTCGCCATTCCAGCCGCTTTACTAGCAATCTCCCTCCTTGTAGAATCAGCACCTTTAACCTCCTGTTCCGTACAGGTTGCAATTTGTCCTGAGGATGAACGGGAAGAGTGGGATCCAATGAGAGACTAGCTCTAGGTGTTGGAACAGGCACAGGTCACTCTATTTTCCCATCAGGAAGAAGAATTAACCACAGGCTCAGCCTGCCGCCCGGGACCACAATAGTGCCTGAAGCAATCCTGCGCTTTTGCGGCCAGCTCCCAAGAAAGCGAGTTGAAAAATGGAGCTCAGGGGCACTGCAATTCACAAACCTGCAGACTTATAAATGATGACTCTCGTCCACAAATATATTGATGGAAGGAAACGAAGAGGATTTGAAAGCAAGGCAGAATTGCAGGAAACATATTTCAGGAGGGAGATTCGAATCGCCTTTAAAGCACAGGAAAAGCGGCAAAACCTCGACAATGATGTCCTTGGCAAAAAAGGGCGTATGCGTTTTTTCCTGAATATATTCAGGAAAAAACGCATACGCCCTTTTTGGCCAAACAAGCAACCTGGAAAGGCAAATCAGCGCTACAAAGAAGTCTCGCTTCCCATCGGTCAAAAGGGCCATGGTGAATAAAGTGTCAAAACCAGAAATGCAGGACAGGCCATGGAGAAACGGGAGCCTGGCTACGCTGATGGGCGGGATGTAAATTGCCAACAGCCACTCTGGAGAAGTGCACGGTGTGTCCTGAAACATCTACAAAACTGAGCTTAGGGAGCATAGGGCACATCCACTCATGGGCGTATAAATTGGGAAAACTAAAAATCAGCAAGACACAGGCACCCCAAAGTTTAGGGCTGCTCTGTTGACAAGAATCTCCCCTTCGTTAAACCTTAAATATCCCAGGAAAGAGAAAAATGGATAAAGAAGTTGTGGTCCTTATGTACAATGGAATATCACTCAGCCATGAAATCAACGTCATAAGGCTAGTAGCAGCATGATGATTGGATTTAGGTACGACGATTCTAAGTGAAATAAGTCACACAGAAAAAGACACTTATCATAAGATATGACTTATAGAGGGAATGTAAAAACCGCTACCCTTGAACTGAATTACAAAACAGAATAGAGTCACACGTTTAGAAAACACACTATGGCTGCTTAACGGGAAAGGTGAGGTGGGGTGATGCATACAACAAGGGTTTCAAATTATCTCAGATACCGTTCCATAAACCCAATATGTAATAGACAAGCCCTACTCCTTCCTCAATGAATTGGACTCAACACCCCCAATTCACCGCCCAAGAATATATCTGACTAGTAAGAATCTTGAAACCTATGCATTGATATCTCTCTGTAAGTGAGTCAAGTGGGTGTAAAGCGGCAAAATCACAGCAGTGAAAAGCAGGTAAACCCCATTATAAAAATCAATTACTTTTAAAAACCCGTGAAACAAAGACAGTGAAAGAGAGAGAAATTCTTACAAAAGTCGTTCAGGGGCTGTGATGCCACCTGGATTGACCATATCTAGACCCACAGCTGATTGAGACATAAGGGTGGACACTCTTGGGGCTGAGAGGTTTGGTGAGGTTGGGTGAGCAAACGCAGACCCTTTAAAGTAATACTGCGTGGTACCCATCCCATGGGTCCCAAATCTCCAAGTTCAAGGGCATCTTCCTACATCGAAAACATGCATGAGAAACCCAGAAGATGGTACACCGTGTGATCGGGAAAGGTTTCTAAAACGCACCTCATTTCTCATCTCCTTGTGCTCGGGTTCGCCTTTCCAGCCGCTTTACTAGCAATCTCCCTCCTTGGAGAATCAGCACCTTTAACCTCCTGTTCCGTACAGGTTGCAATTTGTCCTGAGGATGAACGGGAAGAGGGGGAACCAATGAGAGACTAGCTCTAGGTGTTGGGACAGGCACAGGTCACTCTATTTTCCCATTAGGAAGAAGAATTAACCACAGGCTAGGTCTGCCGCCTGGGAGCAGAATAGGGTCTGAAGCAATCCTGCGCTTTTGCGCCTAGGTCCCAAGAAAGCAAGTTGAAAAATGGAGCTCAGGGGCACTGCAATTCACAAACCTGCAGACTTATAAATGATGACTCTCGTCCACAAATATATTGAGGGAAGGCAACGAAGAGGATTTGAAAGCAAGGCAGAATTGCAGGAAACAGATTTCAGGAGGGAGATTCGAATCGCCTTTAAAGCACAGGAAAAGCGGCAAAACCTCGACAATGATGCCCTTGGCCAAAAAGGGCGTATGCGTTTTTTCCTGAATATATTCAGGAAAAAACGCATACGCCCTTTTTGGCCAACCAAGCAACCTGGAAAGGCAAATCATCGCTACAAAGAAGTATCGCTTCCCATCGGTCAAAAGGGCCATGCTGAATAAAGTGTCAAAACCAGAAATGCAGGACAGGCCATGGAGAAACGGGAGCCTGGCTACGCTGATGGGCGGGATGTAAATTGCCAACAGCCACTCTGGAGAAGTGCACGGTGTGTCCTGAAACATCTACAAAACTGAGCTTAGGGAGCATAGGGCACATCCACTCATGGGCGTATAAATTGGGAAAACTAAAAATCAGCAAGACACAGGCACCCCAAAGTTTAGGGCTGCTCTGTTGACAAGAATCTCCCCTTCGTTAAACCTTAAATATCCCAGGAAAGAGAAAAATGGATAAAGAAGTTGTGGTCCTTATGTACAATGGAATATCACTCAGCCATGAAATCAACGTCATAAGGCTAGTAGCAGCATGATGATTGGATTTAGGTACGACGATTCTAAGTGAAATAAGTCACACAGAAAAAGACACTTATCATAAGATATGACTTATAGAGGGAATGTAAAAACCGCTACCCTTGAACTGAATTACAAAACAGAATAGAGTCACACGTTTAGAAAACACACTATGGCTGCTTAACGGGAAAGGTGAGGTGGGGTGATGCATACAACAAGGGTTTCAAATTATCTCAGATACCGTTCCATAAACCCAATATGTAATAGACAAGCCCTACTCCTTCCTCAATGAATTGGACTCAACACCCCCAATTCACCGCCCAAGAATATATCTGACTAGTAAGAACCTTGAAACCTATGCATTGATATCTCTCTGTAAGTGAGTCAAGTGGGTGTAAAGCGGCAAAATCACAGCAGTGAAAAGCAGGTAAACCCCATTATAAAAATCAATTACTTTTAAAAACCCGTGAAACAAAGACAGTGAAAGAGAGAGAAATTCTTACAAAAGTCGTTCAGGGGCTGTGATGCCACCTGGATTGACCATATCTAGACCCACAGCTGATTGAGACATAAGGGTGGACACTCTTGGGGCTGAGAGGTTTGGTGAGGTTGGGTGAGCAAACGCAGACCCTTTAAAGTAATACTGCGTGGTACCCATCCCATGGGTCCCAAATCTCCATGTTCAAGGGCATCTTCCTACATCGAAAACATGCATGAGAAACCCAGAAGATGGTACACCGTGTGATCGGGAAAGGTTTCTAAAACGCACCTCATTTCTCATCTCCTTGTGCTCGGGTTCGCCTTTCCAGCCGCTTTACTAGCAATCTCCCTCCTTGGAGAATCAGCACCTTTAACCTCCTGTTCCGTACAGGTTGCAATTTGTCCTGAGGATGAACGGGAAGAGGGGGAACCAATGAGAGACTAGCTCTAGGTGTTGGGACAGGCACAGGTCACTCTATTTTCCCATTAGGAAGAAGAATTAACCACAGGCTCAGCCTGCCGCCCGGGACCAGAATAGGGCCTGAAGCAATCCTGCGCTTTTGCGGCCAGCGCCCAAGAAAGCGAGTTGAAAAATGGAGCTCAGGGGCACTGCAATTCACAAACCTGCAGACTTATAAATGATGACTCTCGTCCACAAATATATTGAGGGAAGGCAACGAAGAGGATTTGAAAGCAAGGCAGAATTTTAGGAAACAGATTTGAGGAGGGAGATTCGAATCGCCTTTAAAGCACAGGAAAAGCGGCAAAACCTCGACATTGATGCCCTTGGCCAAAAAGGGCGTATGCGTTTTTTCCTGAATATATTCAGGAAAAAACGCATACGCCCTTTTTGGCCAACCAAGCAACCTGGAAAGGCAAATCAGCGCTACAAAGAAGTCTCGCTTCCCATCGGTCAAAAGGGCCATGCTGAATAAAGTGTCAAAACCAGAAAGGCAGGACAGGCCATGGAGAAACGGGAGCCTGGCTACGCTGATGGGCGGGATGTAAATTGCCAACAGCCACTCTGGAGAAGTGCACGGTGTGTCCTGAAACATCTACAAAACTCAGCTTAGGGAGCATAGGGCACATCCACTCATGGGCGTATAAATTGGGAAAACTAAAAATCAGCAAGACACAGGCACCCCAAAATTTAGGGCTGCTCTGTTGACAAGAACCTCCACTTCGTTACACCTTAAATATCCCAGGAAAGAGAAAAATGGATAAAGAAGTTGTGGTCCTTATGTACAATGGAATATCACTCAGCCATGAAATCAACGTCATAAGGCTAGTAGCAGCATGATGAGTGGATTTAGGTACGACGATTCTAAGTGAAATAAGTCACACAGAAAAAGACACTTATCATAAGATATCACTTATAGAGGGAATGTAAAAACCGCTACCCTTGAACGGAATTACAAAACAGAATAGAGTCACACGTTTAGAAAACACACTACGGCTGCTTAACGGGAAAGGTGAGGTGGGGTGATGCATACAACAAGGGTTTCAAATTATCTCAGATACCGTTCCATAAACCCAATATGTAATAGACAAGACCTACTCCTTGCTCAAGGAATTGGACTCAGCACCCCCTATTCACCGCCCAAGAATATATCTGACTAGTAAGAATCTTAAAACCTATGCATTGATATCTCTCTGTAAGTGAGTCAAGTGGGTGTAAAGCGGCAAAATCACAGCAGTGAAAAGCAGGTAAAACCCATTATAAAAATCAATTACTTTTAAAAACCCGTGAAACAAAGACAGTGAAAGAGAGAGAAATTCTTACAAAAGTCGTTCAGGGGCTGTGATGCCACCTGGATTGACCATATCTAGACCCACAGCTGATTGAGACATAAGGGTGGACACTCTTGGGGCTGAGAGGTTTGGTGAGGTTGGGTGAGCAAACGCAGACCCTTTAAAGTAATACTGCGTGGTACCCATCCCATGGGTCCCAAATCTCCAGGTTCAAGGGCATCTTCCTACATCGAAAACATGCATGAGAAACCCAGAAGATGGTACACCGTGTGATCGGGAAAGGTTTCTAAAACGCACCTCATTTCTCATCTCCTTGTGCTCGGGTTCGCCATTCCAGCCGCTTTACTAGCAATCTCCCTCCTTGGAGAATCAGCACCGTTAACCTCCGGTTCCGTACAGGTTGCAATTTGTCCTGAGGATGAACGGGAAGAGGGGGAACCAATGAGAGACTAGCTCTAGGTGTTGGGACAGGCACAGGTCACTCTATTTTCCCATCAGAAAGAAGAATTAACCACAGGCTCAGCCTGCCGCCTGGGACCAGAATAGGGCCTGAAGCAATCCTGCGCTTTTGCGGCCAGCGCCCAAGAAAGCGAGTTGAAAAATGGAGCTCAGGGGCACTGCAATTCACAAACCTGCAGACTTATAAATGATGACTCTCGTCCACAAATATATTGAGGGAAGGCAACGAAGAGGATTTGAAAGCAAAGCAGAATTGCAGGAAACACATTTCAGGAGGGAGATTCGAATCGCCTTTAAAGCACAGAAAAAGCGGCAAAACCTCGACAATGATGCCCTTGGCCAAAAAGGGCGTATGCGTTTTTTCCTGAATATATTCAGGAAAAAACGCATACGCCCTTTTTGGCCAACCAAGCAACCTGGAAAGGCAAATCAGCGCTACAAAGAAGTCTCGCTTCCCATCGGTCAAAAGGGCCATGCTGAATAAAGTGTCGAAACCAGAAATGCAGGACAGGCCATGGAGAAACGGGAGCCTGGTTACGCTGATGGGCGGGATGTAAATTGCCAAGAGCCACTCTGGAGAAGTGCACGGTGTGTCCTGAAACATCTAAACAACTCAGCTTAGGGAGCATAGGGCACTTCAACTCATGGGCGTATAAATTGGGAAAACTAAAAATCAGCAAGACAGAGGCACCCCAAACTTTAGGGTTGCTCTGTTGACAAGAACCTCCACTTCGTTACACCTTAAATATCCCAGGAAAGAGAAAAATGGATAAAGAAGTAGTGGTCCTTATGTACAATGGAATATCACTCAGCCATGAAATCAACGTCATAAGGCTAGTAGCAGCATGATGAGTGGATTTAGGTACGACGATTCTAAGTGAAATAAGTCACACAGAAAAAGACACTTATCATAAGATATCACTTATAGAGGGAATGTACAAACCGCTACCCTTGAACTGAATTACAAAACAGAATAGAGTCACACGTTTAGAAAACACACTATGGCTGCTTAACGGGAAAGGTGAGGTGGGGTGATGCATAAAACAAGGGTTTCAAATTAGCTCAGATACCGTTCCATAAACCCAATATGTAATAGACAAGACCTACTCCTTGCTCAATGAATTGGACTCAACACCCCCTATTCACCGCCCGAGAATATATCTGACTAGTAAGAATCTTAAAACCTATGTATTGATAAAGCTCTGTAAGTGAGTCAAGTGGGTGTAAAGCGGCAGAAACAGAGCAGTGAAAAGCTGCTAAACCCCATTATAAAAATCAATTACTTTTAAAAACCCGTGAAACAAAGACAGTGAAAGAGAGAGAAATTCTTACAAAATTCGTTCAGGGGCTATGATGCCACCTGGATTGACCATATCTAGACCCACAGCTGATTGAGACATAAGGGTGGACACTCTTGGGGCTGAGAGGTTTGGTGAGGTTGGGTGAGCAAACGCAGCCCCTTTAAAGTAATACTGCGTGGTACCCATCCCATGGGTCCCAAATCTCCAGGTTCAAGGACATCTTCCTCCATCGAAAACATGCATGAGAAACCCAGAAGATGGTACACCGCGTGATCGGGAAAGGTTTGCAAAACGCACCTCATTTCTCATCTCCTTGTGCTTGGGTTCGCCTTTCCAGCCGCTTTACTAGCAATCTCCTTCCTTGGAGAATCAGCACCTTAACCTCCTGCTCCGTAAACGTTGCAGTTTGTCCTGAGGATGAACGGGAAGAGGGGGAACCAATGAGAGACTAGCTCTAGGTGTTGGGACAGGCACAGGTCACTCTATTTTCCCATCAGGAAGAAGAATTAACCACAGGCTCAGCCTGCCGCCCGGGACCAGAATAGGGCCTGAAGCAATCCTGCGCTTTTGCGGCAGCTCCCAAGAAAGCGAGTTGAAAAATGGAGCTCAGGGGCACTGCAATTCACAAACCTGCAGACTTATAAATGATGACTCTCGTCCACAAATATATTGAGGGAAGGCAACGAAGAGGATTTGAAAGCAAGGCAGAATTGCAGGAAACAGATTTCAGGAGGGAGATTCGAATCGCCTTTAAAACACAGGAAAAGCGGCAAAACCTCGATAATGATGCCCTTGGCCAAAAAGGGCGTATGCGTTTTTTCCTGAATATATTCAGGAAAAAACGCATACGCCCTTTTTGGCCAACCAAGCAACCTGGAAAGGCAAATCAGCGCTACAAAGAAGTCTCGCTTCCCATCGGTCAAAAGGGCCATGCTGAATAAAGTGTCAAAACCAGAAATGCAGGACAGGCCATGGAGAAACGGGGGCGTGGCTACGCTGAAGGGGGGGATGTAAATTGCCAACAGCCACTCTGGAGAAGTGCACGGTGTGTCCTGAAACATCTAAACAACTCAGCTTAGGGAGCATAGGGCACTTCCACTCATGGGCGTATAAATTGGGAAAACTAAAAATCAGCAAGACACAGGCACCCCAAAGTTTCGGGCTGCTCTGTTGACAAGAACCGCCACTTGGTTACACCTTAAATATCCCAGGAAAGAGAAAAATGGATAAAGAAGTTGTGGTCCTTATGTACAATGGAATATCACTCAGCCATGAAATCAACGTCATAAGGCTAGTAGCAGCATGATGAGTGGATTTAGGTACGACGATTCTAAGTGAAATAAGTCACACAGAAAAAGACACTTGTCATAAGATACCACTTATAGAGGGAATGTACAAACCGCTACCCTTGAACTGAATTACAAAACAGAATAGAGTCACACGTTTAGAAAACACACTATGGCTGCTTAACGGGAAAGGTGAGATGGGGTGATGCATAAAACAATGGTTTCAAATTGGCTCAGATACCGTTCCATAAACCCAATATGTAATAGACAAGACCTACTCCTTGCTCAATGAATTGGACTCAACACCCCCTATTCACCGCCCAAGAATATATCTGACTAGTAAGAATCTTAAAACCTAGGCATTGATATCTCTCTGTAACTGAGTCAAGTGGGTGTAAAGCGGCAAAATCACAGCAGTGAAAAGCAGGTAAACCCCATTATAAAAATCAATTACTTTTAAAAACCCGTGAAACAAAGACAGTGAAAGAGAGAGAAATTCTTACAAAGTTCGCTCAGGGGCTGTGATGCCACCTGTATTGACCATATCTAGACCCACAGCTGATTGAGACATAAGGGTGGACACTCTTGGGGCTGAGAGGTTTGGTGAGGTTGGGTGAGCAAACGCAGACACTTTAAAGTAATACTGCGTGGTACCCATCCCATGGGTCCCAAATCTCCAGGTTCAAGGGCATCTTCCTACATCGAAAACATGCATGAGAAACCCAGAAGATGGTACACCGTGTGATCGGGAAAGGTTTCTAAATCGCACCTTATTTCTCATCTCCTTGTGCTCGGGTTCGCCATTCCAGCCGCTTTACTAGCAATCTCCCTCCTTGGAGAATCAGCACCTTTAACCTCCTGTTCCGTACAGGTTGCCATTTGTCCTGAGGATGAACGGGAAGAGGGGGAACCAATGAGAGATTAGCTCTAGGTGTTGGGACAGGCACAGGTCACTCTATTTTCCCCTCAGGAAGAAGAATTAACCACAGGCTCAGCCTGCCGCCCGGGACCAGAATAGGGCCTGAAGCAATCCTGCGCTTTTGCGGCCAGCGCCCAAGAAAGCGAGTTGAAAAATGGAGCTCAGGGGCACTGCAATTCACAAACCTGCAGACTTATAAATGATGATTCTCGTCCACAAATATATTGAGGGAAGGCAACGAAGAGGATTTGAAAGCAAGGCAGAATTGTAGGAAACAGATTTGAGGAGGGAGATTCGAATCGCCTTTAAAGCACAGGAAAAGCGGTAAAACCTCGACAATGATGCCCTTGGCCAAAAAGGGCGTATGCGTTTTTTCCTGAATATATTCAGGAAAAAACGCATACGCCCTTTTTGGCCAACCAAGCAACCTGGAAAGGCAAATCAGCGCTACAAAGAAGTCTCGCTTCCCATCGGTCAAAAGGGCCATGCTGAATAAAGTGTCAAAACCAGAAATGCAGGACAGGCCATGGAGAAACGGGAGCCTGGCTACGCTGATGGGCGGGATGTAAATTGCCAACAGCCACTCTGGAGAAGTGCACGGTGTGTCCTGAAACATCTACAAAACTCAGCTTAGGGAGCATAGGGCACATCCACTCATGGGCGTATAAATTGGGAAAACTAAAAATCAGCAAGACACAGGCACCCCAAAGTTTAGGGCTGCTCGGTTGAAAAGAACCTCCACTTCGTTACACCTTAAATATCCCAGGAAAGAGAAAAATGGATAAAGAAGTTGTGGTCCTTATGTACAATGGAATATCACTCAGCCATGAAATCAACGTCATAAGGCTAGTAGCAGCATGATGAGTGGATTTAGGTACGACGATTCTAAGTGAAATAAGTCACACAGAAAAAGACACTTATCATAAGATAGCACTTATAGAGGGAATGTAAAAACCGCTACCCATGAACTGAATTACAAAACAGAATAGAGTCACACGTTTAGAAAACACACTACGGCTGCTTAACGGGAAAGGTGAGGTGGGGTGATGCATACAACAAGGGTTTCAAATTATCTCAGATACCGTTCCATAAACCCAATATGTAATAGACAAGCCCTACTCCTTGCTCAATGAATTGGACTCAACACCCCCTATTCACCGCCCAAGAATATATCTGACTAGTAAGAATCTTAAAACCTATGCATTGATATCTCTCTGTAAGTGAGTCAAGTGGGTGTAAAGCGGCGAAATCACAGCAGTGAAAAGCAGGTAAACCCCATTATAAAAATCAATTACTTTTAAAAACCCGTGAAACAAAGACAGTGAAAGAGAGAGAAATTCTTACAAAATTCGTTCAGGGGCTGTGATGCCACCTGGATTGACCATATCTAGACCCACAGCTGATTGAGACATAAGGGTGGACACTCTTGGGGCTGAGAGGTTTGGTGAGGTTGGGTGAGCAAACGCAGACCCTTTAAAGTAATACTGCGTGGTACCCATCCCATGGGTCCCAAATCTCCAGGTTCAAGGGCATCTTCCTACATCGAAAACATGCATGAGAAACCCAGAAGATGGTACACCGTGTGATCGGGAAAGGTTTCTAAAACGCACCTCATTTCTCATCTCCTTGTGCTCGGGTTCGCCATTCCAGCCGCTTTACTAGCAATCTCCCTCCTTGGAGAATCAGCACCTTTAACCTCCTGTTCCGTACAGGTTGCAATTTGTCCTGAGGATGAACGGGAAGAGGGGGAACCAATGAGAGACTAGCTCTAGGTGTTGGGACAGGCACAGGTCACTCTATTTTCCCATCAGGAAGAAGAATTAACCACAGGCTCAGCATGCCGCCCGGGACCAGAATAGGGCCTGAAGCAATCCTGCGCTTTTGCGGCCAGCTCCTAAGAAAGCGAGTTGAAAAATGGAGCTCAGGGGCACTGCAATTCACAAACCTGCAGACTTATAAATGAGGACTCTCGTCCACAAATATATTGAGGGAAGAAAACGAAGAGGATTTGAAAGCAAGGCAGAATTGCAGGAAACAGATTTCAGGAGGGAGATTCGAATCGCCTTTAAAGCACAGAAAAAGCGGCAAAACCTCGACAATGATGCCCTTGGCCAAAAAGGGCGTATGCGTTTTTCCTGAATATATTCAGGAAAAAACGCATACGCCCTTTTTGGCCAACCAAGCAACCTGGAAAGGCAAATCAGCGCTACAAAGAAGTCTCGCTTCCCATCGGTCAAAAGGGCCATGCTGAATAAAGTGTCAAAACCAGAAATGCAGGACAGGCCATGGAGAAACGGGAGCCTGGTTACGCTGATGGGCGGGATGTAAATTGCCAAGAGCCACTCTGGAGATGTGCACGGTGTGTCCTGAAACATCTAAAAAATGCAGCTTAGGGAGCGTAGGGCACATCCACTCATGGGCGTATAAATTGGGAAAACTAAAAATCAGCAAGACACAGGCACCCCAAAGTTTAGGGCTGCTCGGTTGAAAAGAACCTCCACTTCGTTACACCTTAAATATCCCAGGAAAGAGAAAAATGGATAAAGAAGTTGTGGTCCTTATGTACAATGGAATATCACTCAGCCATGAAATCAACATCATAAGGCTAGTAGCAGCATGATGAGTGGATTTAGGTACGACGATTCTAAGTGAAATAAGTCACACAGAAAAAGACACTTATCATAAGATATCACTTATAGAGGGAATGTAAAAACCGCTACCCTTGAACTGAATTACAAAACAGAATAGAGTCACACGTTTAGAAAACACACTATGGCTGCTTAACGGGAAAGGTGAGGTGGCATGATGCATAAAACAAGGGTTTCAAATTATCTCTGATACCGTTCCATAAACCCAATATGTAATAGACAAGACCTACTCCTTGCTCAATGAATTGGACTCAACACCCCCTATTCACTGCCCAAGAATATATCTGACTAGTAAGAATCTTAAAACCTATGCATTGATATCTCTCTGTAAGTGAGTCATGTGGGTGTAAAGCGGCAAAAACACAGCAGTGAAAAGCAGGTAAACCCCATTATAAAAATCAATTACTTTTAAAAACCCGTGAAACAAAGACAGTGAAAGAGAGAGAAATTCTTACAAAAGTCGTTCAGGGGCTGTGATGCCACCTGGATTGACCATATCTAGACCCACAGCTGATTGAGACATAAGGGTGGACACTCTTGGGGCTGAGAGGTTTGGTGAGGTTGGGTGAGCAAACGCAGACCCTTTAAAGTAATACTGCGTGGTACCCATCCCATGGGTCCCAAATCTCCAGGTTCAAGGGCATCTTCCTACATCGAAAACATGCATGAGAAACCCAGAAGATGGTACACCGTGTGATCGGGAAAGGTTTCTAAAACGCACCTCATTTCTCATCTCCTTGTGCTCGGGTTCGCCATTCCAGCCGCTTTACTAGCAATCTCCCTCCTTGGAGAATCAGCACCGTTAACCTCCGGTTCCGTACAGGTTGCAATTTGTCCTGAGGATGAACGGGAAGAGGGGGAACCAATGAGAGACTAGCTCTAGGTGTTGGGACAGGCACAGGTCACTCTATTTTCCCATCAGAAAGAAGAATTAACCACAGGCTCAGCCTGCCGCCTGGGACCAGAATAGGGCTTGAAGCAATCCTGCGCTTTTGTGGCCAGCTCCCAAGAAAGCGAGTTGAAAAATGGAGCTCAGGGGCACTGCAATTCACAAACCTGCAGACTTATAAATGATGACACTTGTCCACAAATATATTGAGGGAAGGCAACGAAGAGGATTTGAAAGCAAGGCAGAATTGCAGGAAACAGATTTCAGGAGGGAGATTCGAATCGCCTTTAAAGCACAGGATAAGTGGAAAACGTCGACAATGATACCCTTGGCCAAAAATGGCGTATGCGTTTTTTCCTGAATATATCCAGAAAAAAACGCATACGCCCTTTTTGGCCAACCAAGCAACCTGGAAAGGCAAATCAGCGCTACAAAGAAGTCTCGCTTCCCATCGGTCAAAAGGGCCATGCTGAATAAAGTGTCAAAACTAGAAATGCAGGACAGGCCATGGAGAAACGGGAGCCTGGCTACGCTGATGGGCGGAATGTAAATTGCCAACAGCCACTCTGGAGAAGTGCACGGTGTGTCCTGAAACATCTAAAAAACTCAGCTTAGGGAGCATAGGGCACATCCACTCATGGGCGTATAATTTGGTAAAAGTAAAAAGCAGCAAGACACAGGCACCGCAAAGTTTAGGGCTGCTCTGTTGACAAGAACCTCCACTTCGTTACACCTTAAATATCCCAGGAAAGAGAAAAATGGATAAAGAAGTTGTGGTCCTTATGTACAATGGAATATCACTCAGCCATGAAATCAACGTCATAAGGCTAGTAGCAGCATGATGAGTGGATTTAGGTACGACGATTCTAAGTGAAATAAGAAACACAGAAAAAGACACTTATCATAAGATATCACTTATAGAGGGAATGTAAAAACCGCTACCCTTGAACTGAATTACAAAACAGAATAGAGTCACACGTTTAGAAAACACACTATGGCTGCTTAACGGGAAAGGTGAGGTGGGGTGATGCTAAAACAAGGGATTCAAATTAGCTCAGATACAGTTCCATAAACCCAATATGTAATAGACAAGACCTACTCCTTGCTCAATGAATTGGACTCAACACCCCCTATTCACCGCCCAAGAATATATCTGACTAGTAAGAATCTTAAAACCTATGTATTGATAACTCTCTGTAAGTGAGTCAAGTGTGTGTAATGCGGCAGAAACACAGCAGTGAAAAGCTGCTAAACCCCATTATAAAAATCAATTACTTTTGAAAACCCGTGAAACAAAGACAGTGAAAGAGAGAGAAATTCTTACATAATTCGTTCAGGGGCTGTGATGCCACCTGCATTGAGCATATCTAGACCCACAGATGATTGAGACATAAGGGTGTACACTCTTGGGGCTGAGAGGTTTGGTGAGGTTGGGTGAGCAAACGCAGACCCTTTAAAGTAATACTGCGTGGTACCCATCCCATGGGTCCCAAATCTCCAGGTTCAAGGGCATCTTCCTACATCGAAAACATGCATGAGAAACCCAGAAGATGGTACACCGTGTGATCGGGAAAGGTTTCTAAAACGCACCTCATTTCTCATCTCCTTGTGCTCGGGTTCGCCATTCCAGCCGCTTTACTAGCAATCTCCCTCCTTGGAGAATCAGCACCTTTAACCTCCTGTTCCGTACAGGTTGCAATTTGTCCTGAGGATGAACGGGAAGAGGGGGAACCAATGAGAGACTAGCTCTAGGTGTTGGGACAGGCACAGGTCACTCTATTTTCCCATCAGGAAGAAGAATTAACCACAGGCTCAGCCTGCCGCCCGGGACCAGAATAGGGCCTGAAGCAATCCTGCGCTTTTGCGGCCACCGCCCAAGAAAGCGAGTTGAAAAATGGAGCTCAGGGGCACTGCAATTCACAAACCTGCAGACTTATAAATGATGACTCTCGTCCACAAATATATTGAGGGAAGGCAACGAAGAGGATTTGAAAGCAAGGCAGAATTGCAGGAAACAGATTTCAGGAGGGAGATTCGAATCGCCTTTAAAGCACAGAAAAAGCGGCAAAACCTCGACAATGATGCCCTTGGCCAAAAAGGGCGTATGCGTTTTTTCCTGAATATATTCAGGAAAAAACGCATACGCCCTTTTTGGCCAACCAAGCAACCTGGAAAGGCAAATCAGCGCTACAAAGAAGTCTCGCTTCCCATCGGTCAAAAGGGCCATGCTGAATAAAGTGTCGAAACCAGAAATGCAGGACAGGCCATGGAGAAACGGGAGCCTGGTTACGCTGATGGGCGGGATGTAAATTGCCAAGAGCCACTCTGGAGAAGTGCACGGTGTGTCCTGAAACATCTAAACAACTCAGCTTAGGGAGCATAGGGCACTTCAACTCATGGGCGTATAAATTGGGAAAACTAAAAATCAGCAAGACAGAGGCACCCCAAACTTTAGGGTTGCTCTGTTGACAAGAACCTCCACTTCGTTACACCTTAAATATCCCAGGAAAGAGAAAAATGGATAAAGAAGTTGTGGTCCTTATGTACAATGGAATATCACTCAGCCATGAAATCAACGTCATAAGGCTAGTAGCAGCATGATGAGTGGATTTAGGTACGACGATTCTAAGTGAAATAAGTCACACAGAAAAAGACACTTATCATAAGATATCACTTATAGAGGGAATGTACAAACCGCTACCCTTGAACTGAATTACAAAACAGAATAAAGTCACACGTTTAGAAAACACACTATGGCTGCTTAACGGAAAAGGTGAGGTGGGGTGATGCATAAAACAAGGGTTTCAAATTAGCTCAGATACCGTTCCATAAACCCAATATGTAATAGACAAGACCTACTCCTTGCTCAATGAATTGGACTCAACACCCCCTATTCACCGCCCGAGAATATATCTGACTAGTAAGAATCTTAAAACCTATGTATTGATAACGCTCTGTAAGTGAGTCAAGTGGGTGTAAAGCGGCAGAAACAGAGCAGTGAAAAGCTGCTAAACCCCATTATAAAAATCAATTACTTTTAAAAACCCGTGAAACAAAGACAGTGAAAGAGAGAGAAATTCTTACAAAATTCGTTCAGGGGCTATGATGCCACCTGGATTGACCATATCTAGACCCACAGCTGATTGAGACATAAGGGTGGACACTCTTGGGGCTGAGAGGTTTGGTGAGGTTGGGTGAGCAAACGCAGCCCCTTTAAAGTAATACTGCGTGGTACCCATCCCATGGGTCCGAAATCTCCAGGTTCAAGGACATCTTCCTCCATCGAAAACATGCATGAGAAACCCAGAAGATGGTACACCGCGTGATCGGGAAAGGTTTGCAAAACGCACCTCATTTCTCATCTCCTTGTGCTTGGGTTCGCCTTTCCAGCCGCTTTACTAGCAATCTCCTTCCTTGGAGAATCAGCACCTTAACCTCCTGCTCCGTAAACGTTGCAGTTTGTCCTGAGGATGAACGGGAAGAGGGGGAACCAATGAGAGACTAGCTCTAGGTGTTGGGACAGGCACAGGTCACTCTATTTTCCCATCAGGAAGAAGAATTAACCACAGGCTCAGCCTGCAGCCCGGGACCAGAATAGGGCCTGAAGCAATCCTGCGCTTTTGCGGCAGCTCCCAAGAAAGCGAGTTGAAAAATGGAGCTCAGGGGCACTGCAATTCACAAACCTGCAGACTTATAAATGATGACTCTCGTCCACAAATATATTGAGGGAAGGCAACGAAGAGGATTTGAAAGCAAGGCAGAATTGCAGGAAACAGATTTCAGGAGGGAGATTCGAATCGCCTTTAAAACACAGGAAAAGCGGCAAAACCTCGATAATGATGCCCTTGGCCAAAAAGGGCGTATGCGTTTTTTCCTGAATATATTCAGGAAAAAACGCATACGCCCTTTTTGGCCAACCAAGCAACCTGGAAAGGCAAATCAGCGCTACAAAGAAGTCTCGCTTCCCATCGGTCAAAAGGGCCATGCTGAATAAAGTGTCAAAACCAGAAATGCAGGACAGGCCATGGAGAAACGGGGGCGTGGCTACGCTGAAGGGCGGGATGTAAATTGCCAACAGCCACTCTGGAGAAGTGCACGGTGTGTCCTGAAACATCTAAAAAACTCAGCTTAGGGAGCATAGGGCACTTCCACTCATGGGCGTATAAATTGGGAAAACTAAAAATCAGCAAGACACAGGCACCCCAAAGTTTCGGGCTGCTCTGTTGACAAGAACCGCCACTTGGTTACACCTTAAATATCCCAGGAAAGAGAAAAATGGATAAAGAAGTTGTGGTCCTTATGTACAATGGAATATCACTCAGCCATGAAATCAACGTCATAAGGCTAGTAGCAGCATGATGAGTGGATTTAGGTACGACGATTCTAAGTGAAATAAGTCACACAGAAAAAGACACTTGTCATAAGATATCACTTATAGAGGGAATGTAAAAACCGCTACCCTTGAACTGAATTACAAAACAGAATAGAGTTACACGTTTAGAAAACACACTATGGCTGCTTAACGGGAAAGGTGAGGTGGGGTGATGCATAAAACAAGGGTTTCAAATTAGCTCAGATACCGTTCCATAAACCCAATATGTAATAGACAAGACCTACTCCTTAATCAATGAATTGGACTCAACACCCCCTATTCACCGCCCAAGAATATATCTGACTAGTAAGAATCTTAAAACCTATGCATTGATATCTCTCTGTAACTGAGTCAAGTGGGTGTAAAGCGGCAAAATCACAGCAGCGAAAAGCAGGTAAACCCCATTATAAAAATCAATTACTTTTAAAAACCCGTGAAACAAAGACAGTGAAAGAGAGAGAAATTCTTACAAAGTTCGCTCAGGGGCTGTGATGCCACCTGTATTGACCATATCTAGACCCACAGCTGATTGAGACATAAGGGTGGACACTCTTGGGGCTGAGAGGTTTGGTGAGGTTGGGTGAGCAAACGCAGACACTTTAAAGTAATACTGCGTGGTACCCATCCCATGGGTCTCAAATCTCCAGGTTCAAGGGCATCTTCCTACATCGAAAACATGCATGAGAAAGCCAGAAGATGGTACACCGTGTGATCGGGAAAGATTTCCAAAACGCACCTCATTTCTCATCTCCTTGTGCTTGGGTTCGCCATTCCAGCCGCTTTACTAGCAATCTCCGTCCTTGGAGAATCAGCACCTTAACCTCCTGCTCCGTAAACGTTGCAATTTGTCCTGAGGATGAACGGGAAGAGGGTGAACCAATGAGAGACTAGCTCTAGGTGTTGGGACAGGCACAGGTCACTCTATTTTCCCATCAGGAAGAAGAATTAACCACAGGCTCAGCCTGCCGCCCAGTACCAGAATAGGGCCTGAAGCAATCCTGCGCTTTTGCGGGCAGCTCCAAAGAAAGCGAGTTGAAAAATGGAGCTCAGGGGCACTGCAATTCACAAACCTGCAGACTTATAAATGAGGACTCTCGTCCACAAATATATTGAGGGAAGGCAACGAGGAGGATTTGAAAGCAAGGCAGAATTGCAGGAAACAGATTTCAGGAGGGAGATTCGAATCGCCTTTAAAGCACAGGAAAAGCGGCAAAACCTCGACAATGATGCCCTTGGCCAAAAAGGGCGTATGCGTTTTTTCCTGAATATATTCAGGAAAAAACGCATACGCCCTTTTTGGCCAACCAAGCAACCTGGAAAGGCAAATCAGCGCTACAAAGAAGTCTCGCTTCCCATCGGTCAAAAGGGCCATGCTGAATAAAGTGTCAAAACCAGAAATGCAGGACAGGCCATGGAGAAACGGGAGCCTGGCTACGCTGATGGGCGGGATGTAAATTGCCAACAGCCACTCTGGAGAAGTGCACGGTGTGTCCTGAAACATCTAAAAAACTCAGCTTAGGGAGCATAGGGCACTTCCACTCATGGGCGTATAAATTGGGAAAACTAAAAATCAGCAAGACAGAGGCACCCCAAAGTTTAGGGCTGCTCTGTTGACAAGAACCTCCACTTGGTTACACCTTAAATATCCCAGGAAAGAGAAAAATGGATAAAGAAGTTGTGGTCCTTATGTACAATGGAATATCACTCAGCCATGAAATCAACGTCATAAGGCTAGTAGCAGCATGATGAGTAGATTTAGGTACGACGATTCTAAGTGAAATAAGTCACACAGAAAAAGACACTTGTCATAAGATACCACTTATAGAGGGAATGTAAAAACCGCTACCCTTGAACTGAATTACAAAACAGAATAGAGTCACACGTTTAGAAAACACACTATGGCTGCTTAACGGGAAAGGTGAGGTGGGGTGATGCATACAACAAGGGTTTAACATTAGCTCAGATACCGTTCCATAAACCCAATATGTAATAGACAAGCCCTACTCCTTCCTCAATGAATTGGACTCAACACCCCCTATTCACCGCCCAAGAATGTATCTGACTAGTAAGAATCTTAAAACCTATGCATTGATATCTCTCTGTAAGTGAGTCAAGTGGGTGTAAAGTGGCAAAAACACAGCAGTGAAAAGCAGGTAAACCCCATTATAAAAATCAATTACTTTTAAAAACCCGTGAAACAAAGACAGTGAAAGAGAGAGAAATTCTTAAAAAGTCGTTCAGGGGCTGTGATGCCACCTGGATTGACCATATCTAGACCCACAGCTGATTGAGACATAAAGGTGGACACTCTTGGGGCTGAGAGGTTTGGTGAGGTTGGGTGAGCAAACGCAGACCCTATAAAGTAATACTGCCTGGTACCCATCCCATGGGTCCCAAATCTCCAGGTTCAAGGGCATCTTCCTACATCGAAAACATGCATGAGAAACCCAGAAGATGGTACACCGTGTGATCGGGAAAGGTTTATAAAACGGACCTAATTTCTCATCTCCTTGTGCTCGGGTTCGCCATTCCAGCCGCTTTACTAGCAATCTCCCTCCTTGGAGAATCAGCACCTTTAACCTCCTGTTCCGTACAGGTTGCAATTTGTCCTGAGGATGAACGGGAAGAGGGGGAACCAATGAGAGACTAGCTCTAGGGGTTGGGACAGGCACAGGTCACTCTATTTTCCTATCAGGAAGAAGAATTAACCACAGGCTCAGCCTGCCGCCCGGGACCAGCATAGGGCCTGAAGCAATCCTGCGCTTTTGCGGCCAGCTCCCAAGAAAGCGAGTTGAAAAATGGAGCTCAGGGGCACTGCAATTCACAAACCTGCAGACTTATAAATGATGACTCTCGTCCACAAATATATTGAGGGAAGGCAACGAAGAGGATTTGAAAGCAAGGCAGAATTGCAGGATACAGATTTCAGGAGGGAGATTCGAATCGCCTTTAAAGCACAGGAAAAGCGGCAAAACCTCGAAAATGATGCCCTTGGCCAAAAAGGGCGTATGCGTTTTTTCCTGAATATATTCAGGAAAAAACGCATACGCCCTTTTTGGCCAACCAAGCAAACTGGAAAGGCAAATCAGCGCTACAAAGAAGTCTCGCTTCCCATCGGTCAAAACGGCCATGCTGAATAAAGTGTCAAAACCAGAAATGCAGGACAGGCCATGGAGAAACGGGAGCCTGGCTACGCTGATGGGCGGGATGTACAGTGCCAACAGCCACTCTGGAGAAGTGCACGGTGTGTCCTGAAACATCTAAAAAACTCAGCTTAGGGAGCATAGGGCACTTCCACTCATGGGCGTATAAATTGGGAAAACTAAAAATCAGCAGGACAGAGGCACCCCAAAGTTTAGGGCTGCTCTGTTGACAAGAACCTCCACTTCGTTACACCTTAAATATCCCAGGAAAGAGAAAAATGGATAAAGAAGTTGTGGTCCTTATGTACAATGGAGTATCACTCAGCCATGAAATCAACGTCATAAGGCTAGTAGCAGCATGATGAGTGGATTTAAGTACGACGATTCTAAGTGAAATAAGTCACACAGAAAAAGACACTTATCAGAAGATATCACTTATAGAGGGAATGTAAAAAAAGCTACCCTTGAACTGAATTACAAAACAGAATAGAGTCACACGTTTAGAAAACACACTATGGCTGCTTAACGGGAAAGGTGAGGTGGGGTGATGCATAAAACAAGGGTTTCAAATTAGCTCAGATACCGTTCAATAAACCCAATATGTAATAGACAAGACCTACTACTTGCTCAATGAATTGGACTCAACACCCCCTATTCACCGCCCAAGAATATATCTGACTAGTAAGAATCTTAAAACCTATGTATTGATAACTGTCTGTAAGTTAGTCAAGTGGGTGTAAAGCGGCAGAAACACAACAGTGAAAAGCTGCTAAACCCCATTATAAAAATCAATTACTTTTAAAAACCCGTGAAACAAAGACAGTGAAAGAGAGAGAAATTCTTACAAAGTTCGCTAAGGGGCTTTGATGCCACATGTATTGACCATATCTAGACCCACAGCTGATTGAGACATAAGGGTGGACACTCTTGGGGCTGAGAGGTTTGGTGAGGTTGGGTGAGCAAACGCAGACCCTTTAAAGTACTACTGCGTGTTACCCATCCCATGGGTCCCAAATCTCCAGGTTCAAGGGCATCTTCCTACATCGAAAACATGCATGAGAAACCCAGAAGATGGTACACCGTGTGATCGGGAAAGGTTTCCAAAACGCACCTCATTTCTCATCTCCTTGTGCTTGGGTTCGCCATTCCAGCCGCTTTACTAACAATCTCCGTCCTTGGAGAATCAGCACCTTAACCTAATGCTCCGTACAGGTTGCAATTTCTCCTGAGGATGAACGGGAAGAGGGGGAACCAATGAGAGATTAGCTCTAGGTGTTGGGACAGGCACAGGTCACTCTATTTTCCCATCAGGAAGAAGAATTAACCACAGGCTCAGGCTGCCGCCTGGGACCAGAATAGGGCCTGAAGCAATCCTGCGCTTTTGGGGCCAGCTCCCAAGAAAGTGAGTTGAAAAATGGAGCTCAGGGGCACTGCAATTCACAAACCTGCATACTTATAAATGATGACTGTCGTCCACAAATATATTGAGGGAAGGCAACGAGGAGGATTTGAAAGCAAGGCAGAATTGCAGGAAACAGATTTCAGGAGGGAGATTCGAATCGCCTTTAAAGCACAGGAAAAGCGGCAAAATCTCGACAATGATGCCCTTGGCCAAAAAGGGCGTATGCGTTTTTTCCTGAATATATTCAGGAAAAAACGCATACGCCCTTTTTGGCCAACCAAGCAACCTGGAAAGGCAAATCAGCGCTACAAAGAAGTCTCGCTTCCCATCGGTCAAAAGGGCCATGCTGAATAAAGTGTCAAAACCAGAAATGCAGGACAGGCCATGGAGAAACGGGGGAGGGGCTACGCTGATGGGCGAGATGTAAATTGCCAACAGCCACTCTGGAGAAGTGCACGGTGTGTCCTGAAACATCTAAAAAACTCAGCTTAGGGAGCATAGGGCTCTTCCACTCATGGGCGTATAAATTGGGAAAACTAAAAATCAGCAAGACACAGGCACCGCAAAGTTTAGGGCTGCTCTGTTGACAAGAACCTCCACTTCGTTACACCTTAAATATCCCAGGAAAGAGAAAAATGGATAAAGAAGTTGTGGTCCTTATGTACAATGGAATATCACTCAGCCATGAAATCAACGTCATAAGGCTAGTAGCAGCATGATGAGTGGATTTAGGTACGACGATTCTAAGTGAAATAAGTCACACAGAAAAAGACACTTGTCATAAGATATCACTTATAGAGGGAATGTACAAACCGCTACCCTTGAACTGAATTACAAAACAGAATAGAGTCACACGTTTAGAAAACACACTATGGCTGCTTAACGGGAAAGGTGAGGTGGGGTGATGCATAAAACAAGGGTTTCAAATTAGCTCAGATACCGTTCCATAAACCCAATATGTAATAGACAAGACCTACTCCTTGGTCAATGAATTGGACTCAACACCCCCTATTCACCGCCCGAGAATATATCTGACTAGTAAGAATCTTAAAACCTATGCATTGATATCTCTCTGTAAGTGAGTCAAGTGGGTGTAAAGCGGCAAAATCACAGCACTGAAAAGCAGGTAAACCCCATTATAAAAATCAATTACTTTTAAAAACCCGTGAAACAAAGACAGTGAAAGAGAGAGAAATTCTTACAAAGTTCGCTCAGGGGCTGTGATGCCACCTGTATTGACCATATCTAGACCCACAGCTGATTGAGACATAAGGGTGGACACTCTTGGGGCTGAGAGTTTTGGTGAGGTTGGGTGAGCAAACACAGACCCTTTAAAGTAATACTGCGTGGTACCCATCCCATGGGTCCCAAATCTCCAGGTTCAAGGGCATCTTCCTACATCGAAAACATGCATGAAAAACCCAGAAGATGGTACACCGTGTGATCGGGAAAGGTTTCCAAAACGCACCTCATTTCTCATCTCCTTGTGCTCAGGTTCGCCATTCCAGCCGCTTTACTAGCAATCTCCGTCCTTGGAGAATCAGCACCTTAACCTCCTGTTCCGTACAGGTTGCAATTTGTCCTGAGGATGAACGGGAAGAGGGTGAACCAATGAGAGACTAGCTCTAGGTGTTGGGACAGGCACAGGTCCCTCTATTTTCCCATCAGGAAGAAGAATTAACCACAGGCTCAGCCTGCCGCCCGGGACCAGAATAGGGCCTGAAGCAATCCTGCGCTTTTGCGGCAGCTCCCAAGAAAGCGAGTTGAAAAATGGAGCTCAGGGGCACTGCAATTCACAAACCTGCAGACTTATAAATGATGATTCTCGTCCACAAATATATTGAGGGAAGGCAATGAGGAGGATTTGAAAGCAAGGCAGAATTGCAGGAAACAGATTGCAGGAGGGAGATTCGAATCGCCTTTAAAGCACAGGAAAAGCGGCAAAACCTCGACAATGATGCCCTTGGCCAAAAAGGGCGTATGCGTTTTTTCCTGAATATATTCAGGAAAAAACGCATACGCCCTTTTTGGCCAACCAAGCAACCTGGAAAGGCAAATCAGCGCTACAAAGAAGTCTCGCTTCCCATCGGTCAAAAGGGCCATGCTGAATAAAGTGTCAAAACCAGAAATGCAGGACAGGCCATGGAGAAACGGGGGCGTGGCTACGCTGATGGGCGGGATGTAAATTGCCAACAGCCACTCTGGAGAAGTGCATGGTGTGTCCTGAAACATCTAAAAAACTCAGCTTAGGGAGCATAGGGCACTTCCACTCATGGGCGTATAAATTGGGAAAACTAAAAATCAGCAAGACACAGGCACCGCAAAGTTTCGGGCTGCTCTGTTGACAAGAACCGCCACTTGGTTACACCTTAAATATCCCAGGAAAGAGAAAAATGGATAAAGAAGTTGTGGTCCTTATGTACAATGGAATATCACTCAGCCATGAAATCAACGTCATAAGGCTAGTAGGAGCATGATGAGTGGATTTAGGTACGACGATTCTAAGTGAAATAAGTCACACAGAAAAAGACACTTTTCATAAGATATCACTTATAGAGGGAATGTAAAAACCGCTACCCTTGAACTGAATTACAAAACAGAATAGAGTCACACGTTTAGAAAACACACTATGGCTGCTTAACGGGAAAGGTGAGGTGGGGTGATGCATAAAACAAGGGTTTCAAATTAGCTCAGATACCGTTCCATAAACCCAATATGTAATAGACAAGACCTACTCCTTGCTCAATGAATTGGACTCAACACCCCCTATTCACTGCCCAAGAATATATCTGACTAGTAAGAATCTTGAAACCTATGCATTGATATCTCTCTGTAAGTGAGTCAAGTGGGTGTAAAGCGGCAAAATCACAGCAGTGAAAAGCAGGTAAACCCCATTATAAAAATCAATTACTTTTAAAAACTCGTGAAACAAAGACAGTGAAAGAGAGAGAAATTCTTACAAAGTTCGCTCAGGGGCTGTGATGCCACCTGTATTGACCATATCTAGACCCACAGCTGATTGAGACATAAGGGTGGACACTCTTGGGGCTGAGAGGTTTGGTGAGGTTGGGTGAGCAAACGCAGACCCTTTAAAGTAATACTGCGTGGTACCCATCCCATGGGTCCCAAATCTCCAGGTTCAAGGGCACCTTCCTACATCGAAAACATGCATGAGAAACCCAGAAGATGGTACACCGTGTGATCGGGAAAGGTTTCCAAAACGCACCTCATTTCTCATCTCCTTGTGCTCGGGTTCGCCATTCCAGCCGCTTTACTAGCAATCTCCATCCTTGGAGAATCAGCACCTTGACCTCCTGTTCCGTACAGGTTGCAATTTGTCCTGAGGATGAACGGGAAGAGGGGGAACCAATGAGAGACTAGCTCTAGGTGTTGGGACAGGCACAGGTCACTCTATTTTCCCATCAGGAAGAAGAATTAACCACAGGCTCAGCCTGCCGCCCAGTACCAGGATAGGGCCTGAAGCAATCCTGCGCTTTTGCGGGCAGCTCCCAAGAAAGCGAGGTGAAAAATGGAGCTCAGGGGCACTGCAATTCACAAACCTGCAGACTTATAAATGATGACTCTCGTCCACAAATATATTGAGGGAAGGCAATGAGGAGGATTTGAAAGCAAGGCAGAATTGCAGGAAACAGATTGCAGGAGGGAGATTCGAATCGCCTTTAAAGCACAGGAAAAGCGGCAAAACCTCGACAATGATGCCCTTGGCCAAAAAGGGCGTATGCGTTTTTTCCTGAATATATTCAGGAAAAAACGCATACGCCCTTTTTGGCCAACCAAGCAACCTGGAAAGGCAAATCAGCGCTACAAAGAAGTCTCGCTTCCCATCGGTCAAAAGGGCCATGCTGAATAAAGTGTCGAAACCAGAAATGCAGGACAGGCCATGGAGAAACGGGGGCGTGGCTACGCTGATGGGCGGGATGTAAATTGCCAACAGCCACTCTGGAGAAGTGCATGGTGTGTCCTGAAACATCTAAAAAACTCAGCTTAGGGAGCATAGGGCACTTCCACTCATGGGCGTATAAATTGGGAAAACTAAAAATCAGCAAGACACAGGCACCGCAAAGTTTCGGGCTGCTCTGTTGACAAGAACCGCCACTTGGTTACACCTTAAATATCCCAGGAAAGAGAAAAATGGATAAAGAAGTTGTGGTCCTTATGTACAATGGAATATCACTCAGCCATGAAATCAACGTCATAAGGCTAGTAGGAGCATGATGAGTGGATTTAGGTACGACGATTCTAAGTGAAATAAGTCACACAGAAAAAGACACTTGTCATAAGATATCACTTATAGAGGGAATGTAAAAACCGCTACCCTTGAACTGAATTACAAAACAGAATAGAGTCACACGTTTAGAAAACACACTATGGCTGCTTAACGGGAAAGGTGAGGTGGGGTGATGCATAAAACAAGGGTTTCAAATTAGCTCAGATACCGTTCCATAAACCCAATATGTAATAGACAAGACCTACTCCTTGCTCAATGAATTGGACTCAACACCCCCTATTCACTGCCCAAGAATATATCTGACTAGTAAGAATCTTGAAACCTATGCATTGATATCTCTCTGTAAGTGAGTCAAGTGGGTGTAAAGCGGCAAAATCACAGCAGTGAAAAGCAGGTAAACCCCATTATAAAAATCAATTCCTTTTAAAAACTCGTGAAACAAAGACAGTGAAAGAGAGAGAAATTCTTACAAAGTTCGCTCAGGGGCTGTGATGCCACCTGTATTGACCATATCTAGACCCACAGCTGATTGAGACATAAGGGTGGACACTCTTGGGGCTGAGAGGTTTGGTGAGGTTGGGTGAGCAAACGCAGACCCTTTAAAGTAATACTGCGTGGTACCCATCCCATGGGTCCCAAATCTCCAGGTTCAAGGGCACCTTCCTACATCGAAAACATGCATGAGAAACCCAGAAGATGGTACACCGTGTGATCGGGAAAGGTTTCCAAAACGCACCTCATTTCTCATCTCCTTGTGCTCGGGTTCGCCATTCCAGCCGCTTTACTAGCAATCTCCATCCTTGGAGAATCAGCACCTTGACCTCCTGTTCCGTACAGGTTGCAATTTGTCCTGAGGATGAACGGGAAGAGGGGGAACCAATGAGAGACTAGCTCTAGGTGTTGGGACAGGCACAGGTCACTCTATTTTCCCATCAGGAAGAAGAATTAACCACAGGCTCAGCCTGCCGCCCAGTACCAGGATAGGGCCTGAAGCAATCCTGCGCTTTTGCGGGCAGCTCCCAAGAAAGCGAGGTGAAAAATGGAGCTCAGGGGCACTGCAATTCACAAACCTGCAGACTTATAAATGATGACTCTCGTCCACAAATATATTGAGGGAAGGCAATGAGGAGGATTTGAAAGCAAGGCAGAATTGCAGGAAACAGATTGCAGGAGGGAGATTCGAATCGCCTTTAAAGCACAGGAAAAGCGGCAAAACCTCGACAATGATGCCCTTGGCCAAAAAGGGCGTATGCGTTTTTTCCTGAATATATTCAGGAAAAAACGCATACGCCCTTTTTGGCCAACCAAGCAACCTGGAAAGGCAAATCAGCGCTACAAAGAAGTCTCGCTTCCCATCGGTCAAAAGGGCCATGCTGAATAAAGTGTCGAAACCAGAAATGCAGGACAGGCCATGGAGAAACGGGGGCGTGGCTACGCTGATGGGCGGGATGTAAATTGCCAACAGCCACTCTGGAGAAGTGCATGGTGTGTCCTGAAACATCTAAAAAACTCAGCTTAGGGAGCATAGGGCACTTCCACTCATGGGCGTATAAATTGGGAAAACTAAAAATCAGCAAGACACAGGCACCGCAAAGTTTCGGGCTGCTCTGTTGACAAGAACCGCCACTTGGTTACACCTTAAATATCCCAGGAAAGAGAAAAATGGATAAAGAAGTTGTGGTCCTTATGTACAATGGAATATCACTCAGCCATGAAATCAACGTCATAAGGCTAGTAGGAGCATGATGAGTGGATTTAGGTACGACGATTCTAAGTGAAATAAGTCACACAGAAAAAGACACTTGTCAAAAGATATCACTTATAGAGGGAATGTAAAAACCGCTACCCTTGAACTGAATTACAAAACAGAATAGAGTCACACGTTTAGAAAACACACTATGGCTGCTTAACGGGAAAGGTGAGGTGGGGTGATGCATAAAACAAGGGTTTCAAATTAGCTCAGATACCGTTCCATAAACCCAATATGTAATAGACAAGACCTACTCCTTGCTCAATGAATTGGACTCAACACCCCCTATTCACTGCCCAAGAATATATCTGACTAGTAAGAATCTTAAAACCTATGCATTGATATCTCTCTGTAAGTGAGTCAAGTGGGTGTAAAGCGGCAAAATCACAGCAGTGAAAAGCAGGTAAACCCCATTATAAAAATCAATTACTTTTAAAAACTCGTGAAACAAAGACAGTGAAAGAGAGAGAAATTCTTACAAAGTTCGCTCAGGGGCTGTGATGCCACCTGTATTGACCATATCTAGACCCACAGCTGATTGAGACATAAGGGTGGACACTCTTGGGGCTGAGAGGTTTGGTGAGGTTGGGTGAGCAAACGCAGACCCTTTAAAGTAATACTGCGTGGTACCCATCCCATGGGTCCCAAATCTCCAGGTTCAAGGGCACCTTCCTACATCGAAAACATGCATGAGAAACCCAGAAGATGGTACACCGTGTGATCGGGAAAGGTTTCCAAAACGCACCTCATTTCTCATCTCCTTGTGCTCGGGTTCGCCATTCCAGCCGCTTTACTAGCAATCTCCATCCTTGGAGAATCAGCACCTTGACCTCCTGTTCCGTACAGGTTGCAATTTGTCCTGAGGATGAACGGGAAGAGGGGGAACCAATGAGAGACTAGCTCTAGGTGTTGGGACAGGCACAGGTCACTCTATTTTCCCATCAGGAAGAAGAATTAACCACAGGCTCAGCCTGCCGCCTGGGACCAGAATAGGGCCTGAAGCAATCCTGCGCTTTTGCGGCAGCTCCCAAGAAAGCGAGTTGAAAAATGGAGCTCAGGGGCACTGCAATTCACAAACCTGCAGACTTATAAATGATGACTCTCGTCCACAAATATATTGAGGGAAGGCAACGAAGAGAATTTGAAAGCAAGGCAGAATTGCAGGAAATAGATTTCAGGAGGGAGATTAGAATCGCCTTTAAAACACAGGAAAAGCGGCAAAACCTCGACAAAGATGCCCTTGGCCAAAAAGGGCGTATGCGTTTTTTCCTGAATATATTCAGGAAAAAATGCATACGCCATTTTTGGCCAACCAAGCAACCTGGAAAGGCAAATCAGCGCTACAAAGAAGTCTCGCTTCCCATCGGTCAAAAGGGCCATGCTGAATAAAGTGTCAAAACCTGAAATGCAGGACAGGCCATGGAGAAACGGGGGCGTGGCTACGCTGATGGGCGGGATGTAAATTGCCAACAGCCACTCTGGAGAACTGCATGGTGTGTCCTGAAACATCTAAAAAACTCAGCTTAGGGAGCATAGGGCACATCCACTCATGGGCGTATAAATTGGGAAAACTAAAAATCAGCAAGACACAGGCACCCCAAAGTTTAGGGCTGCTCTGTTGACAAGAATCTCCACTTCGTTACACCTTAAATATCCCAGGAAAGAGAAAAATGGATAAAGAAGTTGTGGTCCTTATGTACAATGGAATATCACTCAGCCATGAAATCAACGTCATAAGGCTAGTAGCAGCATGATGAGTGGATTTAGGTACGAAGATTCTAAGTGAAATAAGTCACACAGAAAAAGACACTTATCATAAGATATGACTTATAGAGGGAATGTAAAAACCGCTACCCTTGAACTGAATTACAAAACAGGATAGAGTCACACGTTTAGAAAACACACTATGGCTGCTTAATGGGAAAGGTGAGGTGGGGTGATGCATACAGCAAGGGTTTCAAATTAGCTCAGATACCGTTCCATAAACCCAATATGTAATACACAAGCCCTACTCCTTCCTCAATGAATTGGACTCCACACCCCCTATTCACCTACCAAGAATATATCTGACTAGTAAGAATCTTGAAACCTATGCATTGATATCTCTCTGTAAGTGAGTCAAGTGGGTGTAAAGCGGCAAAATCACAGCAGTGAAAAGCAGGTAAACCCCATTATAAAAATCAATTACTTTTAAAAACCCGTGAAACAAAGACAGTGAAAGAGAGAGAAATTCTTACAAAATTCGTTCAGGGGCTGTGATGCCACCTGGATTGACCATATCTAGACCCACAGCTGATTGAGACATAAGGGTGGAACCTCTTGGGGCTGAGAGGTTTGGTGAGCTTGGGTGAGCAAACGCAGACCCTATAAAGTAATACTGCGTGGTACCCATTCCATGGGTCCCAAATCTCCAGGTTCAAGGGCATCTTCCTACATCGAAAACATTCATGAGAAACCCAGAAGATGGTACACCGTGTGATCGGGAAAGGTTTCTAAAACGCACCTCATTTCTCATCTCCTTGTGCTTGGGTTCGCCATTCCAGCCGCTTTACTAGCAATCTCCCTCCTTGGAGAATCAGCACCTTTAACCTCCTGTTCCGTACATGTTGCAATTAGTCCTGAGGATGAACGGGAAGAGGGGGAACCAATGAGAGACTAGCTCTAGGTGTTGGGACAGGCACAGGTCACTCTATTTTCCCCTCAAGAAGAAGAATTAACCACAGGCTCAGCCTGCCGCCTGGGACCAGAATAGGGCCTGAAGCAATCCTGCGCTTTTGCGGCCAGCTCCCAAGAAAGCGAGTTGAAAAATGGAGCTCAGGGGCACTGCAATTCACAAACCTGCAGACTTATAAATGATGACTCTCGTCCACAAATATATTGATGGAAGGAAACGAAGAGGATTTGAAAGCAAGGCAGAATTGCAGGAAACAGATTTCAGGAGGGAGATTCGAATCGCCTTTAAAGCACAGGAAAAGCGGCAAAACCTCGACAATGATGCCCTTGGCCAAAAAGGGCGTATGCGTTTTTTCCTGAATATATTCAGGAAAAAACGCATACGCCCTTTTTGGCCAACCAAGCAACCTGGAAAGGCAAATCAGCGCTACAAAGAAGTCTCGCTTCCCATCGGTCAAAAGTGGCATGCTGAATAAAGTGTCAAAACCAGAAATGCAGGACAGGCCATGGAGAAACGGGAGCCTGGCTACGCTGATGGGCGGGATGTAAATTGCCAACAGCCACTCTGGAGAAGTGCACGGTGTGTCCTGAAACATCTAAAAAACTGAGCTTAGGGAGCATAGGGCACATCCACTCATGGGCGTATAAATTGGGAAAACTAAAAATCAGCAAGACACAGGCACCCCAAAGTTTAGGGCTGCTCTGTTGACAAGAATCTCCACTTCGTTACACCTTAAATATCCCAGGAAAGAGAAAAATGGATAAAGAAGTTGTGGTCCTTATGTACAATGGAATATCACTCAGCCATGAAATCAACGTCATAAGGCTAGTAGCAGCATGATGATTGGATTTAGGTACGACGATTCTAAGTGAAATAAGTCACACAGAAAAAGACACTTATCATAAGATATGACTTATAGAGGGAATGTAAAAACCGCTACCCTTGAACTGAATTACAAAACAGAATAGAGTCACACGTTTAGAAAACACACTATGGCTGCTTAACGGGAAAGGTGAGGTGGGGTGATGCATACAACAAGGGTTTCAAATTATCTCAGATACCGTTCCATAAACCCAATATGTAATAGACAAGCCCTACTCCTTCCTCAATGAATTGGACTCAACACCCCCAATTCACCGCCCAAGAATATATCTGACTAGTAAGAATCTTGAAACCTATGCATTGATATCTCTCTGTAAGTGAGTCAAGTGGGTGTAATGCGGCAAAATCACAGCAGTGAAAAGCAGGTAAACCCCATTATAAAAATCAATTACTTTTAAAAACCCGTGAAACAAAGACAGTGAAAGAGAGAGAAATTCTTACAAAATTCGTTCAGCGGCTGTAATGCCACCTGGATTGACCATATCTAGACCCACAGCTGATTGAGACATAAGGGTGGACACTCTTGGCGCTGAGAGGTTTGGTGAGGTTGGGTGAGCAAACGCAGACCCTTTAAAGTAATACTGCGTGGTACCCATCCCATGGGTCCCAAATCTCCAGGTTCAAGGGCATCTTCCTACATCGAAAACATGCATGAGAAACCCAGAAGATGGTACACCGTGTGATCGGGAAAGGTTTCTAAAACGCACCTCATTTCTCATCTCCTTGTGCTCGGGTTCGCCATTCCAGCCGCTTTACTAGCAATCTCCCTCCTTGGAGAATCAGCACCTTTAACCTCCTGTTCCGTACAGCTTGCAATTTGTCCTGAGGATGAAAGGGAAGAGGGGGAACCAATGAGAGACTAGCTCTAGGTGTTGGGACAGGCACAGGTCACTCTATTTTCCCATCAGGAAGAAGAATTAACCACAGGCTCAGCCTGCCGCCTGGGACCAGAATAGGGCCTGAAGCAATCCTGCGCTTTTGCGGCCAGCGCCCAAGAAAGCGAGTTGAAAAATGGCGCTCAGGGGCACTGCAATTCACAAACCTGCAGACTTATAAATGATGACTCTCGTCCACAAATATATTGAGGGAAGGCAACGAAGAGGATTTGAAAGCAAGGCAGAATTGCAGGAAACAGATTTCAGGAGGGAGATTCGAATCGCCTTTAAAGCACAGGAAAAGCGGCAAAACCTCGAAAATGATGCCCTTGGCCAAAAAGGGCGTATGGGTTTTTTCCTGAATATATTCAGGAAAAAACGCATACGCCCTTTTTGGCCAACCAAGCAACCTGGAAAGGCAAATCAGCGCTACAAAGAAGTCTCGCTTCCCATCGGTCAAAAGGGCCATGCTGAATAAAGTGATAAAACCAGAAATGCAGGACAGGCCATGAAGAAACGGGAGCCTGGCTACGCTGATGGGCAGGATGTAAATTGCCAATAGCCACTCTGGAGAAGTGCACGGTGTGTCCTGAAACATCTAAAAAACTCAGCTTAGGGAGCATTGGGCACATCCACTCATGGGCGTATAAATTGGGAAAACTAAAAATCAGCAAGACACAGGCACTCCAAAGTTTAGGGCTGCTCTGTTGCCAAGAACCTCCACTTCGTTACACCTTAAATATCCCAGGAAAGAGAAAAATGGATAAAGAAGTTGTGGTCCTTATGTACAATGGAATATCACTCAGCCATGAAATCAACGTAATAAGGCTAGTAGCAGCATGATGAGTGGATTTAGGTACGACGATTCTAAGTGAAATAAGTCACACAGAAAGACACTTATCATAAGACATCACTTATAGAGGGAATGTAAAAACCGCTACCCTTGAACTGAATTACAAAACAGGATAGAGTCACACGTTTAGAAAACACACTATGGCTGCTTAATGGGAAAGGTGAGGTGGGGTGATGCATACAGCAAGGGTTTCAAATTAGCTCAGATACCGTTCCATAAACCCAATATGTAATACACAAGCCCTACTCCTTCCTCAATGAATTGGACTCCACACCCCCTATTCACCGACCAAGAATATATCTGACTAGTAAGAATCTTGAAACCTATGCATTGATATCTCTCTGTAAGTGAGTCAAGTGGGTGTAAAGCGGCAAAATCACAGCAGTGAAAAGCAGGTAAACCCCATTATAAAAATCAATTACTTTTAAAAACCCGTGAAACAAAGACAGTGAAAGAGAGAGAAATTCTTACAAAATTCGTTCAGGGGCTGTGATGCCACCTGGATTGACCATATCTAGACCCACAGCTGATTGAGACATAAGGGTGGAACCTCTTGGGGCTGAGAGGTTTGGTGAGCTTGGGTGAGCAAACGCAGACCCTATAAAGTAATACTGCGTGGTACCCATTCCATGGGTCCCAAATCTCCAGGTTCAAGGGCATCTTCCTACATCGAAAACATTCATGAGAAACCCAGAAGATGGTACACCGTGTGATCGGGAAAGGTTTCTAAAACGCACCTCATTTCTCATCTCCTTGTGCTTGGGTTCGCCATTCCAGCCGCTTTACTAGCAATCTCCCTCCTTGGAGAATCAGCACCTTTAACCTCCTGTTCCGTACATGTTGCAATTAGTCCTGAGGATGAACGGGAAGAGGGGGAACCAATGAGAGACTAGCTCTAGGTGTTGGGACAGGCACAGGTCACTCTATTTTCCCCTCAAGAAGAAGAATTAACCACAGGCTCAGCCTGCCGCCTGGGACCAGAATAGGGCCTGAAGCAATCCTGCGCTTTTGCGGCCAGCTCCCAAGAAAGCGAGTTGAAAAATGGAGCTCAGGGGCACTGCAATTCACAAACCTGCAGACTTATAAATGATGACTCTCGTCCACAAATATATTGATGGAAGGAAACGAAGAGGATTTGAAAGCAAGGCAGAATTGCAGGAAACAGATTTCAGGAGGGAGATTCGAATCGCCTTTAAAGCACAGGAAAAGCGGCAAAACCTCGACAATGATGCCCTTGGCCAAAAAGGGCGTATGCGTTTTTTCCTGAATATATTCAGGAAAAAACGCATACGCCCTTTTTGGCCAACCAAGCAACCTGGAAAGGCAAATCAGCGCTACAAAGAAGTCTCGCTTCCCATCGGTCAAAAGGGGCATGCTGAATAAAGTGTCAAAACCAGAAATGCAGGACAGGCCATGGAGAAACGGGAGCCTGGCTACGCTGATGGGCGGGATGTAAATTGCCAACAGCCACTCTGGAGAAGTGCACGGTGTGTCCTGAAACATCTAAAAAACTGAGCTTAGGGAGCATAGGGCACATCCACTCATGGGCGTATAAATTGGGAAAACTAAAAATCAGCAAGACACAGGCACCCCAAAGTTTAGGGCTGCTCTGTTGACAAGAATCTCCACTTCGTTACACCTTAAATATCCCAGGAAAGAGAAAAATGGATAAAGAAGTTGTGGTCCTTATGTACAATGGAATATCACTCAGCCATGAAATCAACGTCATAAGGCTAGTAGCAGCATGATGATTGGATTTAGGTACGACGATTCTAAGTGAAATAAGTCACACAGAAAAAGACACTTATCATAAGATATGACTTATAGAGGGAATGTAAAAACCGCTACCCTTGAACTGAATTACAAAACAGAATAGAGTCACACGTTTAGAAAACACACTATGGCTGCTTAACGGGAAAGGTGAGGTGGGGTGATGCATACAACAAGGGTTTCAAATTATCTCAGATACCGTTCCATAAACCCAATATGTAATAGACAAGCCCTACTCCTTCCTCAATGAATTGGACTCAACACCCCCAATTCACCGCCCAAGAATATATCTGACTAGTAAGAATCTTGAAACCTATGCATTGATATCTCTCTGTAAGTGAGTCAAGTGGGTGTAATGCGGCAAAATCACAGCAGTGAAAAGCAGGTAAACCCCATTATAAAAATCAATTACTTTTAAAAACCCGTGAAACAAAGACAGTGAAAGAGAGAGAAATTCTTACAAAATTCGTTCAGCGGCTGTAATGCCACCTGGATTGACCATATCTAGACCCACAGCTGATTGAGACATAAGGGTGGACACTCTTGGCGCTGAGAGGTTTGGTGAGGTTGGGTGAGCAAACGCAGACCCTTTAAAGTAATACTGCGTGGTACCCATCCCATGGGTCCCAAATCTCCAGGTTCAAGGGCATCTTCCTACATCGAAAACATGCATGAGAAACCCAGAAGATGGTACACCGTGTGATCGGGAAAGGTTTCTAAAACGCACCTCATTTCTCATCTCCTTGTGCTCGGGTTCGCCATTCCAGCCGCTTTACTAGCAATCTCCCTCCTTGGAGAATCAGCACCTTTAACCTCCTGTTCCGTACAGCTTGCAATTTGTCCTGAGGATGAAAGGGAAGAGGGGGAACCAATGAGAGACTAGCTCTAGGTGTTGGGACAGGCAGAGGTCACTCTATTTTCCCATCAGGAAGAAGAATTAACCACAGGCTCAGCCTGCCGCCTGGGACCAGAATAGGGCCTGAAGCAATCCTGCGCTTTTGCGGCCAGCGCCCAAGAAAGCGAGTTGAAAAATGGCGCTCAGGGGCACTGCAATTCACAAACCTGCAGACTTATAAATGATGACTCTCGTCCACAAATATATTGAGGGAAGGCAACGAAGAGGATTTGAAAGCAAGGCAGAATTGCAGGAAACAGATTTCAGGAGGGAGATTCGAATCGCCTTTAAAGCACAGGAAAAGCGGCAAAACCTCGAAAATGATGCCCTTGGCCAAAAAGGGCGTATGGGTTTTTTCCTGAATATATTCAGGAAAAAACGCATACGCCCTTTTTGGCCAACCAAGCAACCTGGAAAGGCAAATCAGCGCTACAAAGAAGTCTCGCTTCCCATCGGTCAAAAGGGCCATGCTGAATAAAGTGATAAAACCAGAAATGCAGGACAGGCCATGAAGAAACGGGAGCCTGGCTACGCTGATGGGCAGGATGTAAATTGCCAATAGCCACTCTGGAGAAGTGCACGGTGTGTCCTGAAACATCTAAAAAACTCAGCTTAGGGAGCATTGGGCACATCCACTCATGGGCGTATAAATTGGGAAAACTAAAAATCAGCAAGACACAGGCACTCCAAAGTTTAGGGCTGCTCTGTTGCCAAGAACCTCCACTTCGTTACACCTTAAATATCCCAGGAAAGAGAAAAATGGATAAAGAAGTTGTGGTCCTTATGTACAATGGAATATCACTCAGCCATGAAATCAACGTAATAAGGCTAGTAGCAGCATGATGAGTGGATTTAGGTACGACGATTCTAAGTGAAATAAGTCACACAGAAAGACACTTATCATAAGATATCACTTATAGAGGGAATGTAAAAACCGCTACCCTTGAACTGAATTACAAAACAGAATAGAGTCACACGTTTAGAAAACACACTATGGCTGCTTAACGGGAAAGGTGAGGTGGGGTGATGCATAAAACAAGGGTTTCAAATTATCTCAGATACCGTTCCATAAACCCAATATGTAATAGACAAGCCCTACTCCTTGCTCAATGAATTGGACTCAGCACCCCCTATTCACCGCCCAAGAATATATCTGACTAGTAAGAATCTTGAAACATAGGCATTGATATCTCTCTGTATGTGAGTCAAGTGGGTGTAAAGCAGCAAAATATCAGCAGTGAAAAGCAGGTAAACCCCATTATAAAAATCAATAACTTTTAAAAACCCGTGAAACAAAGACAGTGAAAGACAGAGAAATTCTTACAAAATTCGTTCAGGGGCTGTGATGCCACCTGGATTGACCATATCTAGACCCACAGCTGATTGAGACATAAGGGTGGACACTCTTGGGGCTGAGAGGTTTGGTGAGGTTGGGTGAGCAAACGCAGACCCTTTAAAGTAATACTGCGTGGTACCCATCCCATGGGTCCCAAATCTCCAGGTTCAAGGGCATCTTCCTACATCGAAAACATGCATGAGAAACCCAGAAGATGGTACACCGTGTGATCGGGAAAGGTTTCTAAAACGCACCTCATTTCTCATCTCCTTGTACTCGGGTTCGCCATTCCAGCCACTTTACTAGCAATCTCCCTCCTTGGAGAATCAGCACCTTTAACCTCCTGTTTCGTACAGGTTGCAATTCTTCCTGAGGATGAACGGGAAGAGGGGGAACCAATGAGAGACTAGCTCTAGGTGTTGGGACAGGCACAGGTCACTCTATTTTCCCATCAGGAAGAAGAATTAACCACAGGCTCAGCCTGCCGCCCGGGACCAGAATAGGGCCTGAAGCAATCCTGCACCTTTGCGGCCAGCTCCCAAGAAAGCGAGTTGAAAAATGGAGCTCAGGGGCACTGCAATTCACAAACCTGCAGACTTATAAACGATGACGCTCATCCACAAATATATTGATGGAAGGAAACGAAGAGGATTTGAAAGCAAGGCAGAATTGCAGGAAACAGATTTCAGGAGGGAGATTCGAATCGCCTTTAAAGCACAGGAAAAGCGGCAAAACCTCGACAATGATGCCCTTGGCCAAAAAGGGCGTATGCGTTTTTTCCTGAATATATTCAGGAAAAAACGCATACGCCCTTTTTGGCAAACCAAGCAACCTGGAAAGGCAAATCAGCGCTACAAAGAAGTCTCGCTTCCCATCGGTCAAAAGGGCCATGCTGAATAAAGTGTCAAAACCAGAAATGCAGGACAGGCCATGGAGAAACGGGAGCCTGGCTACGCTGATGGGCGGGATGTAAATTGCCAACAGCCACTCTGGAGAAGTGCACGGTGTGTCCTGAAACATCTACAAAACTCAGCTTAGGGAGCATAGGGCACATCCACTCATGGGCGTATAAATTGGGAAAACTAAAAATCAGCAAGACACAGGCACCCCAAAATTTAGGGCTGCTCTGTTGACAAGAACCTCCACTTCGTTACACCTTAAATATCCCAGGAAAGAGAAAAATGGATAAAGAAGTTGTGGTCCTTATGTACAATGGAATATCACTCAGCCATGAAATCAACGTCATAAGGCTAGTAGCAGCATGATGAGTGGATTTAGGTAAGACGATTCTAAGTGAAATAATTCACACAGAAAAAGACACTTATCATAAGATATGACTTATAGAGGGAATGTAAAAACCGCTACCCTTGAACTGAATTACAAAACAGAATAGAGTCACACGTTTAGAAAACACACTATGGCTGCTTAACGGGAAAGGTGAGGTGGGGTGATGCATAAAACAAGGGTTTCAAATTATCTGAGATACCGTTCCATAAACCCAATATGTAATAGACAAGACCTACTCCTTGCTCAATGAATTGGACTCAACACCCCCTATTCACCGCCCACGAATATATCTGACTAGTAAGAATCTTAAAACCTATGCATTGATATCTCTCTGTAAGTGAGTCAAGTGGGTGTAAAGCGGCAAAATCACAGCAGTGAAAAGCAGGTAAACCCCATTATAAAAATCAATTACTTTTAAAAACCCGTGAAACAAAGACAGTGAAAGAGAGAGAAATTCTTACAAAATTCGATCAGGGGCTGTGATGCTACCTGGATTGACCATATCTAGACCCACAGCTGATTGAGACATAAGGGTGGACACTCTTGGCGCTGAGAGGTTTGGTGAGGTTGGGTGAGCAAACGCAGACCCTTTAAAGTAATACTGCGTGGTACCCATCCCATGGGTCCCAAATCTCCAGGTTCAAGGGCATCTTCCTACATCGAAAACATGCATGAGAAACCCAGAAGATGGTACACCGTGTGATCGGGAAAGGTTTCTAAAACGCACCTCATTTTTCATCTCCTTGTGCTCGGGTTCGCCATTCCAGCCGCTTTACTAGCATTCTCCCTGCTTGGAGATTCAGCACCTTTAACCTCCTGTTCTGTACAGGTTGCAAATTGTCCTGAGGATGAACGGGAAGAGGGGGAACCAATGAGAGACTAGCTCTAGGTGTTGGGACAGGCACAGGTCACTCTATTTTCCCATCAGGAAGAAGAATTAACCACAGGCTCAGCCTGCCACCCGGGACCAGAATAGGGCCTGAAGCAATCCTGCGCTTTTGCGGCCAGCTCCCAAGAAAGCGAGTTGAAAAATGGAGCCCAGGGGCACTGCAATTCACAAACCTGCAGACTTATAAATGATGACTCTCGTCCACGAATATATTGAGGGAAGGCAACGAAGAGGATTTGAAAGCAAGGCAGAATTGCAGGAAACAGATTTCAGGAGGGAGATTCGAAACGCCTTTAAAGCACAGGAAAAGCGACAAACACTCGACAATGATGCCTTTGGCCAAAAAGGGCGTATGCGTTTTTTCCTGAATATATTCAGGAAAAAACGCATACGCCCTTTTTGGCCAACCAAGCAACCTGGAAAGGCAAATCAGCGCTACAAAGAAGTCTCGCTTCCCATCGGTCCAAAGGGCCATGCTGAATAAAGTGTCAAAACCAGAAATTCAGGACAGGCCATGAAGAAACGGGAGCCTGGCTACGCTGAAGGGCAGGATGTAAATTGCCAACAGCCACTCTGGAGAAGTGCACGGTGTGTCCTGAAACATCTAAAATACTCAGCTTAGGGACCATAGGGCACTTCCACTCATGGGCGTATAATTTGGGAAAACTAAAAATCAGCAAGACACAGGCACCCCAAAGTTTAGGGCTGCTCTGTTGACAAGAACCTCCACTTAGTTACACCTTAAATATCCCAGGAGAGAGAAAAATGGATAAAGAAGTTGTGATCCTTATGTACAATGGAATATCACTCAGCCATGAAATCAACGTCATAAGGCTAGTAGCAGCATGATGAGTGGATTTAGGTACGACGATTCTAAGTGAAATAAGTCACACAGAAAAAGACACTTATCATAAGATATCACTTATAGAGGGAATGTAAAAACCGCTACCCTTGAACTGAATTACAAAACAGAATAGAGTCACACGTTTAGAAAACACACTATGGCTGCTTAACGGGAAAGGTGAGGTGGTGTGATGCATAAAACAAGGGTTTCAAATTATCTCAGATACCGTTCCATAAACCCAATATGTAATAGATAAGACCTACTCCTTGCTCAAGGAATTGGACTCAGCACCCCCTATTCACAGCCCAAGAATATATCTGACTAGTAAGAATCTTAAAACCTATGCATTGATATCTCTCTGTAATGGAGTCAAGTGGGTGTAAAGCGGCAAAATCACAGCAGTGAAAAGCAGGTAAACCCCATTATAAAAATCAATTACTTTTAAAAACCCGTGAAACAAAGACAGTGAAAGAGAGAGAAATTCTTACAAAAGTCGTTCAGGGGCTGTGATGCCACCTGGATTGACCATATCTAGACCCACAGCTGATTGAGACATAAGGGTGGACACTCTTGGGGCTGAGAGGTTTGGTGAGGTTGGGTGAGCAAACGCAGACCCATTAAAGTAATACTGCGTGGTACCCATCCCATGGGTCCCGAATCTCCAGGTTCAAGGGCATCTTCCTACATCGAAAACATGCATGAGAAACCCAGAAGATGGTACACCGTGTGATCGGGAAAGGTTTCTAAAACGCACCACATTTCTCATCTCCTTGTGCTCGGGTTTGCCATTCCAGCCACTTTACTAGCAATCTCCCTCCTTGGAGAATCAGCACCTTTAACCTTCTGTTCCGTACAGGTTGCAATTTGTCCTGAGGATGAGCGGGAAGAGGGGGAACCAATGAGAGACTAGCTCGAGGTGTTGGGACAGGCACAGGTCACTCTATTTTCCCATCAGGAAGAAGAATTAACCACAGGCTCAGCCTGCCGCCCGGGACCAGAATAGGGCCTGAAGCAATCCTGCGCCTTTGCGGCCAGCTCCCAAGAAAGCGAGTTGAAAAATGGAGCTCAGGGGCACTGCAATTCACAAACCTGCAGACTTATAAATGATGACGCTCGTCCACAAATATATTGATGGAAAGAAACGAAGAGGATTTGAAAGCAAGGCAGAATTGCAGGAAACAGATTTCAGGAGGGAGATTCGAATCGCCTTTAAAGCACAGGAAAAGCGGCGAAACCTCGACAATGATGTCCTTGGCCAAAAAGGGCGTATGCGTTTTTTCCTGAATATATTCAGGAAAAAACGCATACGCCCTTTTTGGCCAACCAAGCAACCTGGAAAGGCAAATCAGCGCTACAAAGAAGTCTCGCTTCCCATCGGTCAAAAGGGCCATGCTGAATAAAGTGTCAAAACCAGAAATGCAGGACAGGCCATGGAGAAACGGGAGCCTGGCTACGCTGATGGGCGGGATGAAAATTGCCAACAGCCACTCTGGAGAAGTGCACGGTGTGTCCTGAAACATCTACAAAACTCAGCTTAGGGAGCATGGGGCACATCCACTCATGGGCGTATAAATTGGGAAAACTAAAAATCAGCAAGACACAGGCACCTCAAAATTTAGGGCTGCTCTGTTGACAAGAACCTCCACTTTGTTACACCTTAAATATCCCAGGAAAGAGAAAAATGGATAAAGAAGTTGTGGTCCTTATGTACAATGGAATATCACTCAGCCATGAAGTCAACGTCATAAGGCTAGTAGCAGCATGTTGAGTGGATTTAGGTACGACGATTCTAACTGAAATAAGTCACACAGAAAAAGACACTTATCATAAGATATCACTTATAGAGGGAATGTAAAAACCGCTACCCTTGAACGGAATTACAAAACAGAATAGAGTCACACGTTTAGAAAACACACTATGGCTGCTTAACGGGAAAGGTGAGGTGGGGTGATGCATAAAACAAGGGTTTCAAATTATCTCAGATACCGTTCCATAAACCCAATATGTAATAGACAAGACCTACTCCTTGCTCAATGAATTGGACTCAACACCCCCTATTCACCGCCCAAGAATATATCTGACTAGTAAGAATCTTAAAACCAATGCATTGATATCTCTCTGTAAGTGAGTCAAGTGGGTGTAAAGCGGCAAAATCACAGCACTGAAAAGCAGGTAAACCCCATTATAAAAATCAATTACTTTTAAAAACCCGTGAAACAAAGAGTGAAAGAGAGAGAAATTCTTACAAAATTCGTACAGGAGCTGTGATGCCACCTGGATTGACCATATCTAGACCCACAGCTGATTGAGACATAAGGGTGGACACTCTTGGGGCTGAGAGGTTTGGTGAGGTTGGGTGAGCAAACGCAGACCCTTTAAAGTAATACTGCGTGGTACCCATCCCATGGGTCCCAAATCTCCAGGTTCAAGGGCATCTTCCTACATCAAAAACATGCATGAGAAACCCAGAAGATGGTACACCGTGTGATCGGGAAAGGTTTCTAAAACGCACCTCATTTCTGATCTCCTTGTGCTCGGGTTCGCCATTCCAGCCGCTTTACTAGCAATCTCCCACCTTGGAGAATCAGCACCTTTAACCTCCTGTTCCGTACAGGTTGCAATTTGTCCTGAGGATGAACGGGAAGAGGGGGAACCAATGAGAGACTAGCTCTAGGTGTTGGGACAGGCACAGGTCACTCTATTTTCCCCTCAGGAAGAAGAATTAACCACAGGCTCAGCCTGCCACCTGGGACCAGAATAGGGCCTGAAGCAATCCTGCGCTTTTGCGGCCAGCTCCCAAGAAAGCGAGTTGAAAAATGGAGCCCAGGGGCACTGCAATTCACAAACCTGCAGACTTATAAATGATGACTCTCGTCCACGAATATATTGAGGGAAGGCAACGAAGAGGATTTGAAAGCAAGGCAGAATTGCAGGAAACAGATTTCAGGAGGGAGATTCGAAACGCCTTTAAAGCACAGGAAAAGCGGCAAACCCTCGACAATGATGCCTTTGGCCAAAAAGGGCGTATGCGTTTTTTCCTGAATATATTCAGGAAAAAACGCATACGCCCTTTTTGGCCAACCAAGCAACCTGGAAAGGCAAATCAGCGCTACAAAGAAGTCTCGCTTCCCATCGGTCAAAAGGGCCATGCTGAATAAAGTATCAAAACCAGAAATGCAGGACAGGCCATGGAGAAACGGGAGCCTGGCTACGCTGATGGGCGGGATGTAAATTGCCAACAGCCACTCTGGAGAAGTGCACGGTGTGTCCTGAAACATCTAAAAAACTGAGCTTAGGGAGCATAGGGCACATCCACTCATGGGCGTATAAATTGGGAAAACTAAAAATCAGCAAGACAGAGGCACCCCAAAGTTTAGGGCTGCTCTGTTGACAAGAACCTCCACTTGGTTACACCTTAAATATCCCAGGAAAGAGAAAAATGGATAAAGAAGTTGTGGTCCTTATGTACAATGGAATATCACTCAGCCATGAAATCAACGTCATAAGGCTAGTAGCAGCATGATGAGTGGATTTAGGTACGACGATTCTAAGTGAAATAAGTCACACAGAAAAAGACACTTATCATAAGATATCACTTATAGAGGGAATGTAAACACCGCTACCCTTGAACTGAATTACAAAACAAAATAGAGTCACAAGTTTAGAAAACACACTATGTCTGCTTAACGGGAAAGGTGAGGTGGGGTGATGCATAACACAAGGGTTTCAAATTATCTCAGATACCGTTCCATAAACCCAATATGTAATAGACAAGACCTACTCCTTGCTCAAGGAATTGGACTCAGCACCCCCTATTCACCGCCCAAGAATATATCTGACTAGTAAGAATCTTGAAACCTATGCATTGATATCTCACTGTAATGGAGTCAAGTGGGTGTAAAGCGGCAAAAACACAGCAGTGAAAAGCAGGTAAACCCCATTATAAAAATCAATTACTTTTAAAAACCCGTGAAACAAAGACAGTGAAAGAGAGAGAAATTCTTACAAAAGTCGTTCAGGGGCTGTGATGCCACCTGGATTGACCATATCTAGACCCACAGCTGATTGAGACATAAGGGTGGACAGTCTTGGGGCTGAGAGGTTTGGTGAGGTTGGGTGAGCAAACGCAGACCCTTTAAAGTAATACTGCGTGGTACCCATCCCATGGGTCCCAAATCTCCAGGTTCAAGGGCATCTTCCTACATCGAAAACATGCATGAGAAACCCAGAAGATGGTACACCGTGTGATCGGGAAAGGTTTCTAAAACGCACCTCATTTCTCAGCTCCTTGTGCTCGGGTTCGCCATTCCAGCCGCTTTACTAGCAATCTCCGTCCTTGGAGAATCAGCACCTTTAACCTCCTGTTCCGTACAGGTTGCAATTTGTCCTGAGGATGAACGGGAAGAGTGGGATCCAATGAGAGACTAGCTCTAGGTGTTGGAACAGGCACAGGTCACTCTATTTTCCCATCAGGAAGAAGAATTAACCACAGGCTCAGCCTGATGCCCGGGACCACAATAGTGCCTGAAGCAATCCTGCGCTTTTGCGGCCAGCTCCCAAGAAAGCGAGTTGAAAAATGGAGCCCAGGGGCACTGCAATTCACAAACCTGCAGACTTATAAATGATGACTCTCGTCCACGAATATATTGAGGGAAGGCAACGAAGAGGATTTGAAAGCAAGGCAGAATTGCAGGAAACAGATTTCAGGAGGGAGATTCGAAACGCCTTTAAAGCACAGGAAAAGCGGCAAAACCTCGACAATGATGCCTTTGGCCAAAAAGGGCGTATGCGTTTTTTCCTGAATATATTCAGGAAAAAACGCATACGCCCTTTTTGGCCAACCAAGCAACCTGGAAAGGCAAATCAGCGCTACAAAGAAGTCTCGCTTCCCATCGGTCCAAAGGGCCATGCTGAATAAAGTGTCAAAACCAGAAATTCAGGACAGGCCATGGAGAAACGGGAGCCTGGCTACGCTGATGGGCGGGATGAAAATTGCCAACAGCCACTCTTGAGAAGTGCACGGTGTGTCCTGAAACATCTACAAAACTCAGCTTAGGGAGCATGGGGCACATCCACTCATGGGCGTATAAATTGGGAAAACTAAAAATCAGCAAGACACAGGCACCTCAAAATTTAGGGCTGCTCTGTTGACAAGAACCTCCACTTTGTTACACCTTAAATATCCCAGGAAAGAGAAAAATGGATAAAGAAGTTGTGGTCCTTATGTACAATGGAATATCACTCAGCCATGAAATCAACGCTATAAGGCTAGTAGCAGCATGTTGAGTGGATTTAGGTACGACGATTCTAACTGAAATAAGTCACACAGAAAAAGACACTTATCATAAGATATCACTTATAGAGGGAATGTAAAAACCGCTACCCTTGAACGGAATTACAAAACAGAATAGAGTCACACGTTTAGAAAACACACTATGGCTGCTTAACGGGAAAGGTGAGGTGGGGTGATGCATAAAACAAGGGTTTCAAATTATCTTAGATACCGTTCCATAAACCCAATATGTAATAGACAAGACCTACTCCTTGCTCAATGAATTGGACTCAACACCCCCTATTCACCGCCCAAGAATATATCTGACTAGTAAGAATCTTAAAACCAATGCACTGATATCTCTCTGTAAGTGAGTCAAGTGGGTGTAAAGCGGCAAAATCACAGCACTGAAAAGAAGGTAAACCCCATTATAAAAATCAATTACTTTTAAAAACCCGTGAAACAAAGACAGTGAAAGAGAGAGAAATTCTTACAAAATTCGTACAGGAGCTGTGATGCCACCTGGATTGACCATATCTAGACCCACAGCTGATTGAGACATAAGGGTGGACACTCTTGGGGCTGAGAGGTTTGGTGAGGTTGGGTGAGCAAACGCAGACCCTTTAAAGTAATACTGCGTGGTACCCATCCCATGGGTCCCAAATCTCCAGGTTCAAGGGCATCTTCCTACATCAAAAACATGCATGAGAAACCCAGAAGATGGTACACCGTGTGATCGGGAAAGGTTTCTAAAACGCACCTCATTTCTCATCTCCTTGTGCTCGGGTTCGCCATTCCAGCCGCTTTACTAGCAATCTCCCTGCTTGGAGAATCAGCACCTTTAACCTCCTGTTCCGTACAGGTTGCAATTTGTCCTGAGGATGAACGGGAAGAGGGGGAACCAATGAGAGACTAGCTCTAGGTGTTGGGACAGGCACAGGTCACTCTATTTTCCCATCAGGAAGAAGAATTAACCACAGGCTCAGCCTGCCACCCGGGACCAGAATAGGGCCTGAAGCAATCCTGCGCTTTTGCGGCCAGCTCCCAAGAAAGCGAGTTGAAAAATGGAGCCCAGGGGCACTGCAATTCACAAACCTGCAGACTTATAAATGATGACTCTCGTCCACGAATATATTGAGGGAAGGCAACGAAGAGGATTTGAAAGCAAGGCAGAATTGCAGGAAACAGATTTCAGGAGGGAGATTCGAATCGCCTTTAAAGCACAGGAAAAGCGGCAAAACCTCGACAATGATGCCCTTGGCCAAAAAGGGCGTATGCGTTTTTTCCTGAATATATTCAGGAAAAAACGCATACGTCCTTTTTGGCCAACCAAGCAACCTGGAAAGGCAAATCAGCGCTACAAAGAAGTCTCGCTTCCCATCGGTCAAAAGGGCCATGCTGAATAAAGTGTCAAAACCAGAAATGCAGGACAGGCCATGGAGAAACGGGAGCCTGGCTACGCTGATGGGCGGGATGTAAATTGCCAACAGCCACTCTGGAGAAGTGCACGGTGTGTCCTGAAACATCTAAAAAACTGAGCTTAGGGAGCATAGGTCACATCCACTCATGGGCGTATAAATTGGGAAAACTAAAAATCAGCAAGACACAGGCACCCCAAAGTTTAGGGCTGCTCTGTTGACAAGAATCTCCACTTCGTTACACCTTAAATATCCCAGGAAAGAGAAAAATGGATAAAGAAGTTGTGGTCCTTATGTACAATGGAATATCACTCAGCCATGAAATCAACGTCATAAGGCTAGTAGCAGCATGATGATTGGATTTAGGTACGACGATTCTAAGTGAAATAAGTCACACAGAAAAAGACACTTATCATAAGATATGACTTAGAGAGAGAATGTAAAAACCGCTACCCTTGAACTGAATTACAAAACAGAATAGAGTCACACGTTTAGAAAACACACTATGGCTGCTTAACGGGAAAGGTGAGGTGGGGTGATGCATACAACAAGGGTTTCAAATTATCTCAGATACCGTTCCATAAACCCAATATGTAATAGACAAGCCCTACTCCTTCCTCAATGAATTGGACTCAACACCCCCAATTCACCGCCCAAGAATATATCTGACTAGTAAGAATCTTGAAACCTATGCATTGATATCTCTCTGTAAGTGAGTCAAGTGGGTGTAAAGCGGCAAAATCACAGCAGTGAAAAGCAGGTAAACCCCATTATAAAAATCAATTACTTTTAAAAACCCGTGAAACAAAGACAGTGAAAGAGAGAGAAATTCTTACAAAATTCGTTCAGCGGCTGTAATGCCACCTGGATTGAACATATCTAGACCCACAGCTGATTGAGACATAAGGGTGGACACTCTTGGCGCTGAGAGGTTTGGTGAGGTTGGGTGAGCAAACGCAGACCCTTTAAAGTAATACTGCGTGGTACCCATCCCATGGGTCCCAAATCTGCAGGTTCAAGGGCATCTTCCTACATCGAAAACATGCATGAGAAACCCAGAAGATGGTACACCGTGTGATCGGGAAAGGTTTCTAAAACGCACCTCATTTCTCATCTCCTTGTGCTCGGGTTCGCCATTCCAGCCGCTTTACTAGCAATCTCCGTCCTTGGAGAATCAGCACCTTTAACCTCCTGTTCCGTACAGGTTGCAATTTGTCCTGAGGATGAACGGGAAGAGTGGGATCCAATGAGAGACTAGCTCTAGGTGTTGGAACAGGCACAGGTCACTCTATTTTCCCATCAGGAAGAAGAATTAACCACAGGCTCAGCCTGACGCCCGGGACCACAATAGTGCCTGAAGCAATCCTGCGCTTTTGCGGCCAGCTCCCAAGAAAGCCAGTTGAAAAATGGAGCTCAGGAGCACTGCAATTCACAAACCTGCAGACTTATAAATGATGACTCTCGTCCACAAATATATTGATGGGAGGAAACGAAGAGGATTTGAAAGCAAGGCAGAATTGCAGGAAACATATTTCAGGAGGGAGATTCGAATCGCCTTTAAAGCACAGGAAAAGCGGGAAAACCTCGACAATGATGTCCTTGGCCAAAAAGGGCGTATGCGTTTTTTCCTGAATATATTCAGGAAAAAACGCATACGTCCTTTTTGGCCAAACAAGCAACCTGGAAAGGCAAATCAGCGCTACAAAGAAGTCTCGCTTCCCATCGGTCAAAAGGGCCATGCTGAATAAAGTGTCAAAACCAGAAATGCAGGACAGGCCATGGAGAAACGGGAGCCTGGCTACGCTGATGGGCGGGATGAAAATTGCCAACAGCCATTCTTGAGAAGTGCACGGTGTGTCCTGAAACATCTACAAAACTCAGCTTAGGGAGCATGGGGCACATCCACTCATGGGCGTATAAATTGGGAAAACTAAAAATCAGCAAGACACAGGCACCTCAAAATTTAGGGCTGCTCTGTTGCCAAGAACCTCCACTTCGTTACACCTTAAATATCCCAGGAAAGAGAAAAATGGATAAAGAAGTTGTGGTCCTTATGTACAATGGAATATCACTCAGCCATGAAATCAACGTAATAAGGCTAGTAGCAGCATGATGAGTGGATTTAGGTACGACGATTCTAAGTGAAATAAGTCACACAGAAAGACACTTATCATAAGATATCACTTATAGAGGGAATGTAAAAACCGCTACCCTTGAACTGAATTACAAAACAGAATAGAGTCACACGTTTAGAAAACACACTATGGCTGCTTAACGGGAAAGGTGAGGTGGGGTGATGCATAAAACAAGGGTTTCAAATTATCTCAGATACCGTTCCATAAACCCAATATGTAATAGACAAGCCCTACTCCTTGCTCAATGAATTGGACTCAACACCCCCTATTCACCGCCCAAGAATATATCTGACTAGTAAGAATCTTGAAACCTAGGCATTGATATCTCTCTGTATGTGAGTCAAGTGGGTGTAAAGCAGCAAAATATCAGCAGTGAAAAGCAGGTAAACCCCATTATAAAAATCAATAACTTTTAAAAACCCGTGAAACAAAGACAGTGAAAGACAGAGAAATTCTTACAAAATTCGTTCAGGGGCTGTGATGCCACCTGGATTGACCATATCTAGACCCACAGCTGATTGAGACATAAGGGTGGACACTCTTGGGGCTGAGAGGTTTGGTGAGGTTGGGTGAGCAAACGCAGACCCTTTAAAGTAATACTGCGTGGTACCCATCCCATGGGTCCCAAATCTCCAGGTTCAAGGGCATCTTCCTACATCGAAAACATGCATGAGAAACCCAGAAGATGGTACACCGTGTGATCGGGAAAGGTTTCTAAAACGCACCTCATTTATCATCTCCTTGTACTCGGGTTCGCCATTCCAGCCACTTTACTAGCAGTCTCCCTCCTTGGAGAATCAGCACCTTTAACCTCCTGTTTCGTACAGGTTGCAATTCTTCCTGAGGATGAACGGGAAGAGGGGGAACCAATGAGAGACTAGCTCTAGGTGTTGGGACAGGCACAGGTCACTCTATTTTCCCATCAGGAAGAAGAATTAACCACAGGCTCAGCCTGCCGCCCGGGACCAGAATAGGGCCTGAAGCAATCCTGCACCTTTGCGGCCAGCTCCCAAGAAAGCGAGTTGAAAAATGGAGCTCAGGGGCACTGCAATTCACAAACCTGCAGACTTATAAATGATGACGCTCATCCACAAATATATTGATGGAAGGAAACGAAGAGGATTTGAAAGCAAGGCAGAATTGCAGGAAACAGATTTCAGGAGGGAGATTCGAATCGCCTTTAAAGCACAGGAAAAGCGGCAAAACCTCGACAATGATGCCCTTGGCCAAAAAGGGCGTATGCGTTTTTTCCTGAATATATTCAGGAAAAAACGCATACGCCCTTTTTGGCCAACCAAGCAACCTGGAAAGGCAAATCAGCGCTACAAAGAAGTCTCGCTTCCCATCGGTCAAAAGGGCCATGCTGAATAAAGTGTCAAAACCAGAAATGCAGGACAGGCCATGGAGAAACGGGAGCCTGGCTACGCTGATGGGCGGGATGTAAATTGCCAACAGCCACTCTGGAGAAGTGCACGGTGTGTCCTGAAACATCTACAAAACTCAGCTTAGGGAGCATAGGGCACATCCACTCATGGGCGTATAAATTGGGAAAACTAAAAATCAGCAAGACACAGGCACCCCAAAATTTAGGGCTGCTCTGTTGACAAGAACCTCCACTTCGTTACACCTTAAATATCCCAGGAAAGAGAAAAATGGATAAAGAAGTTGTGGTCCTTATGTACAATGGAATATCACTCAGCCATGAAATCAACGTCATAAGGCTAGTAGCAGCATGATGAGTGGATTTAGGTACGACGATTCTAACTGAAATAAGTCACACAGAAAAAGACACTTATCATAAGATATGACTTATAGAGGGAATGTAAAAACCGCTACCCTTGAACTGAATTACAAAACAGAATAGAGTCACACGTTTAGAAAACACACTATGGCTGCTTAACGGGAAAGGTGAGGTGGGGTGATGCATAAAACAAGGGTTTCAAATTATCTCAGATACCGTTCCATAAACCCAATATGTAATAGACAAGACCTACTCCTTGCTCAATGAATTGGACTCAACACCCCCTATTCACCGCCCACGAATATATCTGACTAGTAAGAATCTTAAAACCTATGCATTGATATCTCTCTGTAAGTGAGTCAAGTGGGTGTAAAGCGGCAAAATCACAGCAGTGAAAAGCAGGTAAACCCCATTATAAAAATCAATTACTTTTAAAAACCCGTGAAACAAAGACAGTGAAAGAGAGAGAAATTCTTACAAAATTCGATCAGGGGCTGTGATGCTACCTGGATTGACCATATCTAGACCCACAGCTGATTGAGACATAAGGGTGGACACTCTTGGCGCTGAGAGGTTTGGTGAGGTTGGGTGAGCAAACGCAGACCCTTTAAAGTAATACTGCGTGGTACCCATCCCATGGGTCCCAAATCTCCAGGTTCAAGGGCATCTTCCTACATCGAAAACATGCATGAGAAACCCAGAAGATGGTACACCGTGTGATCGGGAAAGGTTTCTAAAACGCACCTCATTTTTCATCTCCTTGTGCTCGGGTTCGCCATTCCAGCCGCTTTACTAGCAATCTCCCTGCTTGGAGATTCAGCACCTTTAACCTCCTGTTCTGTACAGGTTGCAAATTGTCCTGAGGATGAACGGGAAGAGGGGGAACCAATGAGAGACTAGCTCTAGGTGTTGGGACAGGCACAGGTCACTCTATTTTCCCATCAGGAAGAAGAATTAACCACAGGCTCAGCCTGCCACCCGGGACCAGAATAGGGCCTGAAGCAATCCTGCGCTTTTGCGGCCAGCTCCCAAGAAAGCGAGTTGAAAAATGGAGCCCAGGGGCACTGCAATTCACAAACCTGCAGACTTATAAATGATGACTCTCGTCCACGAATATATTGAGGGAAGGCAATGAAGAGGATTTGAAAGCAAGGCAGAATTGCAGGAAACAGATTTCAGGAGGGAGATTCGAAACGCCTTTAAAGCACAGGAAAAGCGGCAAACCCTCGACAATGATGCCTTTGGCCAAAAAGGGCGTATGCGTTTTTTCCTGAATATATTCAGGAAAAAACGCATACGCCCTTTTTGGCCAACCAAGCAACCTGGAAAGGCAAATCAGCGCTACAAAGAAGTCTCGCTTCCCATCGGTCCAAAGGGCCATGCTGAATAAAGTGTCAAAACCAGAAATTCAGGACAGGCCATGGAGAAACGGGAGCCTGGCTACGCTGATGGGCAGGATGTAAATTGCCAACAGCCACTCTGGAGAAGTGCACGGTGTGTCCTGAAACATCTAAAATACTCAGCTTAGGGACCATAGGGCACTTCCACTCATGGGCGTATAATTTGGGAAAACTAAAAATCAGCAAGACACAGGCACCCCAAAGTTTAGGGCTGCTCTGTTGACAAGAACCTCCACTTAGTTACACCTTAAATATCCCAGGAGAGAGAAAAATGGATAAAGAAGTTGTGATCCTTATGTACAATGGAATATCACTCAGCCATGAAATCAACGTCATAAGGCTAGTAGCAGCATGATGAGTGGATTTAGGTACGACGATTCTAAGTGAAATAAGTCACACAGAAAAAGACACTTATCATAAGATATCACTTATAGAGGGAATGTAAAAACCGCTACCCTTGAACTGAATTACAAAACAGAATAGAGTCACACGTTTAGAAAACACACTATGGCTGCTTAACGGGAAAGGTGAGGTGGTGTGATGCATAAAACAAGGGTTTCAAATTATCTCAGATACCGTTCCATAAACCCAATATGTAATAGATAAGACCTACACCTTGCTCAAGGAATTGGACTCAGCACCCCCTATTCACAGCCCAAGAATATATCTGACTAGTAAGAATCTTAAAACCTATGCATTGATATCTCTCTGTAATGGAGTCAAGTGGGTGTAAAGCGGCAAAATCACAGCAGTGAAAAGCAGGTAAACCCCATTATAAAAATCAATTACTTTTAAAAACCCGTGAAACAAAGACAGTGAAAGAGAGAGAAATTCTTACAAAAGTCGTTCAGGGGCTGTGATGCCACCTGGATTGACCATATCTAGACCCACAGCTGATTGAGACATAAGGGTGGACACTCTTGGGGCTGAGAGGTTTGGTGAGGTTGGGTGAGCAAACGCAGACCCATTAAAGTAATACTGCGTGGTACCCATCCCATGGGTCCCGAATCTCCAGGTTCAAGGGCATCTTCCTACATCGAAAACATGCATGAGAAACCCAGAAGATGGTACACCGTGTGATCGGGAAAGGTTTCTAAAACGCACCACATTTCTCATCTCCTTGTGCTCGGGTTTGCAATTCCAGCCACTTTACTAGCAATCTCCCTCCTTGGAGAATCAGCACCTTTAACCTTCTGTTCCGTACAGGTTGCAATTTGTCCTGAGGATGAGCGGGAAGAGGGGGAACCAATGAGAGACTAGCTCGAGGTGTTGGGACAGGCACAGGTCACTCTATTTTCCCATCAGGAAGAAGAATTAACCACAGGCTCAGCCTGCCGCCCGGGACCAGAATAGGGCCTGAAGCAATCCTGCGCCTTTGCGGCCAGCTCCCAAGAAAGCGAGTTGAAAAATGGAGCTCAGGGGCACTGCAATTCACAAACCTGCAGACTTATAAATGATGACGCTCGTCCACAAATATATTGACGGAAAGAAACGAAGAGGATTTGAAAGCAAGGCAGAATTGCAGGAAACAGATTTCAGGAGGGAGATTCGAATCGCCTTTAAAGCACAGGAAAAGCGGCGAAACCTCGACAATGATGTCCTTGGCCAAAAAGGGCGTATGCGTTTTTTCCTGAATAGATTCAGGAAAAAACGCATACGCCCTTTTTGGCCAACCAAGCAACCTGGAAAGGCAAATAAGCGCTACAAAGAAGTCTCGCTTCCCATCGGTCAAAAGGGCCATGCTGAATAAAGTGTCAAAACCAGAAATGCAGGACAGGCCATGGAGAAACGGGAGCCTGGCTACGCTGATGGGCGGGATGAAAATTGCCAACAGCCACTCTGGAGAAGTGCACGGTGTGTCCTGAAACATCTACAAAACTCAGCTTAGGGAGCATGGGGCACATCCACTCATGGGCGTATAAATTGGGAAAACTAAAAATCAGCAAGACACAGGCACCTCAAAATTTAGGGCTGCTCTGTTGACAAGAACCTCCACTTTGTTACACCTTAAATATCCCAGGAAAGAGAAAAATGGATAAAGAAGTTGTGGTCCTTATGTACAATGGAATATCACTCAGCCATGAAATCAACGTCATAAGGCTAGTAGCAGCATGTTGAGTGGATTTAGGTACGACGATTCTAACTGAAATAAGTCACACAGAAAAAGACACTTATCATAAGATATCACTTATAGAGGGAATGTAAAAACCGCTACCCTTGAACGGAATTACAAAACAGAATAGAGTCACACGTTTAGAAAACACACTATGGCTGCTTAACGGGAAAGGTGAGGTGGGGTGATGCATAAAACAAGGGTTTCAAATTATCTCACATACCGTTCCATAAACCCAATATGTAATAGACAAGACCTACTCCTTGCTCAATGAATTGGACTCAACACCCCCTATTCACCGCCCAAGAATATATCTGACTAGTAAGAATCTTAAAACCAATGCATTGATATCTCTCTGTAAGTGAGTCAAGTGGGTGTAAAGCGGCAAAATCACAGCACTGAAAAGCAGGTAAACCCCATTATAAAAATCAATTACTTTTAAAAACCCGTGAAACAAAGACAGTGAAAGAGAGAGAAATTCTTACAAAATTCGTACAGGAGCTGTGATGCCACCTGGATTGACCATATCTAGACCCACAGCTGATTGAGACATAAGGGTGGACACTCTTGGGGCTGAGAGGTTTGGTGAGGTTGGGTGAGCAAACGCAGACCCTTTAAAGTAATACTGCGTGGTACCCATCCCATGGGTCCCAAATCTCCAGGTTCAAGGGCATCTTCCTACATCAAAAACATGCATGAGAAACCCAGAAGATGGTACACCGTGTGATCGGGAAAGGTTTCTAAAACGCACCTCATTTCTGATCTCCTTGTGCTCGGGTTCGCCATTCCAGCCGCTTTACTAGCAATCTCCCACCTTGGAGAATCAGCACCTTTAACCTCCTGTTCCGTACAGGTTGCAATTTGTCCTGAGGATGAACGGGAAGAGGGGGAACCAATGAGAGACTAGCTCTAGGTGTTGGGACAGGCACAGGTCACTCTATTTTCCCATCAGGAAGAAGAATTAACCACAGGCTCAGCCTGCCACCCGGGACCAGAATAGGGCCTGAAGCAATCCTGCGCTTTTGCGGCCAGCTCCCAAGAAAGCGAGTTGAAAAATGGAGCCCAGGGGCACTGCAATTCACAAACCTGCAGACTTATAAATGATGACTCTCGTCCACGAATATATTGAGGGAAGGCAACGAAGAGGATTTGAAAGCAAGGCAGAATTGCAGGAAACAGATTTCAGGAGGGAGATTCGAAACGCCTTTAAAGCACAGGAAAAGCGGCAAACCCTCGACAATGATGCCTTTGGCCAAAAAGGGCGTATGCGTTTTTTCCTGAATATATTCAGGAAAAAACGCATACGCCCTTTTTGGCCAACCAAGCAACCTGGAAAGGCAAATCAGCGCTACAAAGAAGTCTCGCTTCCCATCGGTCCAAAGGGCCATGCTGAATAAAGTGTCAAAACCAGAAATTCAGGACAGGCCATGGAGAAACGGGAGCCTGGCTACGCTGATGGGCAGGATGTAAATTGCCAACAGCCACTCTGGAGAAGTGCACGGTGTGTCCTGAAACATCTAAAATACTCAGCTTAGGGACCATAGGGCACTTCCACTCATGGGCGTATAATTTGGGAAAACTAAAAATCAGCAAGACACAGGCACCCCAAAGTTTAGGGCTGCTCTGTTGACAAGAACCTCCACTTAGTTACACCTTAAATATCCCAGGAGAGAGAAAAATGGATAAAGAAGTTGTGGTCCTTATGTACAATGGAATATCACTCAGCCATGAAATCAACGTCATAAGGCTAGTAGCAGCATGATGAGTGGATTTAGGTACGACGATTCTAAGTGAAATAAGTCACACAGAAAAAGACACTTATCATAAGATATCACTTATAGAGGGAATGTAAAAACCGCTACCCTTGAACTGAATTACAAAACAGAATAGAGTCACACGTTTAGAAAACACACTATGGCTGCTTAACGGGAAAGGTGAGGTGGGGTGATGCATAAAACAAGGGTTTCAAATTATCTCAGATACCGTTCCATAAACCCAATATGTAATAGATAAGACCTACTCCTTGCTCAAGGAATTGGACTCAGCACCCCCTATTCACAGCCCAAGAATATATCTGACTAGTAAGAATCTTAAAACCTATGCATTGATATCTCTCTGTAAGTGAGTCAAGTGGGTGTAAAGCGGCAAAATCACAGCAGTGAAAAGCAGGTAAACCCCATTATAAAAATCAATTACTTTTAAAAACCCGTGAAACAAAGACAGTGAAAGAGAGAGAAATTCTTACAAAATTCGTACAGGAGCTGTGATGCCACCTGGATTGACCATATCTAGACCCACAGCTGATTGAGACATAAGGGTGGACACTCTTGGGGCTGAGAGGTTTGGTGAGGTTGGGTGAGCAAACGCAGACCCTTTAAAGTAATACTGCGTGGTACCCATCCCATGGGTCCCAAATCTCCAGGTTCAAGGGCATCTTCCTACATCAAAAACATGCATGAGAAACCCAGAAGATGGTACACCGTGTGATCGGGAAAGGTTTCTAAAACGCACCTCATTTCTGATCTCCTTGTGCTCGGGTTCGCCATTCCAGCCGCTTTACTAGCAATCTCCCTGCTTGGAGAATCAGCACCTTTAACCTCCTGTTCCGTACAGGTTGCAATTTGTCCTGAGGATGAACGGGAAGAGGGGGAACCAATGAGAGACTAGCTCTAGGTGTTGGGACAGGCACAGGTCACTCTATTTTCCCATCAGGAAGAAGAATTAACCACAGGCTCAGCCTGCCACCCGGGACCAGAATAGGGCCTGAAGCAATCCTGCGCTTTTGCGGCCAGCTCCCAAGAAAGCGAGTTGAAAAATGGAGCCCAGGGGCACTGCAATTCACAAACCTGCAGACTTATAAATGATGACTCTCGTCCACGAATATATTGAGGGAAGGCAACGAAGAGGATTTGAAAGCAAGGCAGAATTGCAGGAAACAGATTTCAGGAGGGAGATTCGAAACGCCTTTAAAGCACAGGAAAAGCGGCAAACACTCGACAATGATGCCTTTGGCCAAAAAGGGCGTATGCGTTTTTTCCTGAATATATTCAGGAAAAAACGCATACGCCCTTTTTGGCCAACCAAGCAACCTGGAAAGGCAAATCAGCGCTACAAAGAAGTCTCGCTTCCCATCGGTCCAAAGGGCCATGCTGAATAAAGTGTCAAAACCAGAAATTCAGGACAGGCCATGGAGAAACGGGAGCCTGGCTACGCTGATGGGCAGGATGTAAATTGCCAACAGCCACTCTGGAGAAGTGCACGGTGTGTCCTGAAACATTTAAAATACTCAGCTTAGGGACCATAGGGCACTTCCACTCATGGGCGTATAATTTGGGAAAACTAAAAATCAGCAAGACACAGGCACCCCAAAGTTTAGGGCTGCTCTGTTGACAAGAACCTCCACTTAGTTACACCTTAAATATCCCAGGAGAGAGAAAAATGGATAAAGAAGTTGTGATCCTTATGTACAATGGAATATCACTCAGCCATGAAATCAACGTCATAAGGCTAGTAGCAGCATGATGAGTGGATTTAGGTACGACGATTCTAAGTGAAATAAGTCACACAGAAAAAGACACTTATCATAAGATATCACTTATAGAGGGAATGTAAAAACCGCTACCCTTGAACTGAATTACAAAACAGAATAGAGTCACACGTTTAGAAAACACACTATGGCTGCTTAACGGGAAAGGTGAGGTGGTGTGATGCATAAAACAAGGGTTTCAAATTATCTCAGATACCGTTCCATAAACCCAATATGTAATAGATAAGACCTACTCCTTGCTCAAGGAATTGGACTCAGCACCCCCTATTCACAGCCCAAGAATATATCTGACTAGTAAGAATCTTAAAACCTATGCATTGATATCTCTCTGTAATGGAGTCAAGTGGGTGTAAAGCGGCAAAATCACAGCAGTGAAAAGCAGGTAAACCCCATTATAAAAATCAATTACTTTTAAAAACCCGTGAAACAAAGACAGTGAAAGAGAGAGAAATTCTTACAAAAGTCGTTCAGGGGCTGTGATGCCACCTGGATTGACCATATCTAGACCCACAGCTGATTGAGACATAAGGGTGGACACTCTTGGGGCTGAGAGGTTTGGTGAGGTTGGGTGAGCAAACGCAGACCCATTAAAGTAATACTGCGTGGTACCCATCCCATGGGTCCCGAATCTCCAGGTTTAAGGGCATCTTCCTACATCGAAAACATGCATGAGAAACCCAGAAGATGGTACACCGTGTGATCGGGAAAGGTTTCTAAAACGCACCACATTTCTCATCTCCTTGTGCTCGGGTTTGCCATTCCAGCCACTTTACTAGCAATCTCCCTCCTTGGAGAATCAGCACCTTTAACCTTCTGTTCCGTACAGGTTGCAATTTGTCCTGAGGATGAGCGGGAAGAGGGGGAACCAATGAGAGACTAGCTCGAGGTGTTGGGACAGGCACAGGTCACTCTATTTTCCCATCAGGAAGAAGAATTAACCACAGGCTCAGCCTGCCGCCCGGGACCAGAATAGGGCCTGAAGCAATCCTGCGCCTTTGCGGCCAGCTCCCAAGAAAGCGAGTTGAAAAATGGAGCTCAGGGGCACTGCAATTCACAAACCTGCAGACTTATAAATGATGACGCTCGTCCACAAATATATTGACGGAAAGAAACGAAGAGGATTTGAAAGCAAGGCAGAATTGCAGGAAACAGATTTCAGGAGGGAGATTCGAATCGCCTTTAAAGCACAGGAAAAGCGGCGAAACCTCGACAATGATGTCCTTGGCCAAAAAGGGCGTATGCGTTTTTTCCTGAATAGATTCAGGAAAAAACGCATACGCCCTTTTTGGCCAACCAAGCAACCTGGAAAGGCAAATAAGCGCTACAAAGAAGTCTCGCTTCCCATCGGTCAAAAGGGCCATGCTGAATAAAGTGTCAAAACCAGAAATGCAGGACAGGCCATGGAGAAACGGGAGCCTGGCTACGCTGATGGGCGGGATGAAAATTGCCAACAGCCACTCTGGAGAAGTGCACGGTGTGTCCTGAAACATCTACAAAACTCAGCTTAGGGAGCATGGGGCACATCCACTCATGGGCGTATAAATTGGGAAAACTAAAAATCAGCAAGACACAGGCACCTCAAAATTTAGGGCTGCTCTGTTGACAAGAACCTCCACTTTGTTACACCTTAAATATCCCAGGAAAGAGAAAAATGGATAAAGAAGTTGTGGTCCTTATGTACAATGGAATATCACTCAGCCATGAAATCAACGTCATAAGGCTAGTAGCAGCATGTTGAGTGGATTTAGGTACGACGATTCTAACTGAAATAAGTCACACAGAAAAAGACACTTATCATAAGATATCACTTATAGAGGGAATGTAAAAACCGCTACCCTTGAACGGAATTACAAAACAGAATAGAGTCACACGTTTAGAAAACACACTATGGCTGCTTAACGGGAAAGGTGAGGTGGGGTGATGCATAAAACAAGGGTTTCAAATTATCTCAGATACCGTTCCATAAACCCAATATGTAATAGATAAGACCTACTCCTTGCTCAAGGAATTGGACTCAGCACCCCCTATTCACAGCCCAAGAATATATCTGACTAGTAAGAATCTTAAAACCTATGCATTGATATCTCTCTGTAAGTGAGTCAAGTGGGTGTAAAGCGGCAAAATCACAGCACTGAAAAGCAGGTAAACCCCATTATAAAAATCAATTACTTTTAAAAACCCGTGAAACAAAGACAGTGAAAGAGAGAGAAATTCTTACAAAATTCGTACAGGAGCTGTGATGCCACCTGGATTGACCATATCTAGACCCACAGCTGATTGAGACATAAGGGTGGACACTCTTGGGGCTGAGAGGTTTGGTGAGGTTGGGTGAGCAAACGCAGACCCTTTAAAGTAATACTGCGTGGTACCCATCCCATGGGTCCCAAATCTCCAGGTTCAAGGGCATCTTCCTACATCAAAAACATGCATGAGAAACCCAGAAGATGGTACACCGTGTGATCGGGAAAGGTTTCTAAAACGCACCTCATTTCTGATCTCCTTGTGCTCGGGTTCGCCATTCCAGCCGCTTTACTAGCAATCTCCCTGCTTGGAGAATCAGCACCTTTAACCTCCTGTTCCGTACAGGTTGCAATTTGTCCTGAGGATGAACGGGAAGAGGGGGAACCAATGAGAGACTAGCTCTAGGTGTTGGGACAGGCACAGGTCACTCTATTTTCCCATCAGGAAGAAGAATTAACCACAGGCTCAGCCTGCCACCCGGGACCAGAATAGGGCCTGAAGCAATCCTGCTCTTTTGCGTCCAGCTCCCAAGAAAGCGAGTTGAAAAATGGAGCCCAGGGGCACTGCAATTCACAAACCTGCAGACTTATAAATGATGACTCTCGTCCACGAATATATTGAGGGAAGGCAACGAAGAGTATTTGAAAGCAAGGCAGAATTGCAGGAAACAGATTTCAGGAGGGAGATTCGAAACGCCTTTAAAGCACAGGAAAAGCGGCAAACACTCGACAATGATGCCTTTGGCCAAAAAGGGCGTATGCGTTTTTTCCTGAATATATTCAGGAAAAAACGCATACGCCCTTTTTGGCCAACCAAGCAACCTGGAAAGGCAAGTCAGCGCTACAAAGAAGTCTCGCTTCCCATCGGTCCAAAGGGCCATGCTGAATAAAGTGTCAAAACCAGAAATTCAGGACAGGCCATGGAGAAACGGGAGCCTGGCTACGCTGATGGGCAGGATGTAAATTGCCAACAGCCACTCTGGAGAAGTGCACGGTGTGTCCTGAAACATCTAAAATACTCAGCTTAGGGACCATAGGGCACTTCCACTCATGGGCGTATAATTTGGGAAAACTAAAAATCAGCAAGACACAGGCACCCCAAAGTTTAGGGCTGCTCTGTTGACAAGAACCTCCACTTAGTTACACCTTAAATATCCCAGGAGAGAGAAAAATGGATAAAGAAGTTGTGATCCTTATGTACAATGGAATATCACTCAGCCATGAAATCAACGTCATAAGGCTAGTAGCAGCATGATGAGTGGATTTAGGTACGACGATTCTAAGTGAAATAAGTCACACAGAAAAAGACACTTATCATAAGATATCACTTATAGAGGGAATGTAAAAACCGCTACCCTTGAACTGAATTACAAAACAGAATAGAGTCACACGTTTAGAAAACACACTATGGCTGCTTAACGGGAAAGGTGAGGTGGTGTGATGCATAAAACAAGGGTTTCAAATTATCTCAGATACCGTTCCATAAACCCAATATGTAATAGATAAGACCTACTCCTTGCTCAAGGAATTGGACTCAGCACCCCCTATTCACAGCCCAAGAATATATCTGACTAGTAAGAATCTTAAAACCTATGCATTGATATCTCTCTGTAATGGAGTCAAGTGGGTGTAAAGCGGCAAAATCACAGCAGTGAAAAGCAGGTAAACCCCATTATAAAAATCAATTACTTTTAAAAACCCGTGAAACAAAGACAGTGAAAGAGAGAGAAATTCTTACAAAAGTCGTTCAGGGGCTGTGATGCCACCTGGATTGACCATATCTAGACCCACAGCTGATTGAGACATAAGGGTGGACACTCTTGGGGCTGAGAGGTTTGGTGAGGTTGGGTGAGCAAACGCAGACCCATTAAAGTAATACTGCGTGGTACCCATCCCATGGGTCCCGAATCTCCAGGTTCAAGGGCATCTTCCTACATCGAAAACATGCATGAGAAACCCAGAAGATGGTACACCGTGTGATCGGGAAAGGTTTCTAAAACGCACCACATTTCTCATCTCCTTGTGCTCGGGTTTGCCATTCCAGCCACTTTACTAGCAATCTCCCTCCTTGGAGAATCAGCACCTTTAACCTTCTGTTCCGTACAGGTTGCAATTTGTCCTGAGGATGAGCGGGAAGAGGGGGAACCAATGAGAGACTAGCTCGAGGTGTTGGGACAGGCACAGGTCACTCTATTTTCCCATCAGCAAGAAGAATTAACCACAGGCTCAGCCTGCCGCCCGGGACCAGAATAGGGCCTGAAGCAATCCTGCGCCTTTGCGGCCAGCTCCCAAGAAAGCGAGTTGAAAAATGGAGCTCAGGGGCACTGCAATTCACAAACTTGCAGACTTATAAATGATGACGCTCGTCCACAAATATATTGACGGAAAGAAACGAAGAGGATTTGAAAGAAAGGCAGAATTGCAGGAAACAGATTTCAGGAGGGAGATTCGAATCGCCTTTAAAGCACAGGAAAAGCGGCGAAACCTCGACAATGATGTCCTTGGCCAAAAAGGGCGTATGCGTTTTTTCCTGAATATATTCAGGAAAAAACGCATACGCCCTTTTTGGCCAACCAAGCAACCTGGAAAGGCAAATCAGCGCTACAAAGAAGTCTCGCTTCCCATCGGTCAAAAGGGCCATGCTGAATAAAGTGTCAAAACCAGAAATGCAGGACAGGCCATGGAGAAACGGGAGCCTGGCTACGCTGATGGGCGGGATGAAAATTGCCAACAGCCACTCTGGAGAAGTGCACGGTGTGTCCTGAAACATCTACAAAACTCAGCTTAGGGAGCATGGGGCACATCCACTCATGGGCGTATAAATTGGGAAAACTAAAAATCAGCAAGACACAGGCACCTCAAAATTTAGGGCTGCTCTGTTGACAAGAACCTCCACTTAGTTACACCTTAAATATCCCAGGAAAGAGAAAAATGGATAAAGAAGTTGTGGTCCTTATGTACAATGGAATATCACTCAGCCATGAAATCAACGTCATAAGGCTAGTAGCAGCATGTTGAGTGGATTTAGGTACGACGATTCTAACTGAAATAAGTCACACAGAAAAAGACACTTATCATAAGATATCACTTATAGAGGGAATGTAAAAACCGCTACCCTTGAACGGAATTACAAAACAGAATAGAGTCACACGTTTAGAAAACACACTATGGCTGCTTAACGGGAAAGGTGAGGTGGGGTGATGCATAAAACAAGGGTTTCAAATTATCTCACATACCGTTCCATAAACCCAATATGTAATAGACAAGACCTACTCCTTGCTCAATGAATTGGACTCAACACCCCCTATTCACCGCCCAAGAATATATCTGACTAGTAAGAATCTTAAAACCAATGCATTGATATCTCTCTGTAAGTGAGTCAAGTGGGTGTAAAGCGGCAAAATCACAGCACTGAAAAGCAGGTAAACCCCATTATAAAAATCAATTACTTTTAAAAACCCGTGAAACAAAGACAGTGAAAGAGAGAGAAATTCTTACAAAATTCGTACAGGAGCTGTGATGCCACCTGGATTGACCATATCTAGACCCACAGCTGATTGAGACATAAGGGTGGACACTCTTGGGGCTGAGAGGTTTGGTGAGGTTGGGTGAGCAAACGCAGACCCTTTAAAGTAATACTGCGTGGTACCCATCCCATGGGTCCCAAATCTCCAGGTTCAAGGGCATCTTCCTACATCAAAAACATGCATGAGAAACCCAGAAGATGGTACACCGTGTGATCGGGAAAGGTTTCTAAAACGCACCTCATTTCTGATCTCCTTGTGCTCGGGTTCGCCATTCCAGCCGCTTTACTAGCAATCTCCCACCTTGGAGAATCAGCACCTTTAACCTCCTGTTCCGTACAGGTTGCAATTTGTCCTGAGGATGAACGGGAAGAGGGGGAACCAATGAGAGACTAGCTCTAGGTGTTGGGACAGGCACAGGTCACTCTATTTTCCCATCAGGAAGAAGAATTAACCACAGGCTCAGCCTGCCACCCGGGACCAGAATAGGGCCTGAAGCAATCCTGCGCTTTTGCGGCCAGCTCCCAAGAAAGCGAGTTGAAAAATGGAGCCCAGGGGCACTGCAATTCACAAACCTGCAGACTTATAAATGATGACTCTCGTCCACGAATATATTGAGGGAAGGCAACGAAGAGGATTTGAAAGCAAGGCAGAATTGCAGGAAACAGATTTCAGGAGGGAGATTCGAAACGCCTTTAAAGCACAGGAAAAGCGGCAAACCCTCGACAATGATGCCTTTGGCCAAAAAGGGCGTATGCGTTTTTTCCTGAATATATTCAGGAAAAAACGCATACGCCCTTTTTGGCCAACCAAGCAACCTGGAAAGGCAAATCAGCGCTACAAAGAAGTCTCGCTTCCCATCGGTCCAAAGGGCCATGCTGAATAAAGTGTCAAAACCAGAAATTCAGGACAGGCCATGGAGAAACGGGAGCCTGGCTACGCTGATGGGCAGGATGTAAATTGCCAACAGCCACTCTGGAGAAGTGCACGGTGTGTCCTGAAACATCTAAAATACTCAGCTTAGGGACCATAGGGCACTTCCACTCATGGGCGTATAATTTGGGAAAACTAAAAATCAGCAAGACACAGGCACCCCAAAGTTTAGGGCTGCTCTGTTGACAAGAACCTCCACTTAGTTACACCTTAAATATCCCAGGAGAGAGAAAAATGGATAAAGAAGTTGTGATCCTTATGTACAATGGAATATCACTCAGCCATGAAATCAACGTCATAAGGCTAGTAGCAGCATGATGAGTGGATTTAGGTACGACGATTCTAAGTGAAATAAGTCACACAGAAAAAGACACTTATCATAAGATATCACTTATAGAGGGAATGTAAAAACCGCTACCCTTGAACTGAATTACAAAACAGAATAGAGTCACACGTTTAGAAAACACACTATGGCTGCTTAACGGGAAAGGTGAGGTGGTGTGATGCATAAAACAAGGGTTTCAAATTATCTCAGATACCGTTCCATAAACCCAATATGTAATAGATAAGACCTACTCCTTGCTCAAGGAATTGGACTCAGCACCCCCTATTCACAGCCCAAGAATATATCTGACTAGTAAGAATCTTAAAACCTATGCATTGATATCTCTCTGTAATGGAGTCAAGTGGGTGTAAAGCGGCAAAATCACAGCAGTGAAAAGCAGGTAAACCCCATTATAAAAATCAATTACTTTTAAAAACCCGTGAAACAAAGACAGTGAAAGAGAGAGAAATTCTTACAAAAGTCGTTCAGGGGCTGTGATGCCACCTGGATTGACCATATCTAGACCCACAGCTGATTGAGACATAAGGGTGGACACTCTTGGGGCTGAGAGGTTTGGTGAGGTTGGGTGAGCAAACGCAGACCCATTAAAGTAATACTGCGTGGTACCCATCCCATGGGTCCCGAATCTCCAGGTTCAAGGGCATCTTCCTACATCGAAAACATGCATGAGAAACCCAGAAGATGGTACATCGTGTGATCGGGAAAGGTTTCTAAAACGCACCACATTTCTCATCTCCTTGTGCTCGGGTTTGCCATTCCAGCCACTTTACTAGCAATCTCCCTCCTTGGAGAATCAGCACCTTTAACCTTCTGTTCCGTACAGGTTGCAATTTGTCCTGAGGATGAGCGGGAAGAGGGGGAACCAATGAGAGACTAGCTCGAGGTGTTGGGACAGGCACAGGTCACTCTATTTTCCCATCAGCAAGAAGAATTAACCACAGGCTCAGCCTGCCGCCCGGGACCAGAATAGGGCCTGAAGCAATCCTGCGCCTTTGCGGCCAGCTCCCAAGAAAGCGAGTTGAAAAATGGAGCTCAGGGGCACTGCAATTCACAAACCTGCAGACTTATAAATGATGACGCTCGTCCACAAATATATTGACGGAAAGAAACGAAGAGGATTTGAAAGAAAGGCAGAATTGCAGGAAACAGATTTCAGGAGGGAGATTCGAATCGCCTTTAAAGCACAGGAAAAGCGGCGAAACCTCGACAATGATGTCCTTGGCCAAAAAGGGCGTATGCGTTTTTTCCTGAATATATTCAGGAAAAAACGCATACGCCCTTTTTGGCCAACCAAGCAACCTGGAAAGGCAAATAAGCGCTACAAAGAAGTCTCGCTTCCCATCGGTCAAAAGGGCCATGCTGAATAAAGTGTCAAAACCAGAAATGCAGGACAGGCCATGGAGAAACGGGAGCCTGGCTACGCTGATGGGCGGGATGAAAATTGCCAACAGCCACTCTGGAGAAGTGCACGGTGTGTCCTGAAACATCTACAAAACTCAGCTTAGGGAGCATGGGGCACATCCACTCATGGGCGTATAAATTGGGAAAACTAAAAATCAGCAAGACACAGGCACCTCAAAATTTAGGGCTGCTCTGTTGACAAGAACCTCCACTTTGTTACACCTTAAATATCCCAGGAAAGAGAAAAATGGATAAAGAAGTTGTGGTCCTTATGTACAATGGAATATCACTCAGCCATGAAATCAACGTCATAAGGCTAGTAGCAGCATGTTGAGTGGATTTAGGTACGACGATTCTAACTGAAATAAGTCACACAGAAAAAGACACTTATCATAAGATATCACTTATAGAGGGAATGTAAAAACCGCTACCCTTGAACGGAATTACAAAACAGAATAGAGTCACACGTTTAGAAAACACACTATGGCTGCTTAACGGGAAAGGTGAGGTGGGGTGATGCATAAAACAAGGGTTTCAAATTATCTCACATACCGTTCCATAAACCCAATATGTAATAGACAAGACCTACTCCTTGCTCAATGAATTGGACTCAACACCCCCTATTCACCGCCCAAGAATATATCTGACTAGTAAGAATCTTAAAACCAATGCATTGATATCTCTCTGTAAGTGAGTCAAGTGGGTGTAAAGCGGCAAAATCACAGCACTGAAAAGCAGGTAAACCCCATTATAAAAATCAATTACTTTTAAAAACCCGTGAAACAAAGACAGTGAAAGAGAGAGAAATTCTTACAAAATTCGTACAGGAGCTGTGATGCCACCTGGATTGACCATATCTAGACCCACAGCTGATTGAGACATAAGGGTGGACACTCTTGGGGCTGAGAGGTTTGGTGAGGTTGGGTGAGCAAACGCAGACCCTTTAAAGTAATACTGCGTGGTACCCATCCCATGGGTCCCAAATCTCCAGGTTCAAGGGCATCTTCCTACATCAAAAACATGCATGAGAAACCCAGAAGATGGTACACCGTGTGATCGGGAAAGGTTTCTAAAACGCACCTCATTTCTGATCTCCTTGTGCTCGGGTTCGCCATTCCAGCCGCTTTACTAGCAATCTCCCACCTTGGAGAATCAGCACCTTTAACCTCCTGTTCCGTACAGGTTGCAATTTGTCCTGAGGATGAACGGGAAGAGGGGGAACCAATGAGAGACTAGCTCTAGGTGTTGGGACAGGCACAGGTCACTCTATTTTCCCATCAGGAAGAAGAATTAACCACAGGCTCAGCCTGCCACCCGGGACCAGAATAGGGCCTGAAGCAATCCTGCGCTTTTGCGGCCAGCTCCCAAGAAAGCGAGTTGAAAAATGGAGCCCAGGGGCACTGCAATTCACAAACCTGCAGACTTATAAATGATGACTCTCGTCCACGAATATATTGAGGGAAGGCAACGAAGAGGATTTGAAAGCCAGGCAGAATTGCAGGAAACAGATTTCAGGAGGGAGATTCGAAACGCCTTTAAAGCACAGGAAAAGCGGCAAACCCTCGACAATGATGCCTTTGGCCAAAAAGGGCGTATGCGTTTTTTCCTGAATATATTCAGGAAAAAACGCATACGCCCTTTTTGGCCAACCAAGCAACCTGGAAAGGCAAATCAGCGCTACAAAGAAGTCTCGCTTCCCATCGGTCCAAAGGGCCATGCTGAATAAAGTGTCAAAACCAGAAATTCAGGACAGGCCATGGAGAAACGGGAGCCTGGCTACGCTGATGGGCAGGATGTAAATTGCCAACAGCCACTCTGGAGAAGTGCACGGTGTGTCCTGAAACATCTAAAATACTCAGCTTAGGGACCATAGGGCACTTCCACTCATGGGCGTATAATTTGGGAAAACTAAAAATCAGCAAGACACAGGCACCCCAAAGTTTAGGGCTGCTCTGTTGACAAGAACCTCCACTTAGTTACACCTTAAATATCCCAGGAGAGAGAAAAATGGATAAAGAAGTTGTGGTCCTTATGTACAATGGAATATCACTCAGCCATGAAATCAACGTCATAAGGCTAGTAGCAGCATGATGAGTGGATTTAGGTACGACGATTCTAAGTGAAATAAGTCACACAGAAAAAGACACTTATCATAAGATATCACTTATAGAGGGAATGTAAAAACCGCTACCCTTGAACTGAATTACAAAACAGAATAGAGTCACACGTTTAGAAAACACACTATGGCTGCTTAACGGGAAAGGTGAGGTGGGGTGATGCATAAAACAAGGGTTTCAAATTATCTCAGATACCGTTCCATAAACCCAATATGTAATAGATAAGACCTACTCCTTGCTCAAGGAATTGGACTCAGCACCCCCTATTCACAGCCCAAGAATATATCTGACTAGTAAGAATCTTAAAACCTATGCATTGATATCTCTCTGTAAGTGAGTCAAGTGGGTGTAAAGCGGCAAAATCACAGCAGTGAAAAGCAGGTAAACCCCATTATAAAAATCAATTACTTTTAAAAACCCGTGAAACAAAGACAGTGAAAGAGAGAGAAATTCTTACAAAAGTCGTTCAGGGGCTGTGATGCCACCTGGATTGACCATATCTAGACCCACAGCTGATTGAGACATAAGGGTGGACACTCTTGGGGCTGAGAGGTTTGGTGAGGTTGGGTGAGCAAACGCAGACCCATTAAAGTAATACTGCGTGGTACCCATCCCATGGGTCCCGAATCTCCAGGTTCAAGGGCATCTTCCTACATCGAAAACATGCATGAGAAACCCAGAAGATGGTACACCGTGTGATCGGGAAAGGTTTCTAAAACGCACCACATTTCTCATCTCCTTGTGCTCGGGTTTGCCATTCCAGCCGCTTTACTAGCAATCTCCCTCCTTGGAGAATCAGCACCTTTAACCTTCTGTTCCGTACAGGTTGCAATTTGTCCTGAGGATGAGCGGGAAGAGGGGGATCCAATGAGAGACTAGCTCGAGGTGTTGGGACAGGCACAGGTCACTCTATTTTCCCATCAGGAAGAAGAATTAACCACAGGCTCAGCCTGCCGCCCGGGACCAGAATAGGGCCTGAAGCAATCCTGCGCCTTTGCGGCCAGCTCCCAAGAAAGCGAGTTGAAAAATGGAGCTCAGGGGCACTGCAATTCACAAACCTGCAGACTTATAAATGATGACGCTCGTCCACAAATATATTGATGGAAAGAAACGAAGAGGATTTGAAAGCAAGGCAGAATTGCAGGAAACAGATTTCAGGAGGGAGATTCGAATCGCCTTTAAAGCACAGGAAAAGCGGCAAAACCTCGACAATGATGCCCTTGGCCAAAAAGGGCGTATGCGTTTTTTCCTGAATATATTCAGGAAAAAACGCATACGCCCTTTTTGGCAAACCAAGCAACCTGGAAAGGCAAATCAGCGCTACAAAGAAGTCTCGCTTCCCATCGGTCAAAAGGGCCATGCTGAATAAAGTGTCAAATCCAGAAATGCAGGACAGGCCATGGAGAAACGGGAGCCTGGCTACGCTGATGGGCGGGATGTAAATTGCCAACAGCCACTCTGGAGAAGTGCACGGTGTGTCCTGAAACGTCTACAAAACTCAGCTTAGGGAGCATAGGGAACATCCACTCATGGGCGTATAAATTGGGAAAACTAAAAATCAGCAAGACACAGGCACCCCAAAGTTTAGGGCTGCTCTGTTGACAAGAACCTCCACTTCGTTACACCTTAAATATCCCAGGAAAGAGAAAAATGGATAAAGAAGTTGTGGTCCTTATGTACAATGGAATATCACTCAGCCATGAAATCAACGTCATAAGGCTAGTAGCAGCATGATGAGTGGATTTAGGTACGACGATTCTAACTGAAATAAGTCACACAGAAAAAGACACTTTTTATAAGATATCACTTATAGAGGGAATGTAAAAACCGCTACCCTTGAACTGAATTACAAAACAAAATAGAGTCACACGTTTAGAAAACACACTATGGCTGCTTAACGGGAAAGGTGAGGTGGGGTGATGCATAAAACAAGGGTTTCAAATTATCTCAGATACCGTTCCATGAACCCAATATGTAATAGACAAGACCTACTTCTTGCTCAATGAATTGGACTCAACACCCCCTATTCACCGCCCAAGAATATATCTGACTAGTAAGAATCTTAAAACCTATGCATTGATATCTCTCTGTAAGTGAGTCAAGTGGGTGTAAAGCGGCAAAATCACAGCAGTGAAAAGCAGGTAAACCCCATTATAAAAATCAATTACTTTTAAAAACCCGTGAAACAAAGACAGTGAAAGAGAGAGAAATTCTTACAAAATTCGATCAGGGGATGTGATGCTACCTGGATTGACCATATCTAGACCCACAGCTGATTGAGACATAAGGGTGGACACTCTTGGGGCTGAGAGGTTTCGTGAGGTTGGGTGAGCAAACGCAGACCCTTTAAAGTAATACTGCGTGGTACCCATTCCATGGGTCCCAAATCTCCAGGTTCAAGGGCATCTTCCTACATCGAAAACATGCATGAGAAACCCAGAAGATGGTACACCGTCTGATCGGGAAACGTTTCTAAAACACACCTCATTTTTCATCTCCTTGTGCTCGGGTTCGCCATTCCAGCCGCTTTACTAGCAATCTCCCTCCTTGGAGATTCAGCACCTTTAACCTCCTGTTCTGTACAGGTTGCAAATTGTCCTGAGGATGAACGGGAAGAGGGGGAACCAATGAGAGACTAGCTCTAGGTGTTGGGACAGGCACAGGTCACTCTATTTTCCCATCAGGAAGAAGAATTAACCACAGGCTCAGCCTGCCGCCCGGGACCAGAATAGGGCCTGAAGCACTCCTGCTCTTTTGAGGCCAGCTCCCAAGAAAGCGAGTTGAAAAATGGAGCTCAGGGGCACTGCAATTCACAAACCTGCAGACTTATAAATGATGACTCTCGTCCACGAATATATTGAGGGAAGGCAACGAAGAGGATTTGAAAGCAAGGCAGAATTGCAGGAAACAGATTTCAGGAGGGAGATTCGAATCGCCTTTAAAGCACAGGAAAAGCGGCAAAACCTCGACAATGATGCCCTTGGCCAAAAAGGGCGTATGCGTTTTTTCCTGAATATATTCAGGAAAAAACGCATACGCCCTTTTTGGCCAACCAAGCAACCTGGAAAGGCAAATCAGCGCTACAAAGAAGTCTCGCTTCCCATCGGTCAAAAGGGCCATGCTGAATAAAGTGTCAAAACCAGAAATGCAGGACAGGCCATGGAGAAACGGGAGCCTGGCTACACTGATGGGCGGGATGTAAATTGCCAACAGCCACTCTGGAGAAGTGCACGGTGTGTCCTGAAACATCTAAAAAACTGAGCTTAGGGAGCATAGGGCACATCCACTCATGGGCGTATAAATTGGGAAAACTAAAAATCAGCAAGACACAGGCACCCCAAAGTTTAGGGCTGCTCTGTTGAGAAGAATCTCCACTTCGTTACACCTTAAATATCCCAGGAAAGAGAAAAATGGATAAAGAAGTTGTGGTCCTTATGTACAATGGAATATCACTCAGCCATGAAATCAACGTCATAAGGCTAGTAGCAGCATGATGAGTGGATTTAGGTACGAAGATTCTAAGTGAAATAAGTCACACAGAAAAAGACACTTATCATAAGATATGACTTATAGAGGGAATGTAAAAACCGCTACCCTTGAACTGAATTACAAAACAGAATAGAGTCACACGTTTAGAAAACACACTATGGCTGCTTAACGGGAAAGGTGAGGTGGGGTGATGCATACAACAAGGGTTTCAAATTATCTCAGATACCGTTCCATAAACCCAATATGTAATAGACAAGCCCTACTCCTTCCTCAATGAATTGGACTCAACACCCCCAATTCACTGCCCAAGAATATATCTGACTAGTAAGAATCTTGAAACCTAGGCATTGATATCTCTCTGTAAGTGAGTCAAGTGGGTGTAAAGCGGCAAAATCACAGCAGTGAAAAGCAGGTAAACCCCATTATAAAAATCAATTACTTTTAAAAACCCGTGAAACAAAGACAGTGAAAGAGAGAGAAATTCTTACAAAATTCGTTAAGGGGCTGTGATGCCACCTGGATTGACCATATCTAGACCCACAGCTGATTGAGACATAAGGGTGGACACTCTTGGGGCTGAGAGGTTTGGTGAGGTTGGGTGAGCAAACGCAGACCCTATAAAGTAATACTGCGTGGTACCCATTCCATGGGTCCCAAATCTCCAGGTTCAAGGGCATCTTCCTACATCGAAAACATTCATGAGAAACCCAGAAGATGGTACACCGTGTGATCGGGAAAGGTTTCTAAAACGCACCTCATTTCTCATCTCCTTGTGCTTGGGTTCGCCATTCCAGCCGCTTTACTAGCAATCTCCCTCCTTGGAGAATCAGCACCTTTAACCTCCTGTTCCGTACAGGTTGCAATTAGTCCTGAGGATGAACGGGAAGAGGGGGAACCAATGAGAGACTAGCTCCAGGTGTTGGGACAGGCACAGGTCACTCTATTTTCCCCTCAAGAAGAAGAATTAACCACAGGCTCAGCCTGCCGCCTGGGACCAGAATAGGGCCTGAAGCAATCCTGCGCTTTTGCGGCCAGCTCCCAAGAAAGCGAGTTGAAAAATGGAGCTCAGGGGCACTGCAATTCACAAACCTGCAGACTTATAAATGATGACTCTCGTCCACAAATATATTGATGGAAGGCAACGAAGAGGATTTGAAAGCAAGGCAGAATTGCAGGAAACAGATTTCAGGAGGGAGATTCGAATCGCCTTTAAAGCACAGGAAAAGCGGCAAAACCTCGACAATGATGCCCTTGGCCAAAAAGGGCGTATGCGTTTTTTCCTGAATATATTCAGGAAAAAACGCATACGCCCTTTTTGGCCAACCAAGCAACCTGGAAAGGCAAATCAGCGCTACAAAGAAGTCTCGCTTCCCATCGGTCAAAAGGGCCATGCTGAATAAAGTGTCAAAACCAGAAATGCAGGACAGGCCATGGAGAAACGGGAGCCTGGCTACGCTGATGGGCGGGATGTAAATTGCCAACAGCCACTCTGGAGAAGTGCACGGTGTGTCCTGAAACGTCTAAAAAACTCAGCTTAGGGAGCATAGGGCACATCCACTCATGGGCGTATAAATTGGGAAAACTAAAAACCAGCAGGACACAGGCACCCCAAAGTTTAGGGCTGCTCTGTTGACAAGAATCTCCACTTCGTTACACCTTAAATATCCCAGGAAAGAGAAAAATGGATAAAGAAGTTGTGGTCCTTATGTACAATGGAATATCACTCAGCCATGAAATCAACGTCATAAGGCTAGTAGCAGCATGATGATTGGATTTAGGTACGACGATTCTAAGTGAAATAAGTCACACAGAAAAAGACACTTATAAGATATGACTTATAGAGGGAATGTAAAAACCGCTACCCTTGAACTGAATTACAAAACAGAATAGAGTCACACGTTTAGAAAACACACTATGGCTGCTTAACGGGAAAGGTGAGGTGGGGTGATGCATACAACAAGGGTTTCAAATTATCTCAGATACCGTTCCATAAACCCAATATGTAATAGACAAGCCCTACTCCTTCCTCAATGAATTGGACTCAACACCCCCAATTCACCGCCCAAGAATATATCTGACTAGTAAGAATCTTGAAACCTATGCATTGATATCTCTCTGTAAGTGAGTCAAGTGGGTGTAAAGCGGCAAAATCACAGCAGTGAAAAGCAGGTAAACCCCATTATAAAAATCAATTACTTTTAAAAACCCGTGAAACAAAGACAGTGAAAGAGAGAGAAATTCTTACAAAATTCGTTCAGCGGCTGTAATGCCACCTGGATTGACCATATCTAGACCCACAGCTGATTGAGACATAAGGGTGGACACTCTTGGCGCTGAGAGGTTTGGTGAGGTTGGGTGAGCAAACGCAGACCCTTTAAAATAATACTGCGTGGTACCCATCCCATGGGTCCCAAATCTCCAGGTTCAAGGGCATCTTCCTACATCGAAAACATGCATGAGAAACCCAGAAGATGGTACACCGTGTGATCGGGAAAGGTTTCTAAAACGCACCTCATTTCTCATCTCCTTGTGCTCGGGTTCGCCATTCCAGCCGCTTTACTAGCAATCTCCCTCCTTGGAGAATCAGCACCTTTAACCCCCTGTTCCGTACAGCTTGCAATTTGTCCTGAGGATGAAAGGGAAGAGGGGGAACCAATGAGAGACTAGCTCTAGGTGTTGGGACAGGCAGAGGTAACTCTATTTTCCCATCAGGAAGAAGAATTAACCACAGGCTCAGCCTGCCGCCTGGGACCAGAATAGGGCCTGAGGCAATCCTGCGCTTTTGCGGCCAGTGCCCAAGAAAGCGAGTTGAAAAATGGAGCTCAGGGGCACTGCAATTCACAAACCTGCAGACTTATAAATTATGACTCTCGTCCACAAATATATTGAGGGAAGGCAACGAAGAGGATTTGAAAGCAAGGCAGAATTGCAGGAAACAGATTTCAGGAGGGAGATTCGAATCACCTTTAAAGCACAGGAAAAGCGGCGAAACCTCGACAATGATGCCCTTGGCCAAAAAGGGCGTATGCGTTTTTTCCTGAATATATTTAGGAAAAAACGCATACGCCCTTTTTGGCCAACCAAGCAACCTAGAAAGGCAAATCAGCGCTACAAAGAAGTCTCGCTTCCCATCGGTCAAAAGGGCCATGCTGAATAAAGTGTCAAAACCAGAAATGCAGGACAGGCCATGGAGAAACGGGAGCCTGGCTACGCTGATGGGCGGGATGTAAATTGCCAACAGCCACTCTGGAGAAGTGCACGGTGTGTCCTGAAACATCTAAAAAACTGAGCTTAGGGAGCATAGGGCACATCCACTCATGGGCGTATAAATTGGGAAAACTAAAAATCAGCAAGACACAGGCACCCCAAAGTTTAGGGCTGCTCTGTTGACAAGAATCTCCACTTCGTTACACCTTAAATATCCCAGGAAAGAGAAAAATGGATAAAGAAGTTGTGGTCCTTATGTACAATGGAATATCACTCAGCCATGAAATCAACGTCATAAGGCAAGTAGCAGCATGATGAGTGGATTTAGGTACGACGATTCTAAGTGAAATAAGTCACACAGAAAAAGACACTTATCATAAGATATGACTTATAGAGGGAATGTAAAAACCGCTACCCTTGAACTGAATTACAAAACAGAATAGAGTCACACGTTTAGAAAACACACTATGGCTGCTTAACGGGAAAGGTGAGGTGGGGTGATGCATACAGCAAGGGTTTCAAATTAGCTCAGATACCGTTCCATAAACCCAATATGTAATAGACAAGCCCTACTCCTTCCTCAATGAATTGGACTCAACACCCCCTATTCACCGCCCAAGAATATATCTGACTAGTAAGAATCTTGAAACCTATGCATTGATATCTCTCTGTAAGTGAGTCAAGTGGGTGTAAAGCGGCAAAATCACAGCAGTGAAAAGCAGGTAAACCCCATTATAAAAATCAATTACTTTTAAAAACCCGTGAAACAAAGACAGTGAAAGAGAGAGAAATTCTTACAAAATTCGTTCAGCGGCTGTAATGCCACCTGGATTGACCATATCTAGACCCACAGCTGATTGAGACATAAGGGTGGACACTCTTGGCGCTGAGAGGTTTGGTGAGGTTGGGTGAGCAAACGCAGACCCTTTAAAGTAATACTGCGTGGTACCCATCCCATGGGTCCCAAATCTCCAGGTTCAAGGGCATCTTCCTACATCGAATACATGCATGAGAAACCCAGAAGATGGTACACCGTGTGATCGGGAAAGGTTTCTAAAACGCACCTCATTTCTCATCTCCTTGTGCTCGGGTTCGCCATTCCAGCCGCTTTACTAGCAATCTCCCTCCTTGGAGAATCAGCACCTTTAACCTCCTGTTCCGTACAGCTTGCAGTTTGTCCTGAGGATGAAAGGGAAGAGGGGGAACCAATGAGAGACTAGCTCTAGGTGTTGGGACAGGCAGAGGTCACTCTATTTTCCCATCAGGAAGAAGAATTAACCACAGGCTCAGCCTGCCGCCTGGGACCAGAATAGGGCCTGAAGCATTCCTGCGCTTTTGCGGCCAGCGCCCAAGAAAGCGAGTTGAAAAATGGAGCTCAGGGGCACTGCAATTCACAAACCTGCAGACTTATAAATGATGACTCTCGTCCACAAATATATTGAGGGAAGGCAACGAAGAGGATTTGAAAGCAAGGCAGAATTGCAGGAAACAGATTTCAGGAGGGAGATTCGAATCGCCTTTAAAGCACAGGAAAAGCGGCGAAACCTCGACAATTATGCCCTTGGCCAAAAAGGGCGTATGCGTTTTTTCCTGAATATATTCAGGAAAAAACGCATACGCCCTTTTTGGCCAACCAAGCAACCTGGAAAGGCAAATCAGCGCTACAAAGAAGTCTCGCTTCCCATCGGTCAAAAGGGCCATGCTGAATAAAGTGTCAAAACCAGAAATGCAGGACAGGCCATGGAGAAACGGGAGCCTGGCTACGCTGATGGGCGGGATGTAAATTGCCAACAGCCACTCTGGAGAAGTGCACGGTGTGTCCTGAAACATCTAAAAAACTGAGCTTAGGGAGCATAGGGCACATCCACTCATGGGCGTATAAATTGGGAAAACTAAAAATCAGCAAGACACAGGCACCCCAAAGTTTAGGGCTGCTCTGTTGACAAGAATCTCCACTTCGTTACACCTTAAATATCCCAGGAAAGAGAAAAATGGATAAAGAAGTTGTGGTCCTTATGTACAATGGAATATCACTCAGCCATGAAATCAACGTCATAAGGCTAGTAGCAGCATGATGAGTGGATTTAGGTACGACGATTCTAAGTGAAATAAGTCACACAGAAAAAGACACTTATCATAAGATATGACTTATAGAGGGAATGTAAAAACCGCTACCCTTGAACTGAATTACAAAACAGAATAGAGTCACACGTTTAGAAAACACACTATGGCTGCTTAACGGGAAAGGTGAGGTGGGGTGATGCATACAACAAGGGTTTCAAATTATCTCAGATACCGTTCCATAAACCCAATATGTAATAGACAAGCCCTACTCCTTCCTCAATGAATTGGACTCAACACCCCCAATTCACCGCCCAAGAATATATCTGACTAGTAAGAATCTTGAAACCTATGCATTGATATCTCTCTGTAAGTGAGTCAAGTGGGTGTAAAGCGGCAAAATCACAGCAGTGAAAAGCAGGTAAACCCCATTATAAAAATCAATTACTTTTAAAAACCCGTGAAACAGAGACAGTGAAAGAGAGAGAAATTCTTACAAAAGTCGTTCAGGGGCTGTGATGCCACCTGGATTGACCATATCTAGACCCACAGCTGATTGAGACATAAGGGTGGACACTCTTGGGGCTGAGAGTTTTGGTGAGGTTGGGTGAGCAAACGCAGACCCTTTAAAGTAATACTGCGTGGTACCCATCCCATGGGTCCCAAATCTCCAGGTTCAAGGGCATCTTCCTACATCAAAAACATGCATGAGAAACCCAGAAGATGGTACACCGTGTGATCAGGAAAGGTTTCTAAAACGCACCTCATTTCTCATCTCCTTGTGCTCGGGTTCGCCATTCCAGTCGCTTTACTAGCAATCTCCCTCCTTGGAGAATCAGCACCTTTAACCTCCTGTTCCGTACAGGTTGCAATTTGTCCTGAGGATGAACGGGAAGAGGGGGAACCAATGAGAGACTAGCTCTAGGTGTTGGGACAGGCACAGGTCACTGTATTTTCCCATCAGGAAGAAGATTTAACCACAGGCTCAGCCTGCCGCCTGGGACCAGAATAGGGCCTGAAGCAATCCTGCGCTTTTGCGGCCAGCGCCCAAGAAAGCGAGTTGAAAACTGGAGCTCAGGGGCACTGCAATTCACAAACCTGCAGACTTATAAATGATGACTCTCGTCCACGAATATATTGAGGGAAGGCAACGAAGAGGATTTGAAAGCAAGGCAGAATTGCAGGAAACAGATTTCAGGAGGGAGATTCGAATCGCCTTTAAAGCACAGGAAAAGCGGCAAATCCTCGACAATGATGCCCTTGGCCAAAAAGGGCGTATGCGTTTTTTCCTGAATATATTCAGGAAAAAACGCATACGCCCTTTTTGGCCAACCAAGCAACCTGGAAAGGCAAATCAGCGCTACAAAGAAGTCTCGCTTCCCATCGGTCAAAAGGGCCATGCTGAATAAAGTGTCGAAACCAGAAATGCAGGACAGGCCATGGAGAAACGGGAGCCTGGTTACGCTGATGGGCGGGATGTAAATTGCCAAGAGCCACTCTGGAGATGTGCACGGTGTGTCCTGAAACATCTAAAAAATGCAGCTTAGGGAGCGTAGGGCACATCCACTCATGGGCGTATAAATTGGGAAAACTAAAAATCAGCAAGACACAGGCACCCCAAAGTTTAGGGCTGATCGGTTGACAAGAACCTCCACTTCGTTACACCTTATAGATCGCAGGAAAGAGAAAAATGGATAAAGAAGTTGTGGTCCTTATGTACAATGGAATATCACTCAGCCATGAAATCAACGTCATAAGGCTAGTAGCAGCATGATGAGTGGATTTAGGTACGACGATTCTAAGTGAAATAAGTCACACAGAAAAAGACACTTATCATAAGATATGACTTATAGAGGGAATGTAAAAACCGCTACCCTTGAACTGAATTACAAAACAGAATAGAGTCACACGTTTAGAAAACACACTATGGCTGCTTAACGGGAAAGGTGAGGTGGGGTGATGCATACAACAAGGGTTTCAAATTATCTCAGATACCGTTCCATAAACCCAATATGTAATAGACAAGCCCTACTCCTTCCTCAATGAATTGGACTCAACACCCCCAATTCACCGCCCAAGAATATATCTGACTAGTAAGAATCTTGAAACCTATGCATTGATATCTCTCTGTAAGTGAGTCAAGTGGGTGTAAAGCGGCAAAATCACAGCAGTGAAAAGCAGGTAAACCTCATTATAAAAATCAATTACTTTTAAAAACCCGTGAAACAAAGACAGTGAAAGAGAGAGAAATTCTTACAAAATTCGTTCAGGGGCTGTGATGCCACCTGGATTGACCATATCTAGACCCACAGCTGATTGAGACATAAGGGTGGAACCTCTTGGGGCTGAGAGGTTTGGTGAGGTTGGGTGAGCAAACGCAGACCCATTAAAGTAATACTGCGTGGTACCCATCCCATGGGTCCCAAATCTCCAGGTTCAAGGGCATCTTCCTACATCGAAAACATGCATGAGAAACCCAGAAGATGGTACACCGTGTGATCGGGAAAGGTTTCTAAAACGCACCACATTTCTCATCTCCTTGTGCTCGGGTTTGCCATTCCAGCCACTTTACTAGCAATCTCCCTCCTTGGAGATTCAGCACCTTTAACCTCCTGTTCTGTACAGGTTGCAAATTGTCCTGAGGATGAACGGGAAGAGGGGGAACCAATGAGAGACTAGCTCTAGGTGTTGGGACAGGCACAGGTCACTCTATTTTCCCATCAGGAAGAAGAATTAACCACAGGCTCAGCCTGCCGCCCGGGACCAGAATAGGGCCTGAAGCACTCCTGCTCTTTTGAGGCCAGCTCCCAAGAAAGCGAGTTGAAAAATGGAGCTCAGGGGCACTGCAATTCACAAACCTGCAGACTTATAAATGATGACTCTCGTCCACGAATATATTGAGGGAAGGCAACGAAGAGGATTTGAAAGCAAGGCAGAATTGCAGGAAACAGATTTCAGGAGGGAGATTCGAATCGCCTTTAAAGCACAGGAAAAGCGGCAAAACCTCGACAATGATGCCCTTGGCCAAAAAGGGCGTATGCGTTTTTTCCTGAATATATTCAGGAAAAAACGCATACGCCCTTTTTGGCCAACCAAGCAACCTGGAAAGGCAAATCAGCGCTACAAAGAAGTCTCGCTTCCCATCGGTCAAAAGGGCCATGCTGAATAAAGTGTCAAAACCAGAAATGCAGGACAGGCCATGGAGAAACGGGAGCCTGGCTACACTGATGGGCGGGATGTAAATTGCCAACAGCCACTCTGGAGAAGTGCACGGTGTGTCCTGAAACATCTAAAAAACTGAGCTTAGGGAGCATAGGGCACATCCACTCATGGGCGTATAAATTGGGAAAACTAAAAATCAGCAAGACACAGGCACCCCAAAGTTTAGGGCTGCTCTGTTGAGAAGAATCTCCACTTCGTTACACCTTAAATATCCCAGGAAAGAGAAAAATGGATAAAGAAGTTGTGGTCCTTATGTACAATGGAATATCACTCAGCCATGAAATCAACGTCATAAGGCTAGTAGCAGCATGATGAGTGGATTTAGGTACGAAGATTCTAAGTGAAATAAGTCACACAGAAAAAGACACTTATCATAAGATATGACTTATAGAGGGAATGTAAAAACCGCTACCCTTGAACTGAATTACAAAACAGAATAGAGTCACACGTTTAGAAAACACACTATGGCTGCTTAACGGGAAAGGTGAGGTGGGGTGATGCATACAACAAGGGTTTCAAATTATCTCAGATACCGTTCCATAAACCCAATATGTAATAGACAAGCCCTACTCCTTCCTCAATGAATTGGACTCAACACCCCCAATTCACTGCCCAAGAATATATCTGACTAGTAAGAATCTTGAAACCTAGGCATTGATATCTCTCTGTAAGTGAGTCAAGTGGGTGTAAAGCGGCAAAATCACAGCAGTGAAAAGCAGGTAAACCCCATTATAAAAATCAATTACTTTTAAAAACCCGTGAAACAAAGACAGTGAAAGAGAGAGAAATTCTTACAAAATTCGTTAAGGGGCTGTGATGCCACCTGGATTGACCATATCTAGACCCACAGCTGATTGAGACATAAGGGTGGACACTCTTGGGGCTGAGAGGTTTGGTGAGGTTGGGTGAGCAAACGCAGACCCTATAAAGTAATACTGCGTGGTACCCATTCCATGGGTCCCAAATCTCCAGGTTCAAGGGCATCTTCCTACATCGAAAACATTCATGAGAAACCCAGAAGATGGTACACCGTGTGATCGGGAAAGGTTTCTAAAACGCACCTCATTTCTCATCTCCTTGTGCTTGGGTTCGCCATTCCAGCCGCTTTACTAGCAATCTCCCTCCTTGGAGAATCAGCACCTTTAACCTCCTGTTCCGTACAGGTTGCAATTAGTCCTGAGGATGAACGGGAAGAGGGGGAACCAATGAGAGACTAGCTCCAGGTGTTGGGACAGGCACAGGTCACTCTATTTTCCCCTCAAGAAGAAGAATTAACCACAGGCTCAGCCTGCCGCCTGGGACCAGAATAGGGCCTGAAGCAATCCTGCGCTTTTGCGGCCAGCTCCCAAGAAAGCGAGTTGAAAAATGGAGCTCAGGGGCACTGCAATTCACAAACCTGCAGACTTATAAATGATGACTCTCGTCCACAAATATATTGATGGAAGGCAACGAAGAGGATTTGAAAGCAAGGCAGAATTGCAGGAAACAGATTTCAGGAGGGAGATTCGAATCGCCTTTAAAGCACAGGAAAAGCGGCAAAACCTCGACAATGATGCCCTTGGCCAAAAAGGGCGTATGCGTTTTTTCCTGAATATATTCAGGAAAAAACGCATACGCCCTTTTTGGCCAACCAAGCAACCTGGAAAGGCAAATCAGCGCTACAAAGAAGTCTCGCTTCCCATCGGTCAAAAGGGCCATGCTGAATAAAGTGTCAAAACCAGAAATGCAGGACAGGCCATGGAGAAACGGGAGCCTGGCTACGCTGATGGGCGGGATGTAAATTGCCAACAGCCACTCTGGAGAAGTGCACGGTGTGTCCTGAAACGTCTAAAAAACTCAGCTTAGGGAGCATAGGGCACATCCACTCATGGGCGTATAAATTGGGAAAACTAAAAACCAGCAGGACACAGGCACCCCAAAGTTTAGGGCTGCTCTGTTGACAAGAATCTCCACTTCGTTACACCTTAAATATCCCAGGAAAGAGAAAAATGGATAAAGAAGTTGTGGTCCTTATGTACAATGGAATATCACTCAGCCATGAAATCAACGTCATAAGGCTAGTAGCAGCATGATGATTGGATTTAGGTACGACGATTCTAAGTGAAATAAGTCACACAGAAAAAGACACTTATAAGATATGACTTATAGAGGGAATGTAAAAACCGCTACCCTTGAACTGAATTACAAAACAGAATAGAGTCACACGTTTAGAAAACACACTATGGCTGCTTAACGGGAAAGGTGAGGTGGGGTGATGCATACAACAAGGGTTTCAAATTATCTCAGATACCGTTCCATAAACCCAATATGTAATAGACAAGCCCTACTCCTTCCTCAATGAATTGGACTCAACACCCCCAATTCACCGCCCAAGAATATATCTGACTAGTAAGAATCTTGAAACCTATGCATTGATATCTCTCTGTAAGTGAGTCAAGTGGGTGTAAAGCGGCAAAATCACAGCAGTGAAAAGCAGGTAAACCCCATTATAAAAATCAATTACTTTTAAAAACCCGTGAAACAAAGACAGTGAAAGAGAGAGAAATTCTTACAAAATTCGTTCAGCGGCTGTAATGCCACCTGGATTGACCATATCTAGACCCACAGCTGATTGAGACATAAGGGTGGACACTCTTGGCGCTGAGAGGTTTGGTGAGGTTGGGTGAGCAAACGCAGACCCTTTAAAATAATACTGCGTGGTACCCATCCCATGGGTCCCAAATCTCCAGGTTCAAGGGCATCTTCCTACATCGAAAACATGCATGAGAAACCCAGAAGATGGTACACCGTGTGATCGGGAAAGGTTTCTAAAACGCACCTCATTTCTCATCTCCTTGTGCTCGGGTTCGCCATTCCAGCCGCTTTACTAGCAATCTCCCTCCTTGGAGAATCAGCACCTTTAACCCCCTGTTCCGTACAGCTTGCAATTTGTCCTGAGGATGAAAGGGAAGAGGGGGAACCAATGAGAGACTAGCTCTAGGTGTTGGGACAGGCAGAGGTAACTCTATTTTCCCATCAGGAAGAAGAATTAACCACAGGCTCAGCCTGCCGCCTGGGACCAGAATAGGGCCTGAGGCAATCCTGCGCTTTTGCGGCCAGTGCCCAAGAAAGCGAGTTGAAAAATGGAGCTCAGGGGCACTGCAATTCACAAACCTGCAGACTTATAAATTATGACTCTCGTCCACAAATATATTGAGGGAAGGCAACGAAGAGGATTTGAAAGCAAGGCAGAATTGCAGGAAACAGATTTCAGGAGGGAGATTCGAATCACCTTTAAAGCACAGGAAAAGCGGCGAAACCTCGACAATGATGCCCTTGGCCAAAAAGGGCGTATGCGTTTTTTCCTGAATATATTTAGGAAAAAACGCATACGCCCTTTTTGGCCAACCAAGCAACCTAGAAAGGCAAATCAGCGCTACAAAGAAGTCTCGCTTCCCATCGGTCAAAAGGGCCATGCTGAATAAAGTGTCAAAACCAGAAATGCAGGACAGGCCATGGAGAAACGGGAGCCTGGCTACGCTGATGGGCGGGATGTAAATTGCCAACAGCCACTCTGGAGAAGTGCACGGTGTGTCCTGAAACATCTAAAAAACTGAGCTTAGGGAGCATAGGGCACATCCACTCATGGGCGTATAAATTGGGAAAACTAAAAATCAGCAAGACACAGGCACCCCAAAGTTTAGGGCTGCTCTGTTGACAAGAATCTCCACTTCGTTACACCTTAAATATCCCAGGAAAGAGAAAAATGGATAAAGAAGTTGTGGTCCTTATGTACAATGGAATATCACTCAGCCATGAAATCAACGTCATAAGGCAAGTAGCAGCATGATGAGTGGATTTAGGTACGACGATTCTAAGTGAAATAAGTCACACAGAAAAAGACACTTATCATAAGATATGACTTATAGAGGGAATGTAAAAACCGCTACCCTTGAACTGAATTACAAAACAGAATAGAGTCACACGTTTAGAAAACACACTATGGCTGCTTAACGGGAAAGGTGAGGTGGGGTGATGCATACAGCAAGGGTTTCAAATTAGCTCAGATACCGTTCCATAAACCCAATATGTAATAGACAAGCCCTACTCCTTCCTCAATGAATTGGACTCAACACCCCCTATTCACCGCCCAAGAATATATCTGACTAGTAAGAATCTTGAAACCTATGCATTGATATCTCTCTGTAAGTGAGTCAAGTGGGTGTAAAGCGGCAAAATCACAGCAGTGAAAAGCAGGTAAACCCCATTATAAAAATCAATTACTTTTAAAAACCCGTGAAACAAAGACAGTGAAAGAGAGAGAAATTCTTACAAAATTCGTTCAGCGGCTGTAATGCCACCTGGATTGACCATATCTAGACCCACAGCTGATTGAGACATAAGGGTGGACACTCTTGGCGCTGAGAGGTTTGGTGAGGTTGGGTGAGCAAACGCAGACCCTTTAAAGTAATACTGCGTGGTACCCATCCCATGGGTCCCAAATCTCCAGGTTCAAGGGCATCTTCCTACATCGAATACATGCATGAGAAACCCAGAAGATGGTACACCGTGTGATCGGGAAAGGTTTCTAAAACGCACCTCATTTCTCATCTCCTTGTGCTCGGGTTCGCCATTCCAGCCGCTTTACTAGCAATCTCCCTCCTTGGAGAATCAGCACCTTTAACCTCCTGTTCCGTACAGCTTGCAGTTTGTCCTGAGGATGAAAGGGAAGAGGGGGAACCAATGAGAGACTAGCTCTAGGTGTTGGGACAGGCAGAGGTCACTCTATTTTCCCATCAGGAAGAAGAATTAACCACAGGCTCAGCCTGCCGCCTGGGACCAGAATAGGGCCTGAAGCATTCCTGCGCTTTTGCGGCCAGCGCCCAAGAAAGCGAGTTGAAAAATGGAGCTCAGGGGCACTGCAATTCACAAACCTGCAGACTTATAAATGATGACTCTCGTCCACAAATATATTGAGGGAAGGCAACGAAGAGGATTTGAAAGCAAGGCAGAATTGCAGGAAACAGATTTCAGGAGGGAGATTCGAATCGCCTTTAAAGCACAGGAAAAGCGGCGAAACCTCGACAATTATGCCCTTGGCCAAAAAGGGCGTATGCGTTTTTTCCTGAATATATTCAGGAAAAAACGCATACGCCCTTTTTGGCCAACCAAGCAACCTGGAAAGGCAAATCAGCGCTACAAAGAAGTCTCGCTTCCCATCGGTCAAAAGGGCCATGCTGAATAAAGTGTCAAAACCAGAAATGCAGGACAGGCCATGGAGAAACGGGAGCCTGGCTACGCTGATGGGCGGGATGTAAATTGCCAACAGCCACTCTGGAGAAGTGCACGGTGTGTCCTGAAACATCTAAAAAACTGAGCTTAGGGAGCATAGGGCACATCCACTCATGGGCGTATAAATTGGGAAAACTAAAAATCAGCAAGACACAGGCACCCCAAAGTTTAGGGCTGCTCTGTTGACAAGAATCTCCACTTCGTTACACCTTAAATATCCCAGGAAAGAGAAAAATGGATAAAGAAGTTGTGGTCCTTATGTACAATGGAATATCACTCAGCCATGAAATCAACGTCATAAGGCTAGTAGCAGCATGATGAGTGGATTTAGGTACGACGATTCTAAGTGAAATAAGTCACACAGAAAAAGACACTTATCATAAGATATGACTTATAGAGGGAATGTAAAAACCGCTACCCTTGAACTGAATTACAAAACAGAATAGAGTCACACGTTTAGAAAACACACTATGGCTGCTTAACGGGAAAGGTGAGGTGGGGTGATGCATACAACAAGGGTTTCAAATTATCTCAGATACCGTTCCATAAACCCAATATGTAATAGACAAGCCCTACTCCTTCCTCAATGAATTGGACTCAACACCCCCAATTCACCGCCCAAGAATATATCTGACTAGTAAGAATCTTGAAACCTATGCATTGATATCTCTCTGTAAGTGAGTCAAGTGGGTGTAAAGCGGCAAAATCACAGCAGTGAAAAGCAGGTAAACCCCATTATAAAAATCAATTACTTTTAAAAACCCGTGAAACAGAGACAGTGAAAGAGAGAGAAATTCTTACAAAAGTCGTTCAGGGGCTGTGATGCCACCTGGATTGACCATATCTAGACCCACAGCTGATTGAGACATAAGGGTGGACACTCTTGGGGCTGAGAGTTTTGGTGAGGTTGGGTGAGCAAACGCAGACCCTTTAAAGTAATACTGCGTGGTACCCATCCCATGGGTCCCAAATCTCCAGGTTCAAGGGCATCTTCCTACATCAAAAACATGCATGAGAAACCCAGAAGATGGTACACCGTGTGATCAGGAAAGGTTTCTAAAACGCACCTCATTTCTCATCTCCTTGTGCTCGGGTTCGCCATTCCAGTCGCTTTACTAGCAATCTCCCTCCTTGGAGAATCAGCACCTTTAACCTCCTGTTCCGTACAGGTTGCAATTTGTCCTGAGGATGAACGGGAAGAGGGGGAACCAATGAGAGACTAGCTCTAGGTGTTGGGACAGGCACAGGTCACTGTATTTTCCCATCAGGAAGAAGATTTAACCACAGGCTCAGCCTGCCGCCTGGGACCAGAATAGGGCCTGAAGCAATCCTGCGCTTTTGCGGCCAGCGCCCAAGAAAGCGAGTTGAAAACTGGAGCTCAGGGGCACTGCAATTCACAAACCTGCAGACTTATAAATGATGACTCTCGTCCACGAATATATTGAGGGAAGGCAACGAAGAGGATTTGAAAGCAAGGCAGAATTGCAGGAAACAGATTTCAGGAGGGAGATTCGAATCGCCTTTAAAGCACAGGAAAAGCGGCAAATCCTCGACAATGATGCCCTTGGCCAAAAAGGGCGTATGCGTTTTTTCCTGAATATATTCAGGAAAAAACGCATACGCCCTTTTTGGCCAACCAAGCAACCTGGAAAGGCAAATCAGCGCTACAAAGAAGTCTCGCTTCCCATCGGTCAAAAGGGCCATGCTGAATAAAGTGTCGAAACCAGAAATGCAGGACAGGCCATGGAGAAACGGGAGCCTGGTTACGCTGATGGGCGGGATGTAAATTGCCAAGAGCCACTCTGGAGATGTGCACGGTGTGTCCTGAAACATCTAAAAAATGCAGCTTAGGGAGCGTAGGGCACATCCACTCATGGGCGTATAAATTGGGAAAACTAAAAATCAGCAAGACACAGGCACCCCAAAGTTTAGGGCTGATCGGTTGACAAGAACCTCCACTTCGTTACACCTTATAGATCGCAGGAAAGAGAAAAATGGATAAAGAAGTTGTGGTCCTTATGTACAATGGAATATCACTCAGCCATGAAATCAACGTCATAAGGCTAGTAGCAGCATGATGAGTGGATTTAGGTACGACGATTCTAAGTGAAATAAGTCACACAGAAAAAGACACTTATCATAAGATATGACTTATAGAGGGAATGTAAAAACCGCTACCCTTGAACTGAATTACAAAACAGAATAGAGTCACACGTTTAGAAAACACACTATGGCTGCTTAACGGGAAAGGTGAGGTGGGGTGATGCATACAACAAGGGTTTCAAATTATCTCAGATACCGTTCCATAAACCCAATATGTAATAGACAAGCCCTACTCCTTCCTCAATGAATTGGACTCAACACCCCCAATTCACCGCCCAAGAATATATCTGACTAGTAAGAATCTTGAAACCTATGCATTGATATCTCTCTGTAAGTGAGTCAAGTGGGTGTAAAGCGGCAAAATCACAGCAGTGAAAAGCAGGTAAACCTCATTATAAAAATCAATTACTTTTAAAAACCCGTGAAACAAAGACAGTGAAAGAGAGAGAAATTCTTACAAAATTCGTTCAGGGGCTGTGATGCCACCTGGATTGACCATATCTAGACCCACAGCTGATTGAGACATAAGGGTGGAACCTCTTGGGGCTGAGAGGTTTGGTGAGGTTGGGTGAGCAAACGCAGACCCATTAAAGTAATACTGCGTGGTACCCATCCCATGGGTCCCAAATCTCCAGGTTCAAGGGCATCTTCCTACATCGAAAACATGCATGAGAAACCCAGAAGATGGTACACCGTGTGATCGGGAAAGGTTTCTAAAACGCACCACATTTCTCATCTCCTTGTGCTCGGGTTTGCCATTCCAGCCACTTTACTAGCAATCTCCCTCCTTGGAGAATCAGCACCTTTAACCTTCTGTTCCGTACAGGTTGCAATTTGTCCTGAGGATGAGCGGGAAGAGGGGGAACCAATGAGAGACTAGCTCGAGGTGTTGGGACAGGCACAGGTCACTCTATTTTCCCATCAGGAAGAAGAATTAACCACAGGCTCAGCCTGCCGCCCGGGACCAGAATAGGGCCTGAAGCAATCCTGCGCTTTTGCGGCCAGCTCCCAAGAAAGCGAGTTGAAAAATGGAGCCCAGGGGCACTGCAATTCACAAACCTGCAGACTTATAAATGATGACTCTCGTCCACGAATATATTGAGGGAAGGCAACGAAGAGGATTTGAAAGCAAGGCAGAATTGCAGGAAACAGATTTCAGGAGGGAGATTCGAAACGCCTTTAAAGAACAGGAAAAGCGGCAAACACTCGACAATGATGCCTTTGGCCAAAAAGGGCGTATGCGTTTTTTCCTGAATATATTCAGGAAAAAACGCATACGCCCTTTTTGGCCAACCAAGCAACCTGGAAAGGCAAGTCAGCGCTACAAAGAAGTCTCGCTTCCCATCGGTCCAAAGGGCCATGCTGAATAAAGTGTCAAAACCAGAAATGCAGGACAGGCCATGGAGAAACGGGAGCCTGGCTACGCTGATGGGCAGGATGTAAATTGCCAACAGCCACTCTGGAGAAGTGCACGGTGTGTCCTGAAACATCTAAAATACTCAGCTTAGGGACCATAGGGCACTTCCACTCATGGGCGTATAATTTGGGAAAACTAAAAATCAGCAAGACACAGGCACCCCAAAGTTTAGGGCTGCTCTGTTGACAAGAACCTCCACTTAGTTACACCTTAAATATCCCAGGAGAGAGAAAAATGGATAAAGAAGTTGTGATCCTTATGTACAATGGAATATCACTCAGCCATGAAATCAACGTCATAAGGCTAGTAGCAGCATGATGAGTGGATTTAGGTACGACGATTCTAAGTGAAATAAGTCACACAGAAAAAGACACTTATCATAAGATATCACTTATAGAGGGAATGTAAAAACCGCTACCCTTGAACTGAATTACAAAACAGAATAGAGTCACACGTTTAGAAAACACACTATGGCTGCTTAACGGGAAAGGTGAGGTGGTGTGATGCATAAAACAAGGGTTTCAAATTATCTCAGATACCGTTCCATAAACCCAATATGTAATAGATAAGACCTACTCCTTGCTCAAGGAATTGGACTCAGCACCCCCTATTCACAGCCCAAGAATATATCTGACTAGTAAGAATCTTAAAACCTATGCATTGATATCTCTCTGTAAGTGAGTCAAGTGGGTGTAAAGCGGCAAAATCACAGCAGTGAAAAGCAGGTAAACCCCATTATAAAAATCAATTACTTTTAAAAACCCGTGAAACAAAGACAGTGAAAGAGAGAGAAATTCTTACAAAAGTCGTTCAGGGGCTGTGATGCCACCTGGATTGACCATATCTAGACCCACAGCTGATTGAGACATAAGGGTGGACACTCTTGGGGCTGAGAGGTTTGGTGAGGTTGGGTGAGCAAACGCAGACCCATTAAAGTAATACTGCGTGGTACCCATCCCATGGGTCCCGAATCTCCAGGTTCAAGGGCATCTTCCTACATCGAAAACATGCATGAGAAACCCAGAAGATGGTACACCGTGTGATCGGGAAAGGTTTCTAAAACGCACCACATTTCTCATCTCCTTGTGCTCGGGTTTGCCATTCCAGCCGCTTTACTAGCAATCTCCCTCCTTGGAGAATCAGCACCTTTAACCTTCTGTTCCGTACAGGTTGCAATTTGTCCTGAGGATGAGCGGGAAGAGGGGGAACCAATGAGAGACTAGCTCGAGGTGTTGGGACAGGCACAGGTCACTCTATTTTCCCATCAGGAAGAAGAATTAACCACAGGCTCAGCCTGCCGCCCGGGACCAGAATAGGGCCTGAAGCAATCCTGCGCCTTTGCGGCCAGCTCCCAAGAAAGCGAGTTGAAAAATGGAGCTCAGGGGCACTGCAATTCACAAACCTGCAGACTTATAAATGATGACGCTCGTCCACAAATATATTGATGGAAAGAAACGAAGAGGATTTGAAAGCAAGGCAGAATTGCAGGAAACAGATTTCAGGAGGGAGATTCGAATCGCCTTTAAAGCACAGGAAAAGCGGCAAAACCTCGACAATGATGCCCTTGGCCAAAAAGGGCGTATGCGTTTTTTCCTGAATATATTCAGGAAAAAACGCATACGCCCTTTTTGGCAAACCAAGCAACCTGGAAAGGCAAATCAGCGCTACAAAGAAGTCTCGCTTCCCATCGGTCAAAAGGGCCATGCTGAATAAAGTGTCAAATCCAGAAATGCAGGACAGGCCATGGAGAAACGGGAGCCTGGCTACGCTGATGGGCGGGATGTAAATTGCCAACAGCCACTCTGGAGAAGTGCACGGTGTGTCCTGAAACGTCTACAAAACTCAGCTTAGGGAGCATAGGGAACATCCACTCATGGGCGTATAAATTGGGAAAACTAAAAATCAGCAAGACACAGGCACCCCAAAGTTTAGGGCTGCTCTGTTGACAAGAACCTCCACTTCGTTACACCTTAAATATCCCAGGAAAGAGAAAAATGGATAAAGAAGTTGTGGTCCTTATGTACAATGGAATATCACTCAGCCATGAAATCAACGTCATAAGGCTAGTAGCAGCATGATGAGTGGATTTAGGTACGACGATTCTAACTGAAATAAGTCACACAGAAAAAGACACTTATCATAAGATATCACTTATAGAGGGAATGTAAAAACCGCTACCCTTGAACTGAATTACAAAACAAAATAGAGTCACACGTTTAGAAAACACACTATGGCTGCTTAACGGGAAAGGTGAGGTGGGGTGATGCATAAAACAAGGGTTTCAAATTATCTCAGATACCGTTCCATAAACCCAATATGTAATAGACAAGACCTACTCCTTGCTCAATGAATTGGACTCAACACCCCCTATTCACCGCCCAAGAATATATCTGACTAGTAAGAATCTTAAAACCTATGCATTGATATCTCTCTGTAAGTGAGTCAAGTGGGTGTAAAGCGGCAAAATCACAGCAGTGAAAAGCAGGTAAACCCCATTATAAAAATCAATTACTTTTAAAAACCCGTGAAACAAAGACAGTGAAAGAGAGAGAAATTCTTACAAAATTCGATCAGGGGATGTGATGCTACCTGGATTGACCATATCTAGACCCACAGCTGATTGAGACATAAGGGTGGACACTCTTGGGGCTGAGAGGTTTCGTGAAGTTGGGTGAGCAAACGCAGACCCTTTAAAGTAATACTGCGTGGTACCCATTCCATGGGTCCCAAATCTCCAGGTTCAAGGGCATCTTCCTACATCGAAAACATGCATGAGAAACCCAGAAGATGGTACACCGTCTGATCGGGAAACGTTTCTAAAACACACCTCATTTTTCATCTCCTTGTGCTCGGGTTCGCCATTCCAGCCGCTTTACTAGCAATCTCCCTCCTTGGAGATTCAGCACCTTTAACCTCCTGTTCTGTACAGGTTGCAAATTGTCCTGAGGATGAACGGGAAGAGGGGGAACCAATGAGAGACTAGCTCTAGGTGTTGGGACAGGCACAGGTCACTCTATTTTCCCATCAGGAAGAAGAATTAACCACAGGCTCAGCCTGCCGCCCGGGACCAGAATAGGGCCTGAAGCACTCCTGCTCTTTTGAGGCCAGCTCCCAAGAAAGCGAGTTGAAAAATGGAGCTCAGGGGCACTGCAATTCACAAACCTGCAGACTTATAAATGATGACTCTCGTCCACGAATATATTGAGGGAAGGCAACGAAGAGGATTTGAAAGCAAGGCAGAATTGCAGGAAACAGATTTCAGGAGGGAGATTCGAATCGCCTTTAAAGCACAGGAAAAGCGGCAAAACCTCGACAATGATGCCCTTGGCCAAAAAGGGCGTATGCGTTTTTTCCTGAATATATTCAGGAAAAAACGCATACGCCCTTTTTGGCCAACCAAGCAACCTGGAAAGGCAAATCAGCGCTACAAAGAAGTCTCGCTTCCCATCGGTCAAAAGGGCCATGCTGAATAAAGTGTCAAAACCAGAAATGCAGGACAGGCCATGGAGAAACGGGAGCCTGGCTACACTGATGGGCGGGATGTAAATTGCCAACAGCCACTCTGGAGAAGTGCACGGTGTGTCCTGAAACATCTAAAAAACTGAGCTTAGGGAGCATAGGGCACATCCACTCATGGGCGTATAAATTGGGAAAACTAAAAATCAGCAAGACACAGGCACCCCAAAGTTTAGGGCTGCTCTGTTGAGAAGAATCTCCACTTCGTTACACCTTAAATATCCCAGGAAAGAGAAAAATGGATAAAGAAGTTGTGGTCCTTATGTACAATGGAATATCACTCAGCCATGAAATCAACGTCATAAGGCTAGTAGCAGCATGATGAGTGGATTTAGGTACGAAGATTCTAAGTGAAATAAGTCACACAGAAAAAGACACTTATCATAAGATATGACTTATAGAGGGAATGTAAAAACCGCTACCCTTGAACTGAATTACAAAACAGAATAGAGTCACACGTTTAGAAAACACACTATGGCTGCTTAACGGGAAAGGTGAGGTGGGGTGATGCATACAACAAGGGTTTCAAATTATCTCAGATACCGTTCCATAAACCCAATATGTAATAGACAAGCCCTACTCCTTCCTCAATGAATTGGACTCAACACCCCCAATTCACCGCCCAAGAATATATCTGACTAGTAAGAATCTTGAAACCTAGGCATTGATATCTCTCTGTAAGTGAGTCAAGTGGGTGTAAAGCGGCAAAATCACAGCAGTGAAAAGCAGGTAAACCCCATTATAAAAATCAATTACTTTTAAAAACCCGTGAAACAAAGACAGTGAAAGAGAGAGAAATTCTTACAAAATTCGTTCAGCGGCTGTAATGCCACCTGGATTGACCATATCTAGACCCACAGCTGATTGAGACATAAGGGTGGACACTCTTGGCGCTGAGAGGTTTGGTGAGGTTGGGTGAGCAAACGCAGACCCTTTAAAGTAATACTGCGTGGTACCCATCCCATGGGTCCCAAATCTCCAGGTTCAAGGGCATCTTCCTACATCGAAAACATGCATGAGAAACCCAGAAGATGGTACACCGTGTGATCGGGAAAGGTTTCTAAAACGCACCTCATTTCTCATCTCCTTGTGCTTGGGTTCGCCATTCCAGCCGCTTTACTAGCAATCTCCCTCCTTGGAGAATCAGCACCTTTAACCCCCTGTTCCGTACAGCTTGCAATTTGTCCTGAGGATGAAAGGGAAGAGGGGGAACCAATGAGAGACTAACTCTAGGTGTTGGGACAGGCAGAGGTAACTCTATTTTCCCATCAGGAAGAAGAATTAACCACAGGCTCAGCCTGCCGCCTGGGACCAGAATAGGGCCTGAGGCAATCCTGCGCTTTTGCGGCCAGTGCCCAAGAAAGCGAGTTGAAAAATGGAGCTCAGGGGCACTGCAATTCACAAACCTGCAGACTTATAAATTATGACTCTCGTCCACAAATATATTGAGGGAAGGCAACGAAGAGGATTTGAAAGCAAGGCAGAATTGCAGGAAACAGATTTCAGGAGGGAGATTCGAATCACCTTTAAAGCACAGGAAAAGCGGCGAAACCTCGACAATGATGCCCTTGGCCAAAAAGGGCGTATGCGTTTTTTCCTGAATATATTCAGGAAAAAACGCATACGCCCTTTTTGGCCAACCAAGCAACCTAGAAAGGCAAATCAGCGCTACAAAGAAGTCTCGCTTCCCATCGGTCAAAAGGGCCATGCTGAATAAAGTGTCAAAACCAGAAATGCAGGACAGGCCATGGAGAAACGGGAGCCTGGCTACGCTGATGGGCGGGATGTAAATTGCCAACAGCCACTCTGGAGAAGTGCACGGTGTGTCCTGAAACATCTAAAAAACTGAGCTTAGGGAGCATAGGGCACATCCACTCATGGGCGTATAAATTGGGAAAACTAAAAATCAGCAAGACACAGGCACCCCAAAGTTTAGGGCTGCTCTGTTGACAAGAATCTCCACTTCGTTACACCTTAAATATCCCAGGAAAGAGAAAAATGGATAAAGAAGTTGTGGTCCTTATGTACAATGGAATATCACTCAGCCATGAAATCAACGTCATAAGGCAAGTAGCAGCATGATGAGTGGATTTAGGTACGACGATTCTAAGTGAAATAAGTCACACAGAAAAAGACACTTATCATAAGATATGACTTATAGAGGGAATGTAAAAACCGCTACCCTTGAACTGAATTACAAAACAGAATAGAGTCACACGTTTAGAAAACACACTATGGCTGCTTAACGGGAAAGGTGAGGTTGGGTGATGCATACAGCAAGGGTTTCAAATTAGCTCAGATACCGTTCCATAAACCCAATATGTAATAGACAAGCCCTACTCCTTCCTCAAGGAATTGGACTCAACACCCCCTATTCACCGCCCAAGAATATATCTGACTAGTAAGAATCTTGAAACCTATGCATTGATATCTCTCTGTAAGTGAGTCAAGTGGGTGTAAAGCGGCAAAATCACAGCAGTGAAAAGCAGGTAAACCCCATTATAAAAATCAATTACTTTTAAAAACCCGTGAAACAAAGACAGTGAAAGAGAGAGAAATTCTTACAAAATTCGTTCAGCGGCTGTAATGCCACCTGGATTGACCATATCTAGACCCACAGCTGATTGAGACATAAGGGTGGACACTCTTGGCGCTGAGAGGTTTGGTGAGGTTGGGTGAGCAAACGCAGACCCTTTAAAGTAATACTGCGTGGTACCCATCCCATGGGTCCCAAATCTCCAGGTTCAAGGGCATCTTCCTACATCGAATACATGCATGAGAAACCCAGAAGATGGTACACCGTGTGATCGGGAAAGGTTTCTAAAACGCACCTCATTTCTCATCTCCTTGTGCTCGGGTTCGCCATTCCAGCCGCTTTACTAGCAATCTCCCTCCTTGGAGAATCAGCACCTTTAACCTCCTGTTCCGTACAGCTTGCAATTTGTCCTGAGGATGAAAGGGAAGAGGGGGAACCAATGAGAGACTAGCTCTAGGTGTTGGGACAGGCAGAGGTCACTCTATTTTCCCATCAGGAAGAAGAATTAACCACAGGCTCAGCCTGCCGCCTGGGACCAGAATAGGGCCTGAAGCATTCCTGCGCTTTTGCGGCCAGCGCCCAAGAAAGCGAGTTGAAAAATGGAGCTCAGGGGCACTGCAATTCACAAACCTGCAGACTTATAAATGATGACTCTCGTCCACAAATATATTGAGGGAAGGCAACGAAGAGGATTTGAAAGCAAGGCAGAATTGCAGGAAACAGATTTCAGGAGGGAGATTCGAATCGCCTTTAAAGCACAGGAAAAGCGGCGAAACCTCGACAATTATGCCCTTGGCCAAAAAGGGCGTATGCGTTTTTTCCTGAATATATTCAGGAAAAAACGCATACGCCCTTTTTGGCCAACCAAGCAACCTGGAAAGGCAAATCAGCGCTACAAAGAAGTCTCGCTTCCCATCGGTCAAAAGGGCCATGTTGAATAAAGTGTCAAAACCAGAAATGCAGGACAGGCCATGGAGAAACGGGAGCCTGGCTACGCTGATGGGCGGGATGTAAATTGCCAACAGCCACTCTGGAGAAGTGCACGGTGTGTCCTGAAACATCTAAAAAACTGAGCTTAGGGAGCATAGGGCACATCCACTCATGGGCGTATAAATTGGGAAAACTAAAAATCAGCAAGACACAGGCACCCCAAAGTTTAGGGCTGCTCTGTTGACAAGAATCTCCACTTCGTTACACCTTAAATATCCCAGGAAAGAGAAAAATGGATAAAGAAGTTGTGGTCCTTATGTACAATGGAATATCACTCAGCCATGAAATCAACGTCATAAGGCTAGTAGCAGCATGATGAGTGGATTTAGGTACGACGATTCTAAGTGAAATAAGTCACACAGAAAAAGACACTTATCATAAGATATGACTTATAGAGGGAATGTAAAAACCGCTACCCTTGAACTGAATTACAAAACAGAATAGAGTCACACGTTTAGAAAACACACTATGGCTGCTTAACGGGAAAGGTGAGGTGGGGTGATGCATACAACAAGGGTTTCAAATTATCTCAGATACCGTTCCATAAACCCAATATGTAATAGACAAGCCCTACTCCTTCCTCAATGAATTGGACTCAACACCCCCAATTCACCGCCCAAGAATATATCTGACTAGTAAGAATCTTGAAACCTATGCATTGATATCTCTCTGTAAGTGAGTCAAGTGGGTGTAAAGCGGCAAAATCACAGCAGTGAAAAGCAGGTAAACCCCATTATAAAAATCAATTACTTTTAAAAACCCGTGAAACAAAGACAGTGAAAGAGAGAGAAATTCTTACAAAATTCGTTCAGGGGCTGTGATGCCACCTGGATTGACCATATCTAGACCCACAGCTGATTGAGACATAAGGGTGGAACCGCTTGGGGCTGAGAGGTTTGGTGAGGTTGGGTGAGCAAACGCAGACCCTATAAAGTAATACTGCGTGGTACCCATTCCATGGGTCCCAAATCTCCAGGTTCAAGGGCATCTTCCTACATCGAAAACATTCATGAGAAACCCAGAAGATGGTACACCGTGTGATCGGGAAAGGTTTCTAAAACGCACCTCATTTCTCATCTCCTTGTGCTTGGGTTCGCCATTCCAGCCGCTTTACTAGCAATCTCCCTCCTTGGAGAATCAGCACCTTTAACCTCCTGTTCCGTACATGTTGCAATTAGTCCTGAGGATGAACGGGAAGAGGGGGAACCAATGAGAGACTAGCTCTAGGTGTTGGGACAGGCACAGGTCACTCTATTTTCCCCTCAAGAAGAAGAATTAACCACAGGCTCAGCCTGCCGCCTGGGACCAGAATAGGGCCTGAAGCAATCCTGCGCTTTTGCGGCCAGCTCCCAAGAAAGCGAGTTGAAAAATGGAGCTCAGGGGCACTGCAATTCACAAACCTGCAGACTTATAAATGATGACTCTCGTCCACAAATATATTGAGGGAAGGCAACGAAGAGGATTTGAAAGCAAGGCAGAATTGCAGGAAACAGATTTCAGGAGGGAGATTCGAATCACCTTTAAAGCACAGGAAAAGCGGCGAAACCTCGACAATGATGCCCTTGGCCAAAAAGGGCGTATGCGTTTTTTCCTGAATATATTCAGGAAAAAACGCATACGCCCTTTTTGGCCAACCAAGCAACCTAGAAAGGCAAATCAGCGCTACAAAGAAGTCTCGCTTCCCATCGGTCAAAAGGGCCATGCTGAATAAAGTGTCAAAACCAGAAATGCAGGACAGGCCATGGAGAAACGGGAGCCTGGCTACGCTGATGGGCGGGATGTAAATTGCCAACAGCCACTCTGGAGAAGTGCACGGTGTGTCCTGAAACATCTAAAAAACTGAGCTTAGGGAGCATAGGGCACATCCACTCATGGGCGTATAAATTGGGAAAACTAAAAATCAGCAAGACACAGGCACCCCAAAGTTTAGGGCTGCTCTGTTGACAAGAATCTCCACTTCGTTACACCTTAAATATCCCAGGAAAGAGAAAAATGGATAAAGAAGTTGTGGTCCTTATGTACAATGGAATATCACTCAGCCATGAAATCAACGTCATAAGGCAAGTAGCAGCATGATGAGTGGATTTAGGTACGACGATTCTAAGTGAAATAAGTCACACAGAAAAAGACACTTATCATAAGATATGACTTATAGAGGGAATGTAAAAACCGCTACCCTTGAACTGAATTACAAAACAGAATAGAGTCACACGTTTAGAAAACACACTATGGCTGCTTAACGGGAAAGGTGAGGTGGGGTGATGCATACAGCAAGGGTTTCAAATTAGCTCAGATACCGTTCCATAAACCCAATATGTAATAGACAAGCCCTACTCCTTCCTCAATGAATTGGACTCAACACCCCCTATTCACCGCCCAAGAATATATCTGACTAGTAAGAATCTTGAAACCTATGGATTGATATCTCTCTGTAAGTGAGTCAAGTGGGTGTAAAGCGGCAAAATCACAGCAGTGAAAAGCAGGTAAACCCCATTATAAAAATCAATTACTTTTAAAAACCCGTGAAACAAAGACAGTGAAAGAGAGAGAAATTCTTACAAAATTCGTTCAGCGGCTGTAATGCCACCTGGATTGACCATATCTAGACCCACAGCTGATTGAGACATAAGGGTGGACACTCTTGGCGCTGAGAGGTTTGGTGAGGTTGGGTGAGCAAACGCAGACCCTTTAAAGTAATACTGCGTGGTACCCATCCCATGGGTCCCAAATCTCCAGGTTCAAGGGCATCTTCCTACATCGAATACATGCATGAGAAACCCAGAAGATGGTACACCGTGTGATCGGGAAAGGTTTCTAAAACGCACCTCATTTCTCATCTCCTTGTGCTCGGGTTCGCCATTCCAGCCGCTTTACTAGCAATCTCCCTCCTTGGAGAATCAGCACCTTTAACCTCCTGTTCCGTACAGCTTGCAATTTGTCCTGAGGATGAAAGGGAAGAGGGGGAACCAATGAGAGACTAGCTCTAGGTGTTGGGACAGGCAGAGGTCACTCTATTTTCCCATCAGGAAGAAGAATTAACCACAGGCTCAGCCTGCCGCCTGGGACCAGAATAGGGCCTGAAGCATTCCTGCGCTTTTGCGGCCAGCGCCCAAGAAAGCGAGTTGAAAAATGGAGCTCAGGGGCACTGCAATTCACAAACCTGCAGACTTATAAATGATGACTCTCGTCCACAAATATATTGAGGGAAGGCAACGAAGAGGATTTGAAAGCAAGGCAGAATTGCAGGAAACAGATTTCAGGAGGGAGATTCGAATCGCCTTTAAAGCACAGGAAAAGCGGCGAAACCTCGACAATTATGCCCTTGGCCAAAAAGGGCGTATGCGTTTTTTCCTGAATATATTCAGGAAAAAACGCATACGCCCTTTTTGGCCAACCAAGCAACCTGGAAAGGCAAATCAGCGCTACAAAGAAGTCTCGCTTCCCATCGGTCAAAAGGGCCATGTTGAATAAAGTGTCAAAACCAGAAATGCAGGACAGGCCATGGAGAAACGGGAGCCTGGCTACGCTGATGGGCGGGATGTAAATTGCCAACAGCCACTCTGGAGAAGTGCACGGTGTGTCCTGAAACATCTAAAAAACTGAGCTTAGGGAGCATAGGGCACATCCACTCATGGGCGTATAAATTGGGAAAACTAAAAATCAGCAAGACACAGGCACCCCAAAGTTTAGGGCTGCTCTGTTGACAAGAATCTCCACTTCGTTACACCTTAAATATCCCAGGAAAGAGAAAAATGGATAAAGAAGTTGTGGTCCTTATGTACAATGGAATATCACTCAGCCATGAAATCAACGTCATAAGGCTAGTAGCAGCATGATGAGTGGATTTAGGTACGACGATTCTAAGTGAAATAAGTCACACAGAAAAAGACACTTATCATAAGATATGACTTATAGAGGGAATGTCAAAACCGCTACCCTTGAACTGAATTACAAAACAGGATAGAGTCACACGTTTAGAAAACACACTATGGCTGCTTAACGGGAAAGGTGAGGTGGGGTGATGCATACAGCAAGGGTTTCAAATTAGCTCAGATACCGTTCCATAAACCCAATATGTAATAGACAAGCCCTACTCCTTCCTCAATGAATTGGACTCCACACCCCCTATTCACCGACCAAGAATATATCTGACTAGTAAGAATCTTGAAACCTATGCATTGATATCTCTCTGTAAGTGAGTCAAGTGGGTGTAAAGCGGCAAAATCACAGCAGTGAAAAGCAGGTAAACCCCATTATAAAAATCAATTACTTTTAAAAACCCGTGAAACAAAGACAGTGAAAGAGAGAGAAATTCTTACAAAATTCGTTCAGGGGCTGTGATGCCACCTGGATTGACCATATCTAGACCCACAGCTGATTGAGACATAAGGGTGGACACTCTTGGGGCTGAGAGTTTTGGTGAGGTTGGGTGAGCAAACGCAGACCCTATAAAGTAATACTGCGTGGTACCCATTCCATGGGTCCCAAATCTCCAGGTTCAAGGGCATCTTCCTACATCGAAAACATTCATGAGAAACCCAGAAGATGGTACACCGTGTGATCGGGAAAGGTTTCTAAAACGCACCTCATTTCTCATCTCCTTGTGCTCGGGTTCGCCATTCCAGCCGCTTTACTAGCAATCTCCCTCCTTGGAGAATCAGCACCTTTAACCCCCTGTTCCGTACAGCTTGCAATTTGTCCTGAGGATGAAAGGGAAGAGGGGGAACCAATGAGAGACTAGCTCTAGGTGTTGGGACAGGCAGAGGTAACTCTATTTTCCCATCAGGAAGAAGAATTAACCACAGGCTCAGCCTGCCGCCTGGGACCAGAATAGGGCCTGAGGCAATCCTGCGCTTTTGCGGCCAGTGCCCAAGAAAGCGAGTTGAAAAATGGAGCTCAGGGGCACTGCAATTCACAAACCTGCAGACTTATAAATTATGACTCTCGTCCACAAATATATTGAGGGAAGGCAACGAAGAGGATTTGAAAGCAAGGCAGAATTGCAGGAAACAGATTTCAGGAGGGAGATTCGAATCACCTTTAAAGCACAGGAAAAGCGGCGAAACCTCGACAATGATGCCCTTGGCCAAAAAGGGCGTATGCGTTTTTTCCTGAATATATTCAGGAAAAAACGCATACGCCCTTTTTGGCCAACCAAGCAACCTAGAAAGGCAAATCAGCGCTACAAAGAAGTCTCGCTTCCCATCGGTCAAAAGGGCCATGCTGAATAAAGTGTCAAAACCAGAAATGCAGGACAGGCCATGGAGAAACGGGAGCCTGGCTACGCTGATGGGCGGGATGTAAATTGCCAACAGCCACTCTGGAGAAGTGCACGGTGTGTCCTGAAACATCTAAAAAACTGAGCTTAGGGAGCATAGGGCACATCCACTCATGGGCGTATAAATTGGGAAAACTAAAAATCAGCAAGACACAGGCACCCCAAAGTTTAGGGCTGCTCTGTTGACAAGAATCTCCACTTCGTTACACCTTAAATATCCCAGGAAAGAGAAAAATGGATAAAGAAGTTGTGGTCCTTATGTACAATGGAATATCACTCAGCCATGAAATCAACGTCATAAGGCAAGTAGCAGCATGATGAGTGGATTTAGGTACGACGATTCTAAGTGAAATAAGTCACACAGAAAAAGACACTTATCATAAGATATGACTTATAGAGGGAATGTAAAAACCGCTACCCTTGAACTGAATTACAAAACAGAATAGAGTCACACGTTTAGAAAACACACTATGGCTGCTTAACGGGAAAGGTGAGGTGGGGTGATGCATACAGCAAGGGTTTCAAATTAGCTCAGATACCGTTCCATAAACCCAATATGTAATAGACAAGCCCTACTCCTTCCTCAATGAATTGGACTCAACACCCCCTATTCACCGCCCAAGAATATATCTGACTAGTAAGAATCTTGAAACCTATGCATTGATATCTCTTTGTAAGTGAGTCAAGTGGGTGTAAATCGGCAAAATAACAGCAGTGAAAAGCAGGTAAACCCCATTATAAAAATCAATTACTTTTAAAAACCCGTGAAACAAAGACAGTGAAAGAGAGAGAAATTCTTACAAAATTCGTTCAGCGGCTGTAATGCCACCTGGATTGACCATATCTAGACCCACAGCTGATTGAGACATAAGGGTGGACACTCTTGGCGCTGAGAGGTTTGGTGAGGTTGGGTGAGCAAACGCAGACCCTTTAAAGTAATACTGCGTGGTACCCATCCCATGGGTCCCAAATCTCCAGGTTCAAGGGCATCTTCCTACATCGAAAACATTCATGAGAAACCCAGAAGATGGTACACCGTGTGATCGGGAAAGGTTTCTAAAACGCACCTCATTTCTCATCTCCTTGTGCTCGGGTTCGCCATTCCAGCCGCTTTACTAGCAATCTCCCTCCTTGGAGAATCAGCACCTTTAACCTCCTTTTCCGTACAGGTTGCAATTTGTCCTGAGGATGAACGGGAAGAGGGGGAACCAATGAGAGACTAGCTCTAGGTGTTGGGACAGGCACAGGTCACTCTATTTTCCCATGAGGAAGAAGAATTAACCACAGGCTCAGCCTGCCACCCGGGACCAGAATAGGGCCTGAAGCAATCCTGCGCTTTTGCGGCCAGCTCCCAAGAAAGCGAGTTGAAAAATGGAGCCCAGGGGCACTGCAATTCACAAACCTGCAGACTTATAAATGATGACTCTCGTCCACGAATATATTGAGGGAAGGCAACGAAGAGGATTTGAAAGCAAGGCAGAATTGCAGGAAACAGATTTCAGGAGGGAGATTCGAAACGCCTTTAAAGCACAGGAAAAGCGGCAAAACCTCGACAATGATGCCTTTGGCCAAAAAGGGCGTATGCGTTTTTTCCTGAATATATTCAGGAAAAAACGCATACGCCTTTTTTGGCCAACCAAGCAACCTGGAAAGGCAAATCAGCGCTACAAAGAAGTCTCGCTTCCCATCGGTCCAAAGGGCCATGCTGAATAAAGTGTCAAAACCAGAAATTCAGGACAGGCCATGGAGAAACGGGAGCCTGGCTACGCTGATGGGCAGGATGTAAATTGCCAACAGCCACTCTGGAGAAGTGCACGGTGTGTCCTGAAACATCTAAAATACTCAGCTTAGGGACCATAGGGCACTTCCACTCATGGGCGTATAAATTGGGAAAACTAAAAATCAGCAAGACACAGGCACCCCAAAGTTTAGGGCTGCTCTGTTGACAAGAACCTCCACTTAGTTACACCTTAAATATGCCAGGAGAGAGAAAAATGGATAAAGAAGTTGTGGTCCTTATGTACAATGGAATATCACTCAGCCATGAAATCAACGTCATAAGGCTAGTAGCAGCATGATGAGTGGATTTAGGTACGACGATTCTAAGTGAAATAAGTCACACAGAAAAAGACACTTATCATAAGATATCACTTATAGAGGGAATGTAAAAACCGCTACCCTTGAACTGAATTACAAAACAGAATAGAGTCACACGTTTAGAAAACACACTCTGGCTGCTTAACGGGAAAGGTGAGGTGGGGTGATGCATAAAACAAGGGTTTCAAATTATCTCAGATACCGTTCCATAAACCCAATATGTAATAGATAAGACCTACTCCTTGCTCAAGGAATTGGACTCAGCACCCCATATTCACAGCCCAAGAATATATCTGACTACTAAGAATCTTAAAACCTATGCATTGATATCTCTCTGTAATGGAGTCAAGTGGGTGTAAAGCGGCAAAATCACAGCAGTGAAAAGCAGGTAAACCCCATTATAAAAATTAATTACTTTTAAAAACCCGTGAAACAAAGACAGTGAAAGAGAGAGAAATTCTTACAAAAGTCGTTCAGGGGCTGTGATGCCACCTGGATTGACCATATCTAGACCCACAGCTGATTGAGACATAAGGGTGGACACTCTTGGCGCTGAGAGGTTTGGTGAGGTTGGGTGAGCAAACGCAGACCCTTTAAAGTAATACTGCGTGGTACCCATCCCATGGGTCCCAAATCTCCAGGTTCAAGGGCATCTTCCTACATCGAATACATGCATGAGAAACCCAGAAGATGGTACACCGTGTGATCGGGAAAGGTTTCTAAAACGCACCTCATTTCTCATCTCCTTGTGCTCGGGTTCGCCATTCCAGCCGCTTTACTAGCAATCTCCCTCCTTGGAGAATCAGCACCTTTAACCTCCTGTTCCGTACAGCTTGCAATTTGTCCTGAGGATGAAAGGGAAGAGGGGGAACCAATGAGAGACTAGCTCTAGGTGTTGGGACAGGCAGAGGTCACTCTATTTTCCCATCAGGAAGAAGAATTAACCACAGGCTCAGCCTGCCGCCTGGGACCAGAATAGGGCCTGAAGCATTCCTGCGCTTTTGCGGCCAGCGCCCAAGAAAGCGAGTTGAAAAATGGAGCTCAGGGGCACTGCAATTCACAAACCTGCAGACTTATAAATGATGACTCTCGTCCACAAATATATTGAGGGAAGGCAACGAAGAGGATTTGAAAGCAAGGCAGAATTGCAGGAAACAGATTTCAGGAGGGAGATTCGAATCGCCTTTAAAGCACAGGAAAAGCGGCGAAACCTCGACAATTATGCCCTTGGCCAAAAAGGGCGTATGCGTTTTTTCCTGAATATATTCAGGAAAAAACGCATACGCCCTTTTTGGCCAACCAAGCAACCTGGAAAGGCAAATCAGCGCTACAAAGAAGTCTCGCTTCCCATCGGTCAAAAGGGCCATGTTGAATAAAGTGTCAAAACCAGAAATGCAGGACAGGCCATGGAGAAACGGGAGCCTGGCTACGCTGATGGGCGGGATGTAAATTGCCAACAGCCACTCTGGAGAAGTGCACGGTGTGTCCTGAAACATCTAAAAAACTGAGCTTAGGGAGCATAGGGCACATCCACTCATGGGCGTATAAATTGGGAAAACTAAAAATCAGCAAGACACAGGCACCCCAAAGTTTAGGGCTGCTCTGTTGACAAGAATCTCCACTTCGTTACACCTTAAATATCCCAGGAAAGAGAAAAATGGATAAAGAAGTTGTGGTCCTTATGTACAATGGAATATCACTCAGCCATGAAATCAACGTCATAAGGCTAGTAGCAGCATGATGAGTGGATTTAGGTACGACGATTCTAAGTGAAATAAGTCACACAGAAAAAGACACTTATCATAAGATATGACTTATAGAGGGAATGTCAAAACCGCTACCCTTGAACTGAATTACAAAACAGGATAGAGTCACACGTTTAGAAAACACACTATGGCTGCTTAACGGGAAAGGTGAGGTGGGGTGATGCATACAGCAAGGGTTTCAAATTAGCTCAGATACCGTTCCATAAACCCAATATGTAATAGACAAGCCCTACTCCTTCCTCAATGAATTGGACTCCACACCCCCTATTCACCGACCAAGAATATATCTGACTAGTAAGAATCTTGAAACCTATGCATTGATATCTCTCTGTAAGTGAGTCAAGTGGGTGTAAAGCGGCAAAATCACAGCAGTGAAAAGCAGGTAAACCCCATTATAAAAATCAATTACTTTTAAAAACCCGTGAAACAAAGACAGTGAAAGAGAGAGAAATTCTTACAAAATTCGTTCAGGGGCTGTGATGCCACCTGGATTGACCATATCTAGACCCACAGCTGATTGAGACATAAGGGTGGACACTCTTGGGGCTGAGAGGTTTGGTGAGGTTGGGTGAGCAAACGCAGACCCTATAAAGTAATACTGCGTGGTACCCATTCCATGGGTCCCAAATCTCCAGGTTCAAGGGCATCTTCCTACATCGAAAACATTCATGAGAAACCCAGAAGATGGTACACCGTGTGATCGGGAAAGGTTTCTAAAACGCACCTCATTTCTCATCTCCTTGTGCTCGGGTTCGCCATTCCAGCCGCTTTACTAGCAATCTCCCTCCTTGGAGAATCAGCACCTTTAACCCCCTGTTCCGTACAGCTTGCAATTTGTCCTGAGGATGAAAGGGAAGAGGGGGAACCAATGAGAGACTAGCTCTAGGTGTTGGGACAGGCAGAGGTAACTCTATTTTCCCATCAGGAAGAAGAATTAACCACAGGCTCAGCCTGCCGCCTGGGACCAGAATAGGGCCTGAGGCAATCCTGCGCTTTTGCGGCCAGTGCCCAAGAAAGCGAGTTGAAAAATGGAGCTCAGGGGCACTGCAATTCACAAACCTGCAGACTTATAAATTATGACTCTCGTCCACAAATATATTGAGGGAAGGCAACGAAGAGGATTTGAAAGCAAGGCAGAATTGCAGGAAACAGATTTCAGGAGGGAGATTCGAATCACCTTTAAAGCACAGGAAAAGCGGCGAAACCTCGACAATGATGCCCTTGGCCAAAAAGGGCGTATGCGTTTTTTCCTGAATATATTCAGGAAAAAACGCATACGCCCTTTTTGGCCAACCAAGCAACCTAGAAAGGCAAATCAGCGCTACAAAGAAGTCTCGCTTCCCATCGGTCAAAAGGGCCATGCTGAATAAAGTGTCAAAACCAGAAATGCAGGACAGGCCATGGAGAAACGGGAGCCTGGCTACGCTGATGGGCGGGATGTAAATTGCCAACAGCCACTCTGGAGAAGTGCACGGTGTGTCCTGAAACATCTAAAAAACTGAGCTTAGGGAGCATAGGGCACATCCACTCATGGGCGTATAAATTGGGAAAACTAAAAATCAGCAAGACACAGGCACCCCAAAGTTTAGGGCTGCTCTGTTGACAAGAATCTCCACTTCGTTACACCTTAAATATCCCAGGAAAGAGAAAAATGGATAAAGAAGTTGTGGTCCTTATGTACAATGGAATATCACTCAGCCATGAAATCAACGTCATAAGGCAAGTAGCAGCATGATGAGTGGATTTAGGTACGACGATTCTAAGTGAAATAAGTCACACAGAAAAAGACACTTATCATAAGATATGACTTATAGAGGGAATGTAAAAACCGCTACCCTTGAACTGAATTACAAAACAGAATAGAGTCACACGTTTAGAAAACACACTATGGCTGCTTAACGGGAAAGGTGAGGTGGGGTGATGCATACAGCAAGGGTTTCAAATTAGCTCAGATACCGTTCCATAAACCCAATATGTAATAGACAAGCCCTACTCCTTCCTCAATGAATTGGACTCAACACCCCCTATTCACCGCCCAAGAATATATCTGACTAGTAAGAATCTTGAAACCTATGCATTGATATCTCTTTGTAAGTGAGTCAAGTGGGTGTAAATCGGCAAAATAACAGCAGTGAAAAGCAGGTAAACCCCATTATAAAAATCAATTACTTTTAAAAACCCGTGAAACAAAGACAGTGAAAGAGAGAGAAATTCTTACAAAATTCGTTCAGCTGCTGTAATGCCACCTGGATTGACCATATCTAGACCCACAGCTGATTGAGACATAAGGGTGGACACTCTTGGCGCTGAGAGGTTTGGTGAGGTTGGGTGAGCAAACGCAGACCCTTTAAAGTAATACTGCGTGGTACCCATCCCATGGGTCCCAAATCTCCAGGTTCAAGGGCATCTTCCTACATCGAAAACATTCATGAGAAACCCAGAAGATGGTACACCGTGTGATCGGGAAAGGTTTCTAAAACGCACCTCATTTCTCATCTCCTTGTGCTCGGGTTCGCCATTCCAGCCGCTTTACTAGCAATCTCCCTCCTTGGAGAATCAGCACCTTTAACCTCCTTTTCCGTACAGGTTGCAATTTGTCCTGAGGATGAACGGGAAGAGGGGGAACCAATGAGAGACTAGCTCTAGGTGTTGGGACAGGCACAGGTCACTCTATTTTCCCATGAGGAAGAAGAATTAACCACAGGCTCAGCCTGCCACCCGGGACCAGAATAGGGCCTGAAGCAATCCTGCGCTTTTGCGGCCAGCTCCCAAGAAAGCGAGTTGAAAAATGGAGCCCAGGGGCACTGCAATTCACAAACCTGCAGACTTATAAATGATGACTCTCGTCCACGAATATATTGAGGGAAGGCAACGAAGAGGATTTGAAAGCAAGGCAGAATTGCAGGAAACAGATTTCAGGAGGGAGATTCGAAACGCCTTTAAAGCACAGGAAAAGCGGCAAAACCTCGACAATGATGCCTTTGGCCAAAAAGGGCGTATGCGTTTTTTCCTGAATATATTCAGGAAAAAACGCATACGCCCTTTTTGGCCAACCAAGCAACCTGGAAAGGCAAATAAGCGCTACAAAGAAGTCTCGCTTCCCATCGGTCAAAAGGGCCATGCTGAATAAAGTGTCAAATCCAGAAATGCAGGACAGGCCATGGAGAAACGGGAGCCTGGCTACGCTGATGGGCGGGATGTAAATTGCCAACAGCCACTCTGGAGAAGTGCACGGTGTGTCCTGAAACGTCTACAAAACTCAGCTTAGGGAGCATAGGGAACATCCACTCATGGGCGTATAAATTGGGAAAACTAAAAATCAGCAAGACACAGGCACCCCAAAGTTTAGGGCTGCTCTGTTGACAAGAACCTCCACTTCGTTACACCTTAAATATCCCAGGAAAGAGAAAAATGGATAAAGAAGTTGTGGTCCTTATGTACAATGGAATATCACTCAGCCATGAAATCAACGTCATAAGGCTAGTAGCAGCATGATGAGTGGATTTAGGTACGACGATTCTAACTGAAATAAGTCACACAGAAAAAGACACTTATCATAAGATATGACTTATAGAGGGAATGTAAAAACCGCTACCCTTGAACTGAATTACAAAACAGAATAGAGTCACACGTTTAGAAAACACACTATGGCTGCTTAACGGGAAAGGTGAGGTGGGGTGATGCATACAACAAGGGTTTCAAATTATCTCAGATACCGTTCCATAAACCCAATATGTAATAGACAAGCCCTACTCCTTCCTCAATGAATTGGACTCAACACCCCCAATTCACCGCCCAAGAATATATCTGACTAGTAAGAATCTTGAAACCTATGCATTGATATCTCTCTGTAAGTGAGTCAAGTGGGTGTCAAGCGGCAAAATCACAGCAGTGAAAAGCAGGTAAACCCCATTATAAAAATCAATTACTTTTAAAAACCCGTGAAACAAAGACAGTGAAAGAGAGAGAAATTCTTACAAAATTCGTTAAGGGGCTGTGATGCCACCTGGATTGACCATATCTAGACCCACAGCTGATTGAGACATAAGGGTGGACACTCTTGGGGCTGAGAGGTTTGGTGAGGTTGGGTGAGCAAACGCAGACCCTATAAAGTAATACTGCGTGGTACCCATTCCATGGGTCCCAAATCTCCAGGTTCAAGGGCATCTTCCTACATCGAAAACATTCATGAGAAACCCAGAAGATGGTACACCGTGTGATCGGGAAAGGTTTCTAAAACGCACCTCATTTCTCATCTCCTTGTGCTTGGGTTCGCCATTCCAGCCGCTATACTAGCAATCTCCCTCCTTGGAGAATCAGCACCTTTAACCTCCTGTTCCGTACATGTTGCAATTAGTCCTGAGGATGAACGGGAAGAGGGGGAACCAATGAGAGACTAGCTCTAGGTGTTGGGACAGCCACAGGTCACTCTATTTTCCCCTCAAGAAGAAGAATTAACCACAGGCTCAGCCTGCCGCCTGGGACCAGAATAGGGCCTGAAGCAATCCTGCGCTTTTGCGGCCAGCTCCCAAGAAAGCGAGTTGAAAAATGGAGCTCAGGGGCACTGCAATTCACAAACCTGCAGACTTATAAATGATGACTCTCGTCCACAAATATATTGATGAAAGGCAACGAAGAGGATTTGAAAGCAAGGCAGAATTGCAGGAAACAGATTTCAGGAGGGAGATTCGAATCGCCTTTAAAGCACAGGAAAAGCGGCAAAACCTCGACAATGATGCCCTTGGCCAAAAAGGGCGTATGCGTTTTTTCCTGAATATATTCAGGAAAAAACGCATACGCCCTTTTTGGCCAACCAAGCAACCTGGAAAGGCAAATCAGCGCTACAAAGAAGTCTCGCTTCCCATCGGTCAAAAGGGCTATGCTGAATAAAGTGTCAAAACCAGAAATGCAGGACAGGCCATGGAGAAACGGGAGCCTGGCTACGCTGATGGGCGGGATGTAAATTGCCAACAGCCACTCTGGAGAAGTGCACGGTGTGTCCTGAAACATCTAAAAAACTCAGCTTAGGGAGTATAGGGCACATCCACTCATGGGCGTATAAATTGGGAAAACTAAAAATCAGCAAGACACAGGCACCCCAAAGTTTAGGGCTGCTCTGTTGACAAGAATCTCCACTTCGTTACACCTTAAATATCCCAGGAAAGAGAAAAATGGATAAAGAAGTTGTGGTCCTTATGTACAATGGAATATCACTCAGCCATGAAATCAACGTCATAAGGCTAGTAGCAGCATGATGATTGGATTTAGGTACGACGATTCTAAGTGAAATAAGTCACACAGAAAAAGACACTTATCATAAGATATGACTTATAGAGGGAATGTAAAAACCGCTACCCTTGAACTGAATTACAAAACAGAATAGAGTCACACGTTTAGAAAACACACTATGGCTGCTTAACGGGAAAGGTGAGGTGGGGTGATGCATACAACAAGGGTTTCAAATTATCTCAGATACCGTTCCATAAACCCAATATGTAATAGACAAGCCCTACTCCTTCCTCAATGAATTGGACTCAACACCCCCAATTCACCGCCCAAGAATATATCTGACTAGTAAGAATCTTGAAACCTATGCATTGATATCTCTCTGTAAGTGAGTCAAGTGGGTGTAAAGCGGCAAAATCACAGCAGTGAAAAGCAGGTAAACCCCATTATAAAAATCAATTACTTTTAAAAACCCGTGAAACAAAGACAGTGAAAGAGAGAGAAATTCTTACAAAATTCGTTCAGCGGCTGTAATGCCACCTGGATTGACCATATCTAGACCCACAGCTGATTGAGACATAAGGGTGGACACTCTTGGCGCTGAGAGGTTTGGTGAGGTTGGGTGAGCAAACGCAGACCCTTTAAAGTAATACTGCGTGGTACCCATCCCATGGGTCCCAAATCTCCAGGTTCAAGGGCATCTTCCTACATCGAAAACATGCATGAGAAACCCAGAAGATGGTACACCGTGTGATCGGGAAAGGTTTCTAAAACGCACCTCATTTCTCATCTCCTTGTGCTCGGGTTCGCCATTCCAGCCGCTTTACTAGCAATCTCCCTCCTTGGAGAATCAACACCTTTAACCCCCTGTTCCGTACAGCTTGCAATTTGTCCTGAGGATGAAAGGGAAGAGGGGGAACCAATGAGAGACTAGCTCTAGGTGTTGGGACAGGCAGAGGTAACTCTATTTTCCCATCAGGAAGAAGAATTAACCACAGGCTCAGCCTGCCGCCTGGGACCAGAATAGGGCCTGAGGCAATCTTGCGCTTTTGCGGCCAGTGCCCAAGAAAGCGACTTGAAAAATGGAGCTCAGGGGCACTGCAATTCACAAACCTGCAGACTTATAAATTATGACTCTCGTCCACAAATATATTGAGGGAAGGCAACGAAGAGGATTTGAAAGCAAGGCAGAATTGCAGGAAACAGATTTCAGGAGGGAGATTCGAATCACCTTTAAAGCACAGGAAAAGCGGCGAAACCTCGACAATGATGCCCTTGGCCAAAAAGGGCGTATGCGTTTTTTCCTGAATATATTCAGGAAAAAACGCATACGCCCTTTTTGGCCAACCAAGCAACCTAGAAATGCAAATCAGCGCTACAAAGAAGTCTCGCTTCCCATCGGTCAAAAGGGCCATGCTGAATAAAGTGTCAAAACCAGAAATGCAGGACAGGCCATGGAGAAACGGGAGCCTGGCTACGCTGATGGGCGGGATGTAAATTGCCAACAGCCACTCTGGAGAAGTGCACGGTGTGTCCTGAAACATCTAAAAAACTGAGCTTAGGGAGCATAGGGCACATCCACTCATGGGCGTATAAATTTGGAAAACTAAAAATCAGCAAGACACAGGCACCCCAAAGTTTAGGGCTGCTCTGTTGACAAGAATCTCCACTTCGTTACACCTTAAATATCCCAGGAAAGAGAAAAATGGATAAAGAAGTTGTGGTCCTTATGTACAATGGAATATCACTCAGCCATGAAATCAACGTCATAAGGCAAGTAGCAGCATGATGAGTGGATTTAGGTACGACGATTCTAAGTGAAATAAGTCACACAGAAAAAGACACTTATCATAAGATATGACTTATAGAGGGAATGTAAAAACCGCTACCCTTGAACTGAATTACAAAACAGAATAGAGTCACACGTTTAGAAAACACACTATGGCTGCTTAACGGGAAAGGTGAGGTGGGGTGATGCATACAGCAAGGGTTTCAAATTAGCTCAGATACCGTTCCATAAACCCAATATGTAATAGACAAGCCCTACTCCTTCCTCAATGAATTGGACTCAACACCCCCTATTCACCGCCCAAGAATATATCTGACTAGTAAGAATCTTGAAACCTATGCATTGATATCTCTCTGTAAGTGAGTCAAGTGGGTGTAAAGCGGCAAAATCACAGCAGTGAAAAGCAGGTAAACCCCATTATAAAAATCAATTACTTTTAAAAACCCGTGAAACAAAGACAGTGAAAGAGAGAGAAATTCTTACAAAATTCGTTCAGCGGCTGTAATGCCACCTGGATTGACCATATCTAGACCCACAGCTGATTGAGACATAAGGGTGGACACTCTTGGCGCTGAGAGGTTTGGTGAGGTTGGGTGAGCAAACGCAGACCCTTTAAAGTAATACTGCGTGGTACCCATCCCATGGGTCCCAAATCTCCAGGTTCAAGGGCATCTTCCTACATCGAATACATGCATGAGAAACCCAGAAGATGGTACACCGTGTGATCGGGAAAGGTTTCTAAAACGCACCTCATTTCTCATCTCCTTGTGCTCGGGTTCGCCATTCCAGCCGCTTTACTAGCAATCTCCCTCCTTGGAGAATCAGCACCTTTAACCTCCTGTTCCGTACAGCTTGCAATTTGTCCTGAGGATGAAAGGGAAGAGGGGGAACCAATGAGAGACTAGCTCTAGGTGTTGGGACAGGCAGAGGTCACTCTATTTTCCCATCAGGAAGAAGAATTAACCACAGGCTCAGCCTGCCGCCTGGGACCAGAATAGGGCCTGAAGCATTCCTGCGCTTTTGCGGCCAGCGCCCAAGAAAGCGAGTTGAAAAATGGAGCTCAGGGGCACTGCAATTCACAAACCTGCAGACTTATAAATGATGACTCTCGTCCACAAATATATTGAGGGAAGGCAACGAAGAGGATTTGAAAGCAAGGCAGAATTGCAGGAAACAGATTTCAGGAGGGAGATTCGAATCGCCTTTAAAGCACAGGAAAAGCGGCGAAACCTCGACAATTATGCCCTTGGCCAAAAAGGGCGTATGCGTTTTTTCCTGAATATATTCAGGAAAAAACGCATACGCCCTTTTTGGCCAACCAAGCAACCTGGAAAGGCAAATCAGCGCTACAAAGAAGTCTCGCTTCCCATCGGTCAAAAGGGCCATGTTGAATAAAGTGTCAAAACCAGAAATGCAGGACAGGCCATGGAGAAACGGGAGCCTTGCTACGCTGATGGGCGGGATGTAAATTGCCAACAGCCACTCTGGAGAAGTGCACGGTGTGTCCTGAAACATCTAAAAAACTGAGCTTAGGGAGCATAGGGCACATCCACTCATGGGCGTATAAATTGGGAAAACTAAAAATCAGCAAGACACAGGCACCCCAAAGTTTAGGGCTGCTCTGTTGACAAGAATCTCCACTTCGTTACACCTTAAATATCCCAGGAAAGAGAAAAATGGATAAAGAAGTTGTGGTCCTTATGTACAATGGAATATCACTCAGCCATGAAATCAACGTCATAAGGCTAGTAGCAGCATGATGAGTGGATTTAGGTACGAAGATTCTAAGTGAAATAAGTCACACAGAAAAAGACACTTATCATAAGATATCACTTATAGAGGGAATGTAAAAACCGCTACCCTTGAACTGAATTACAAAACAGGATAGAGTCACACGTTTAGAAAACACACTATGGCTGCTTAATGGGAAAGGTGAGGTGGGGTGATGCATACAGCAAGGGTTTCAAATTAGCTCAGATACCGTTCCATAAACCCAATATGTAATACACAAGCCCTACTCCTTCCTCAATGAATTGGACTCCACACCCCCTATTCTCCGACCAAGAATATATCTGACTAGTAAGAATCTTGAAACCTATGCATTGATATCTCTCTGTAAGTGAGTCAAGTGGGTGTAAAGCGGCAAAATCACAGCAGTGAAAAGCAGGTAAACCCCATTATAAAAATCAATTACTTTTAAAAACCCGTGAAACAAAGCCAGTGAAAGAGAGAGAAATTCTTACAAAATTCGTTCAGGGGCTGTGATGCCACCTGGATTGACCATATCTAGACCCACAGCTGATTGAGACATAAGGGTGGACACTCTTGGGGCTGAGAGGTTTGGTGAGGTTGGGTGAGCAAACGCAGACCCTATAAAGTAATACTGCGTGGTACCCATTCCATGGGTCCCAAATCTCCAGGTTCAAGGGCATCTTCCTACATCGAAAACATTCATGAGAAATCCAGAAGATGGTACACCGTGTGATCGGGAAAGGTTTCTAAAACGCACCTCATTTCTCATCTCCTTGTGCTCGGGTTCGCCATTTCAGCCGCTTTACTAGCAATCTCCCTCCTTGGAGAATCAGCACCTTTAACCTCCTGTTCCGTACAGGTTGCAATTTGTCCTGAGGATGAACGGGAAGAGGGGGAACCAATGAGAGACTAGCTCTAGGTGTTGGGACAGGCAGAGGTCACTCTATTTTCCCCTCAAGAAGAAGAATTAACCACAGGCTCAGCCTGCCGCCTGGGACCAGAATAGGGCCTGAAGCAATCCTGCGCTCTTGCGGCCAGCTCCCAAGAAAGCGAGTTGAAAAATGGAGCTCAGGGGCACTGCAATTCACAAACCTGCAGACTTATAAATGATGACTCTCGTCCACAAATATATTGATGGAAGGCAACGAAGAGGATTTGAAAGCAAGGCAGAATTGCAGGAAACAGATTTCAGGAGGGAGATTCAAATCGCCTTTAAAGCACAGGAAAAGCGGCAAAACCTCGACAATGATGCCCTTGGCCAAAAAGGGCGTATGCGTTTTTTCCTGAATATATTCAGGAAAAAACGCATACGCCCTTTTTGGCCAACCAAGCAACCTGGAAAGGCAAATCAGCGCTACAAAGAAGTCTCGCTTCCCATCGGTCAAAAGGGCCATGCTGAATAAAGTGTCAAAACCAGAAATGCAAGACAGGCCATGGAGAAACGGGAGCCTGGCTACGCTGATGGGCGGGATGTAAATTGCCAACAGCCACTCTGGAGAAGTGCACGGTGTGTCCTGAAACATCTAAAAAACTCAGCTTAGGGAGCATAGGGCACCTCCACTCATGGGCGTATAAATTGGGAAAACTAAAAATCAGCAAGACACAGGCACCCCAAAGTTTAGGGCTGCTCTGTTGGCAAGAATCTCCACTTCGATACACCTTAAATATCCCAGGAAAGAGAGAAATGGATAAAGAAGTTGTGGTCCTTATGTACAATGGAATATCACTCAGCCATGAAATCAACGTCATAAGGCTAGTAGCAGCATGATGATTGGATTTAGGTTCGACGATTCTAAGTGAAATAAGTCACACAGAAAAAGACACTTATCATAAGATATGACTTATAGAGGGAATGTAAAAACCGCTACCCTTGAACGGAATTACAAAAAAGAATAGAGTCACACGTTTAGAAAACACACTATGGCTGCTTAACGGGAAAGGTGAGGTGGGGTGATGCATACAGCAAGGGTTTCAAATTAGCTCAGATACCGTTCCATAAACCCAATATGTAATAGACAAGCCCTACTCCTTCCTCAATGAATTGGACTCAACACCCCCTATTCACCGCCCAAGAATATATTTGACTAGTAAGAATCTTGAAACCTATGCATTGATATCTCTCTGTAAGTGAGTCAAGTGGGTGTAAAGCGGCAAAATCACAGCAGTGAAAAGCAGGTAAACCCCATTATAAAAATCAATTACTTTTAAAAACCCGTGAAACAAAGACAGTGAAAGAGAGAGAAATTCTTACAAAATTCGTTCAGGGACTGTGATGCCACCTGGATTGACCATATGTAGACCCACAGCTGATTGAGACATGAGGGTGGACACTCTTGGGGCTGAGAGGTTTGGTGAGGTTGGGTGAGCAAACGCAGACCATATAAAGTAATACTGCGTGGTACCCATCCCATGGGTCCCAAATCTCCAGGTTCAAGGGCATCTTCCTACATCGAAAACATTCATGAGAAACCCAGAAGATGGTACACCGTGTGATCGGGAAAGGTTTCTAAAACGCACCTCATTTCTCATCTCCTTGTGCTCGGGTTCGCCATTCCAGCCGCTTTACTAGCAATCTCCCTCCTTGGAGAATCAGCACCTTTAACCTCCTGTTCCGTACAGGTTGCAATTTGTCCTGAGGATGAACGGGAAGAGGGGGAACCAATGAGAGACTAGCTCTAGGTGTTGGGACAGGCACAGGTCACTCTATTTTCCCCTCAAGAAGAAGAATTAACCACAGGCTCAGCCTGCCTCCTGGGACCAGAATAGGGCCTGAAGCAATCCAGCGCTCTTGCGGCCAGCGCCCAAGAAAGCGAGTTGAAAAATGGAGCTCAGGGGCACTGCAATTCACAAACCTGCAGACTTATAAATGATGACTCTCGTCCACAAATATATTGATGGAAGGCAACGAAGAGGATTTGAAAGCAAGGCAGAATTGCAGGAAACAGATTTCAGAAGGGAGATTCGAATCGCCTTTAAAGCACAGGAAAAGCGGCGAAACCTCGACAATGATGCCCTTGGCCAAAAAGGGCGTATGCGTTTTTTCCTGAATATATTCAGGAAAAAACGCATACGCCCTTTTTGGCCAACCAAGCAACCTGGAAAGGCAAATCAGCGCTACAAAGAAGTCTCGCTTCCCATCGGTCAAAAGGGCCATGCTGAATAAAGTGTCAAAACCAGAAATGCAGGACAGGCCATGGAGAAACGGGAGCCTGGCTACGCTGATGGGCGGGATGTAAATTGCCAACAGCCACTCTGGAGAAGTGCACGGTGTGTCCTGAAACATCTAAAAAACTGAGCTTAGGGAGCATAGGGCACATCCACTCATGGACGTATAAATTGGGAAAACTAAAAATCAGCAAGACACAGGCACCCCAAAGTTTAGGGCTGCTCTGTTGACAAGAATCTCCACTTCGTTACACCTTAAATATCCCAGGAAAGAGAAAAATGGATAAAGAAGTTGTGGTCCTTATGTACAATGGAATATCACTCAGCCATGAAATCAACGTCATAAGGCTAGTAGCAGCATGATGAGTGGATTTAGGTACGACGATTCTAAGTGAAATAAGTCACACAGAAAAAGACACTTATCATAAGATATGACTTATAGAGGGAATGTAAAAACCGCTACCCTTGAACTGAATTACAAAACAGAATAGAGTCACACGTTTAGAAAACACACTATGGCTGCGTAACGGGAAAGGTGAGGTGGGGTGATGCATACAACAAGGGTTTCAAATTATCTCAGATACCATTCCATAAACCCAATATGTAATAGACAAGCCCTACTCCTTCCTCAATGAATTGGACTCAACACCCCCAATTCACCGCCCAAGAATATATCTGACTAGTAAGAATCTTGAAACCTATGCATTGATATCTCTCTGTAAGTGAGTCAAGTGGGTGTAAAGCGGCAAAATCACAGCAGTGAAAAGCAGGTAAACCCCATTATAAAAATCAATTACTTTTAAAAACCCGTGAAACAAAGACAGTGAAAGAGAGAGAAATTCTTACAAAATTCGTTCAGCGGCTGTAATGCCACCTGGATTGACCATATCTAGACCCACAGCTGATTGAGACATAAGGGTGGACACTCTTGGCGCTGAGAGGTTTGGTGAGGTTGGGTGAGCAAACGCAGACCCTTTAAAGTAATACTGCGTGGTACCCATCCCATGGGTCCCAAATCTCCAGGTTCAAGGGCATCTTCCTACATCGAAAATATGCATGAGAAACCCAGAAGATGGTACACCGTGTGATCGGGAAAGGTTTCTAAAACGCACCTCATTTCTCATCTCCTTGTGCTCGGGTTCGCCATTTCAGCCGCTTTACTAGCAATCTCCCTCCTTGGAGAATCAGCACCTTTAACCTCCTGTTCCGTACAGGTTGCAATTTGTCCTGAGGATGAACGGGAAGAGGGGGAACCAATGAGAGACTAGCTCTAGGTGTTGGGACAGGCAGAGGTCACTCTATTTTCCCCTCAAGAAGAAGAATTAACCACAGGCTCAGCCTGCCGCCTGGGACCAGAATAGGGCCTGAAGCAATCCTGCGCTCTTGCGGCCAGCTCCCAAGAAAGCGAGTTGAAAAATGGAGCTCAGGGGCACTGCAATTCACAAACCTGCAGACTTATAAATGATGACTCTCGTCCACAAATATATTGATGGAAGGCAACGAAGAGGATTTGAAAGCAAGGCAGAATTGCAGGAAACAGATTTCAGGAGGGAGATTCAAATCGCCTTTAAAGCACAGGAAAAGCGGCAAAACCTCGACAATGATGCCCTTGGCCAAAAAGGGCGTATGCGTTTTTTCCTGAATATATTCAGGAAAAAACGCATACGCCCTTTTTGGCCAACCAAGCAACCTGGAAAGGCAAATCAGCGCTACAAAGAAGTCTCGCTTCCCATCGGTCAAAAGGGCCATGCTGAATAAAGTGTCAAAACCAGAAATGCAAGACAGGCCATGGAGAAACGGGAGCCTGGCTACGCTGATGGGCGGGATGTAAATTGCCAACAGCCACTCTGGAGAAGTGCACGGTGTGTCCTGAAACATCTAAAAAACTCAGCTTAGGGAGCATAGGGCACCTCCACTCATGGGCGTATAAATTGGGAAAACTAAAAATCAGCAAGACACAGGCACCCCAAAGTTTAGGGCTGCTCTGTTGGCAAGAATCTCCACTTCGATACACCTTAAATATCCCAGGAAAGAGAGAAATGGATAAAGAAGTTGTGGTCCTTATGTACAATGGAATATCACTCAGCCATGAAATCAACGTCATAAGGCTAGTAGCAGCATGATGATTGGATTTAGGTTCGACGATTCTAAGTGAAATAAGTCACACAGAAAAAGACACTTATCATAAGATATGACTTATAGAGGGAATGTAAAAACCGCTACCCTTGAACGGAATTACAAAAAAGAATAGAGTCACACGTTTAGAAAACACACTATGGCTGCTTAACGGGAAAGGTGAGGTGGGGTGATGCATACAGCAAGGGTTTCAAATTAGCTCAGATACCGTTCCATAAACCCAATATGTAATAGACAAGCCCTACTCCTTCCTCAATGAATTGGACTCAACACCCCCTATTCACCGCCCAAGAATATATTTGACTAGTAAGAATCTTGAAACCTATGCATTGATATCTCTCTGTAAGTGAGTCAAGTGGGTGTAAAGCGGCAAAATCACAGCAGTGAAAAGCAGGTAAACCCCATTATAAAAATCAATTACTTTTAAAAACCCGTGAAACAAAGACAGTGAAAGAGAGAGAAATTCTTACAAAATTCGTTCAGGGACTGTGATGCCACCTGGATTGACCATATGTAGACCCACAGCTGATTGAGACATAAGGGTGGACACTCTTGGGGCTGAGAGGTTTGGTGAGGTTGGGTGAGCAAACGCAGACCATATAAAGTAATACTGCGTGGTACCCATCCCATGGGTCCCAAATCTCCAGGTTCAAGGGCATCTTCCTACATCGAAAACATTCATGAGAAACCCAGAAGATGGTACACCGTGTGATCGGGAAAGGTTTCTAAAACGCACCTCATTTCTCATCTCCTTGTGCTCGGGTTCGCCATTCCAGCCGCTTTACTAGCAATCTCCCTCCTTGGAGAATCAGCACCTTTAACCTCCTGTTCCGTACAGGTTGCAATTTGTCCTGAGGATGAACGGGAAGAGGGGGAACCAATGAGAGACTAGCTCTAGGTGTTGGGACAGGCACAGGTCACTCTATTTTCCCCTCAAGAAGAAGAATTAACCACAGGCTCAGCCTGCCTCCTGGGACCAGAATAGGGCCTGAAGCAATCCAGCGCTCTTGCGGCCAGCGCCCAAGAAAGCGAGTTGAAAAATGGAGCTCAGGGGCACTGCAATTCACAAACCTGCAGACTTATAAATGATGACTCTCGTCCACAAATATATTGATGGAAGGCAACGAAGAGGATTTGAAAGCAAGGCAGAATTGCAGGAAACAGATTTCAGGAGGGAGATTCGAATCGCCTTTAAAGCACAGGAAAAGCGGCAAAACCTCGACAATGATGCCCTTGGCCAAAAAGGGCGTATGCGTTTTTTCCTGAATAGATTCAGGAAAAAACGCATACGCCCTTTTTGGCCAACCAAGCAACCTGGAAAGGCAAATCAGCGCTACAAAGAAGTCTCGCTTCCCATCGGTCAAGAGGGCCATGCTGAAGAAAGTGTCAAAACCAGAAATGCAGGACAGGCCATGGAGAAATGGGAGCCTGGCTACGCTGATGGGCGGGATGTAAATTGCCAACAGCCACTCTGGAGAAGTGCACGGTGTGTCCTGAAACATCTAAAAAACTCAGCTTAGGGAGCATAGGGCACATCCACTCATGGGCGTATAAATTGGGAAAACTAAAAATCAGCAAGACACAGGCACCCCAAAGTTTACGGCTGCTCTGTTGACAAGAATCTCCACTTCGTTACACCTTAAATATCCCAGGAAAGAGAAAAATGGATAAAGAAGTTGTGGTCCTTATGTAGAATGGAATATCACTCAGCCATGAAATCAACGTCATAAGGCTAGTAGCAGCATGATGAGTGGATTTAGGTACGAAGATTCTAAGTGAAATAAGTCACACAGAAAAAGAAACTTATCATAAGATATGACTTATAGAGGGAATGTAAAAACCGCTACGCTTGAACTGAATTACAAAACAGAATAGAGTCACACGTTTAGAAAACACACTATGGCTGCTTAATGGGAAAGGCGAGGTGGGGTGATGCATACAACAAGGGTTTCAAATTAGCTCAGATACCGTTCCATAAAGCCAATATGTAATAGACAAGCCCTACTCCTTCCTCAAAGAATTGGACTCAACACCCCCTATTCACCGCCCAAGAATATATCTGACTAGTAAGAATCTTGAAACCTATGCATTGATATCTCTCTGTAAGTGAGTCAAGTGGGTGTAAAGCGGCAAAATCACAGCAGTGAAAAGCAGGTAAACCCCATTATAAAAATCAATTACTTTTAAAAACCCGTGAAACAAAGACAGTGAAAGAGAGAGAAATTCTTACAAAATTCGTTCAGGGGCTGTGATGCCACCTGGATTGACCATATCTAGACCCACAGCTGATTGAGACATAAGGGTGGACACTCTTGGGGCTGAGAGGTTTGGTGAGGTTGGGTGAGCAAACGCAGACCCTATAAAGTAATACTGCGTGGTACCCATCCCATGGGTCCCAAATCTCCAGGTTCAAGGGCATCTTCCTACATCGAAGACATTCATGAGAAACCCAGAATATGGTACACCGTGTGATCGGGAAAGGTTTCTAAAACGCACCTCATTTCTCATCTCCTTGTGCTTGGGTTCGCCATTCCAGCCGCTTTAGTAGCATTCTCCCTCCTTGGAGAATCAGCACCTTTAACCTCCTGTTCCTTACAGGTGGCAATTTGTCCTGAGGATGAACGGGAAGAGGGGGAACCAATGAGAGACTAGCTCTAGGTGTTGGGACAGGCACAGGTCACTCTATTTTCCCCTCAAGAAGAAGAATTAACCACAGGCTCAGCCTGCCGCCTGGGACCAGAATAGGGCCTGAAGCAATCCTGCGCTCTTGCGGCCAGCTCCCAAGAAAGCGAGTTGAAAAATGGAGCTCAGGGGCACTGCAATTCACAAACCTGCAGACTTATAAATGATGACTCTCGTCCACAAATATATTGATGGAAGGCAACGAAGAGGATTTGAAAGCAAGGCAGAATTGCAGGAAACCGATTACAGGAGGGAGATTCGAATCGCCTTTAAAGCACAGGAAAAGCGGCAAAACCTCGACAATGATGCCCTTGGCCAAAAAGGGCGTATGCGTTTTTTCCTGAATATATTCAGGAAAAAACGCATACGCCCTTTTTAGCCAACCAAGCAACCTGGAAAGGCAAATCAGCGCTACAAAGAAGTCTCGCTTCCCATCGGTCAAAAGGGCCATGCTGAATAAAGTATCAAAACCAGAAATGCAAGACAGGCATTGGAGAAACGGAAGCCTGGCTACGCTGATGGGCGGGATGTAAATTGCCAACAGCCACTCTGGAGAAGTGCACGGTGTGTCCTGAAACATCTAAAAAACTGAGCTTAGGGAGCATAGGGCACCTCCACTCATGGGCGTATAAATTGGGAAAACTAAAAATCAGCAAGACACAGGCACCCCAAAGTTTAGGGCTGCTCTGTTGACAAGAATCTCCACTTCGTTACACCTTAAATATCCCAGGAAAGAGAGAAATGGATAAAGAAGTTGTGGTCCTTATGTACAATAGACTATCACTCAGCCATGAAATCAACGTCATAAGGCTAGTAGCAGCATGATGATTGGATTTAGGTACGACGATTCTAAGTGAAATAAGTCACACAGAAAAAGACACTTATCATAAGATATGACTTATAGAAGGAATGTAAAAACCGCTACCCTTGAACTGAATTACAAAACAGAATAGAGTCACACGTTTAGAAAACACACTATGGCTGCTTAACGGGAAAGGTGAGGTGGGGTGATGCATACAACAAGGGTTTCAAATTATCTCAGATACCGTTCCATAAACCCAATATGTAATAGACAAGCCCTACTCCTTCCTCAATGAATTGGAGTCAACACCCCCAATTCACCGCCCAAGAATATATCTGACTAGTAAGAATCTTGAAACCTATGCATTGATATCTCTCTGTAAGTGAGTCAAGTGGGTGTAAAGCGGCAAAATCACAGCAGTGAAAAGCAGGTAAACCCCATTATAAAAATCAATTACTTTTAAAAACCCGTGAAACAAAGACAGTGAAAGAGAGAGAAATTCTTACAAAATTCGTTCAGCGGCTGTAATGCCACCTGGATTGACCATATCTAGACCCACAGCTGATTGAGACATAAGGGTGGACACTCTTGGCGCTGAGAGGTTTGGTGAGGTTGGGTGAGCAAACGCAGACCCTTTAAAGTAATACTGCGTGGTACCCATCCCATGGGTCCCAAATCTCCAGGTTCAAGGGCATCTTCTTACATCGAAAACATGCATGAGAAACCCAGAAGATGGTACACCGTGTGATCGGGAAAGGTTTCTAAAACGCACCTCATTTCTCATCTCCTTGTGCTCGGGTTCGCCATTCCAGCCGCTTTACTAGCAATCTCCCTCCTTGGAGAATCAGCACCTTTAACCTCCTGTTCCGTACAGGTTGCAATTTGTCCTGAGGATGAACGGGAAGAGGGGGAACCAATGAGAGACTAGCTCTAGGTGTTGGGACAGGCAGAGGTCACTCTATTTTCCCCTCAAGAAGAAGAATTAACCACAGGCTCAGCCTGCCGCCTGGGACCAGAATAGGGCCTGAAGCAATCCTGCGCTCTTGCGGCCAGCTCCCAAGAAAGCGAGTTGAAAAATGGAGCTCAGGGGCACTGCAATTCACAAACCTGCAGACTTATAAATGATGACTCTCGTCCACAAATATATTGATGGAAGGCAACGAAGAGGATTTGAAAGCAAGGCAGAATTGCAGGAAACAGATTTCAGGAGGGAGATTCAAATCGCCTTTAAAGCACAGGAAAAGCGGCAAAACCTCGACAATGATGCCCTTGGCCAAAAAGGGCGTATGCGTTTTTTCCTGAATATATTCAGGAAAAAACGCATACGCCCTTTTTGGCCAACCAAGCAACCTGGAAAGGCAAATCAGCGCTACAAAAAAGTCTCGCTTCCCATCGGTCAAAAGGGCCATGCTGAATAAAGTGTCAAAACCAGAAATGCAAGACAGGCCATGGAGAAACGGGAGCCTGGCTACGCTGATGGGCGGGATGTAAATTGCCAACAGCCACTCTGGAGAAGTGCACGGTGTGTCCTGAAACATCTAAAAAACTCAGCTTAGGGAGCATAGGGCACCTCCACTCATGGGCGTATAAATTGGGAAAACTAAAAATCAGCAAGACACAGGCACCCCAAAGTTTAGGGCTGCTCTGTTGACAAGAATCTCCACTTCGATACACCTTAAATATCCCAGGAAAGAGAGAAATGGATAAAGAAGTTGTGGTCCTTATGTTGAATGGAATATCACTCAGCCATGAAATCAACGTCATAAGGCTAGTAGCAGCATGATGAGTGGATTTAGGTACGAAGATTCTAAGTGAAATAAGTCACACAGAAAAAGACACTTATCATACGATATGACTTATAGAGGGAATGTAAAAACCGCTACCCTTGAACTGAATTACAAAACAGAATAGAGTCACACGTTTAGAAAACACACTATGGCTGCTTAATGGGAAAGGTGAGGTGGGGTGATGCATACAACAAGGGTTTCAAATTAGCTCAGATACCGTTCCATAAAGCCAATATGTAATAGACAAGCCCTACACCTTCCTCAAAGAATTGGACTCAACACCCCCTATTCACCGCCCAAGAATATATCTGACTAGTAAGAATCTTGAAACCTATGCATTGATATCTCTCTGTAAGTGAGTCAAGTGGGTGTAAAGCGGCAAAATCACAGCAGTGAAAAGCAGGTAAACCCCATTATAAAAATCAATTACTTTTAAAAACCCGTGAAACAAAGACAGTGAAAGAGAGAGAAATTCTTACAAAATTCGTTCAGGGGCTGTGATGCCACCTGGATTGACCATATCTAGACCCACAGCTGATTGAGACATAAGGGTGGACACTCTTGGGGCTGAGAGGTTTGGTGAGGTTGGGTGAGCAAACGCAGACCCTATAAAGTAATACTGCGTGGTACCCATCCCATGGGTCCCAAATCTCCAGGTTCAAGGGCATCTTCCTACATCGAAGACATTCATGAGAAACCCAGAATATGGTACACCGTGTGATCGGGAAAGGTTTCTAAAACGCACCTCATTTCTCATCTCCTTGTGCTTGGGTTCGCCATTCCAGCCGCTTTACTAGCATTCTCCCTCCTTGGAGAATCAGCACCTTTAACCTCCTGTTCCTTACAGGTGGCAATTTGTCATGAGGATGAACGGGAAGAGGGGGAACCAATGAGAGACTAGCTCTAGGTGTTGGGACAGGCACAGGTCACTCTATTTTCCCCTCAAGAAGAAGAATTAACCACAGGCTCAGCCTGCCGCCTGGGACCAGAATAGGGCCTGAAGCAATCCTGCGCTCTTGCGGCCAGCTCCCAAGAAAGCGAGTTGAAAAATGGAGCTCAGGGGCACTGCAATTCACAAACCTGCAGACTTATAAATGATGACTCTCGTCCACAAATATATTGATGGAAGGCAACGAAGAGGATTTGAAAGCAAGGCAGAATTGCAGGAAACAGATTACAGGAGGGAGATTCGAATCGCCTTTAAAGCACAGGAAAAGCGGCAAAACCTCGACAATGATGCCCTTGGCCAAAAAGGGCGTATGCGTTTTTTCCTGAATATATTCAGGAAAAAACGCATACGCCCTTTTTAGCCAACCAAGCAACCTGGAAAGGCAAATCAGCGCTACAAAGAAGTCTCGCTTCCCATCGGTCAAAAGGGCCATGCTGAATAAAGTATCAAAACCAGAAATGCAAGACAGGCATTGGAGAAACGGAAGCCTGGCTACGCTGATGGGCGGGATGTAAATTGCCAAGAGCCACTCTGGAGAAGTGCACGGTGTGTCCTGAAACATCTAAAAAACTGAGCTTAGGGAGCATAGGGCACCTCCACTCATGGGCGTATAAATTGGGAAAACTAAAAATCAGCAAGACACAGGCACCCCAAAGTTTAGGGCTGCTCTGTTGACAAGAATCTCCACTTCGTTACACCTTAAATATCCCAGGAAAGAGAGAAATGGATAAAGAAGTTGTGGTCCTTATGTACAATAGACTATCACTCAGCCATGAAATCAACGTCATAAGGCTAGTAGCAGCATGATGATTGGATTTAGGTACGACGATTCTAAGTGAAATAAGTGACACAGAAAAAGACACTTATCATAAGATATGACTTATAGAAGGAATGTAAAAACCGCTACCCTTGAACTGAATTACAAAACAGAATAGAGTCACACGTTTAGAAAACACACTATGGCTGCTTAACGGGAAAGGTGAGGTGGGGTGATGCATACAACAAGGGTTTCAAATTATCTCAGATACCGTTCCATAAACCCAATATGTAATATACAAGCCCTACTCCTTCCTCAATGAATTGGACTCAACACCCCCAATTCACCGCCCAAGAATATATCTGACTAGTAAGAATCTTGAAACCTATGCATTGATATCTCTCTGTAAGTGAGTCAAGTGGGTGTAAAGCGGCAAAATCACAGCAGTGAAAAGCAGGTAAACCCCATTATAAAAATCAATTACTTTTAAAAACCCGTGAAACAAAGACAGTGAAAGAGAGAGAAATTCTTACAAAATTCGTTCAGCGGCTGTAATGCCACCTGGATTGACCATATCTAGACCCACAGCTGATTGAGACATAAGGGTGGACACTCTTGGCGCTGAGAGGTTTGGTGAGGTTGGGTGAGCAAACGCAGACCCTTTAAAGTAATACTGCGTGGTACCCATCCCATGGGTCCCAAATCTCCAGGTTCAAGGGCATCTTCCTACATCGAAAACATGCATGAGAAACCCAGAAGATGGTACACCGTGTGATCGGGAAAGGTTTCTAAAACGCACCTCATTTCTCATCTCCTTGTGCTCGGGTTCGCCATTCCAGCCGCTTTACTAGCAATCTCCCTCCTTGGAGAATCAGCACCTTTAACCTCCTGTTCCGTACAGGTTGCAATTTGTCCTGAGGATGAACGGGAAGAGGGGGAACCAATGAGAGACTAGCTCTAGGTGTTGGGACAGGCAGAGGTCACTCTATTTTCCCCTCAAGAAGAAGAATTAACCACAGGCTCAGCCTGCCGCCTGGGACCAGAATAGGGCCTGAAGCAATCCTGCGCTCTTGCGGCCAGCTCCCAAGAAAGCGAGTTGAAAAATGGAGCTCAGGGGCACTGCAATTCACAAACCTGCAGACTTATAAATGATGACTCTCGTCCACAAATATATTGATGGAAGGCAACGAAGAGGATTTGAAAGCAAGGCAGAATTGCAGGAAACAGATTTCAGGAGGGAGATTCAAATCGCCTTTAAAGCACAGGAAAAGCGGCAAAACCTCGACAATGATGCCCTTGGCCAAAAAGGGCGTATGCGTTTTTTCCTGAATATATTCAGGAAAAAACGCATACGCCCTTTTTGGCCAACCAAGCAACCTGGAAAGGCAAATCAGCGCTACAAAAAAGTCTCGCTTCCCATCGGTCAAAAGGGCCATGCTGAATAAAGTGTCAAAACCAGAAATGCAAGACAGGCCATGGAGAAACGGGAGCCTGGCTACGCTGATGGGCGGGATGTAAATTGCCAACAGCCACTCTGGAGAAGTGCACGGTGTGTCCTGAAACATCTAAAAAACTCAGCTTAGGGAGCATAGGGCACCTCCACTCATGGGCGTATAAATTGGGAAAACTAAAAATCAGCAAGACACAGGCACCCCAAAGTTTAGGGCTGCTCTGTTGACAAGAATCTCCACTTCGATACACCTTAAATATCCCAGGAAAGAGAGAAATGGATAAAGAAGTTGTGGTCCTTATGTACAATGGAATATCATTCAGCCATGAAATCAACGTCATAAGGCTAGTAGCAGCATGATGATTGGATTTAGGTACGACGATTCTAAGTGAAATAAGTCACACAGAAAAAGACACTTATCATAAGATATGACTTATAGAGGGAATGTAAAAACCGCTACCCTTGAACGGAATTACAAAACAGAATAGAGTCACACGTTTAGAAAACACACTATGGCTGCTTAACGGGAAAGGTGAGGTGGGGTGATGCATACAACAAGGGTTTCAAATTAGCTCAGATACCGTTCCATAAACCCAATATGTAATAGACAAGCCCTACTCCTTCCTCAATGAATTGGACTCAACACCCCCAATTCACCGCCCAAGAATATATCTGACTAGTAAGAATCTTGAAACCTATGCATTCATATCTCTCTGTAAGTGAGTCAAGTGTGTGTAAAGCGGCAAAATCACAGCAGTGAAAAGCAGGTAAACCCCATTATAAAAATCAATTACTTTTAAAAACCCGTGAAACAAAGACAGTGAAAGAGAGAGAAATTCTTACAAAATTCGTTCAGCGGCTGTAATGCCACGTGGATTGACCATATCTAGACCCACAGCTGATTGAGACATAAGGGTGGACACTCTTGGGGCTGAGAGGTTTGGTGAGGTTGGGTGAGCAAACGCAGACCCTTTAAAGTAATACTGCGTGGTACCCATCCCATGGGTCCCAAATCTCCAGGTTCAAGGGCATCTTCCTACATCGAAAACATGCATGAGAAACCCAGAAGATGGTACACCGTGTGATCGGGAAAGGTTTCTAAAACGCACCTCATTTCTCATCTCCTTGTGCTCGGGTTCGCCATTCCAGCCGCTTTACTAGCAATCTCCCTCCTTGGAGAATCAGCACCTTTAACCTCCTGTTCCGTACAGCTTGCAATTTGTCCTGAGGATGAACGGGAAGAGGGGGAACCAATGAGAGACTAGCTCTAGGTGTTGGGACAGGCAGAGGTCACTCTATTTTCCCCTCAAGAAGAAGAATTAACCACAGGCTCAGCCTGCCGCCTGGGACCAGAATAGGGCCTGAAGCAATCCTGCGCTCTTGCGGCCAGCTCCCAAGAAAGCGAGTTGAAAAATGGAGCTCAGGGGCACTGCAATTCACAAACCTGCAGACTTATAAATGATGACTCTCGTCCACAAATATATTGATGGAAGGCAACGAAGAGGATTTGAAAGCAAGGCAGAATTGCAGGAAACAGATTTCAGGAGGGAGATTCAAATCGCCTTTAAAGCACAGGAAAAGCGGCAAAACCTCGACAATGATGCCCTTGGCCAAAAAGGGCGTATGCGTTTTTTCCTGAATATATTCAGGAAAAAACGCATACGCCCTTTTTGGCCAACCAAGCAACCTGGAAAGGCAAATCAGCGCTACAAAAAAGTCTCGCTTCCCATCGGTCAAAAGGGCCATGCTGAATAAAGTGTCAAAACCAGAAATGCAAGACAGGCCATGGAGAAACGGGAGCCTGGCTACGCTGATGGGCGGGATGTAAATTGCCAACAGCCACTCTGGAGAAGTGCACGGTGTGTCCTGAAACATCTAAAAAACTCAGCTTAGGGAGCATAGGGCACCTCCACTCATGGGCGTATAAATTGGGAAAACTAAAAATCAGCAAGACACAGGCACCCCAAAGTTTAGGGCTGCTCTGTTGACAAGAATCTCCACTTCGATACACCTTAAATATCCCAGGAAAGAGAGAAATGGATAAAGAAGTTGTGGTCCTTATGTTGAATGGAATATCACTCAGCCATGAAATCAACGTCATAAGGCTAGTAGCAGCATGATGAGTGGATTTAGGTACGAAGATTCTAAGTGAAATAAGTCACACAGAAAAAGACACTTATCATACGATATGACTTATAGAGGGAATGTAAAAACCGCTACCCTTGAACTGAATTACAAAACAGAATAGAGTCACACGTTTAGAAAACACACTATGGCTGCTTAATGGGAAAGGTGAGGTGGGGTGATGCATACAACAAGGGTTTCAAATTAGCTCAGATACCGTTCCATAAAGCCAATATGTAATAGACAAGCCCTACACCTTCCTCAAAGAATTGGACTCAACACCCCCTATTCACCGCCCAAGAATATATCTGACTAGTAAGAATCTTGAAACCTATGCATTGATATCTCTCTGTAAGTGAGTCAAGTGGGTGTAAAGCGGCAAAATCACAGCAGTGAAAAGCAGGTAAACCCCATTATAAAAATCAATTACTTTTAAAAACCCGTGAAACAAAGACAGTGAAAGAGAGAGAAATTCTTACAAAATTCGTTCAGGGGCTGTGATGCCACCTGGATTGACCATATCTAGACCCACAGCTGATTGAGACATAAGGGTGGACACTCTTGGGGCTGAGAGGTTTGGTGAGGTTGGGTGAGCAAACGCAGACCCTATAAAGTAATACTGCGTGGTACCCATCCCATGGGTCCCAAATCTCCAGGTTCAAGGGCATCTTCCTACATCGAAGACATTCATGAGAAACCCAGAATATGGTACACCGTGTGATCGGGAAAGGTTTCTAAAACGCACCTCATTTCTCATCTCCTTGTGCTTGGGTTCGCCATTCCAGCCGCTTTACTAGCATTCTCCCTCCTTGGAGAATCAGCACCTTTAACCTCCTGTTCCTTACAGGTGGCAATTTGTCCTGAGGATGAACGGGAAGAGGGGGAACCAATGAGAGACTAGCTCTAGGTGTTGGGACAGGCACAGGTCACTCTATTTTCCCCTCAAGAAGAAGAATTAACCACAGGCTCAGCCTGCCGCCTGGGACCAGAATAGGGCCTGAAGCAATCCTGCGCTCTTGCGGCCAGCTCCCAAGAAAGCGAGTTGAAAAATGGAGCTCAGGGGCACTGCAATTCACAAACCTGCAGACTTATAAATGATGACTCTCGTCCACAAATATATTGATGGAAGGCAACGAAGAGGATTTGAAAGCAAGGCAGAATTGCAGGAAACAGATTACAGGAGGGAGATTCGAATCGCCTTTAAAGCACAGGAAAAGCGGCAAAACCTCGACAATGATGCCCTTGGCCAAAAAGGGCGTATGCGTTTTTTCCTGAATATATTCAGGAAAAAACGCATACGCCCTTTTTAGCCAACCAAGCAACCTGGAAAGGCAAATCAGCGCTACAAAGAAGTCTCGCTTCCCATCGGTCAAAAGGGCCATGCTGAATAAAGTATCAAAACCAGAAATGCAAGACAGGCATTGGAGAAACGGAAGCCTGGCTACGCTGATGGGCGGGATGTAAATTGCCAAGAGCCACTCTGGAGAAGTGCACGGTGTGTCCTGAAACATCTAAAAAACTGAGCTTAGGGAGCATAGGGCACCTCCACTCATGGGCGTATAAATTGGGAAAACTAAAAATCAGCAAGACACAGGCACCCCAAAGTTTAGGGCTGCTCTGTTGACAAGAATCTCCACTTCGTTACACCTTAAATATCCCAGGAAAGAGAGAAATGGATAAAGAAGTTGTGGTCCTTATGTACAATAGACTATCACTCAGCCATGAAATCAACGTCATAAGGCTAGTAGCAGCATGATGATTGGATTTAGGTACGACGATTCTAAGTGAAATAAGTGACACAGAAAAAGACACTTATCATAAGATATGACTTATAGAAGGAATGTAAAAACCGCTACCCTTGAACTGAATTACAAAACAGAATAGAGTCACACGTTTAGAAAACACACTATGGCTGCTTAACGGGAAAGGTGAGGTGGGGTGATGCATACAACAAGGGTTTCAAATTATCTCAGATACCGTTCCATAAACCCAATATGTAATATACAAGCCCTACTCCTTCCTCAATGAATTGGACTCAACACCCCCAATTCACCGCCCAAGAATATATCTGACTAGTAAGAATCTTGAAACCTATGCATTGATATCTCTCTGTAAGTGAGTCAAGTGGGTGTAAAGCGGCAAAATCACAGCAGTGAAAAGCAGGTAAACCCCATTATAAAAATCAATTACTTTTAAAAACCCGTGAAACAAAGACAGTGAAAGAGAGAGAAATTCTTACAAAATTCGTTCAGCGGCTGTAATGCCACCTGGATTGACCATATCTAGACCCACAGCTGATTGAGACATAAGGGTGGACACTCTTGGCGCTGAGAGGTTTGGTGAGGTTGGGTGAGCAAACGCAGACCCTTTAAAGTAATACTGCGTGGTACCCATCCCATGGGTCCCAAATCTCCAGGTTCAAGGGCATCTTCCTACATCGAAAACATGCATGAGAAACCCAGAAGATGGTACACCGTGTGATCGGGAAAGGTTTCTAAAACGCACCTCATTTCTCATCTCCTTGTGCTCGGGTTCGCCATTCCAGCCGCTTTACTAGCAATCTCCCTCCTTGGAGAATCAGCACCTTTAACCTCCTGTTCCGTACAGGTTGCAATTTGTCCTGAGGATGAACGGGAAGAGGGGGAACCAATGAGAGACTAGCTCTAGGTGTTGGGACAGGCAGAGGTCACTCTATTTTCCCCTCAAGAAGAAGAATTAACCACAGGCTCAGCCTGCCGCCTGGGACCAGAATAGGGCCTGAAGCAATCCTGCGCTCTTGCGGCCAGCTCCCAAGAAAGCGAGTTGAAAAATGGAGCTCAGGGGCACTGCAATTCACAAACCTGCAGACTTATAAATGATGACTCTCGTCCACAAATATATTGATGGAAGGCAACGAAGAGGATTTGAAAGCAAGGCAGAATTGCAGGAAACAGATTTCAGGAGGGAGATTCAAATCGCCTTTAAAGCACAGGAAAAGCGGCAAAACCTCGACAATGATGCCCTTGGCCAAAAAGGGCGTATGCGTTTTTTCCTGAATATATTCAGGAAAAAACGCATACGCCCTTTTTGGCCAACCAAGCAACCTGGAAAGGCAAATCAGCGCTACAAAAAAGTCTCGCTTCCCATCGGTCAAAAGGGCCATGCTGAATAAAGTGTCAAAACCAGAAATGCAAGACAGGCCATGGAGAAACGGGAGCCTGGCTACGCTGATGGGCGGGATGTAAATTGCCAACAGCCACTCTGGAGAAGTGCACGGTGTGTCCTGAAACATCTAAAAAACTCAGCTTAGGGAGCATAGGGCACCTCCACTCATGGGCGTATAAATTGGGAAAACTAAAAATCAGCAAGACACAGGCACCCCAAAGTTTAGGGCTGCTCTGTTGACAAGAATCTCCACTTCGATACACCTTAAATATCCCAGGAAAGAGAGAAATGGATAAAGAAGTTGTGGTCCTTATGTACAATGGAATATCATTCAGCCATGAAATCAACGTCATAAGGCTAGTAGCAGCATGATGATTGGATTTAGGTACGACGATTCTAAGTGAAATAAGTCACACAGAAAAAGACACTTATCATAAGATATGACTTATAGAGGGAATGTAAAAACCGCTACCCTTGAACGGAATTACAAAACAGAATAGAGTCACACGTTTAGAAAACACACTATGGCTGCTTAACGGGAAAGGTGAGGTGGGGTGATGCATACAACAAGGGTTTCAAATTAGCTCAGATACCGTTCCATAAACCCAATATGTAATAGACAAGCCCTACTCCTTCCTCAATGAATTGGACTCAACACCCCCAATTCACCGCCCAAGAATATATCTGACTAGTAAGAATCTTGAAACCTATGCATTCATATCTCTCTGTAAGTGAGTCAAGTGTGTGTAAAGCGGCAAAATCACAGCAGTGAAAAGCAGGTAAACCCCATTATAAAAATCAATTACTTTTAAAAACCCGTGAAACAAAGACAGTGAAAGAGAGAGAAATTCTTACAAAATTCGTTCAGCGGCTGTAATGCCACGTGGATTGACCATATCTAGACCCACAGCTGATTGAGACATAAGGGTGGACACTCTTGGGGCTGAGAGGTTTGGTGAGGTTGGGTGAGCAAACGCAGACCCTTTAAAGTAATACTGCGTGGTACCCATCCCATGGGTCCCAAATCTCCAGGTTCAAGGGCATCTTCCTACATCGAAAACATGCATGAGAAACCCAGAAGATGGTACACCGTGTGATCGGGAAAGGTTTCTAAAACGCACCTCATTTCTCATCTCCTTGTGCTCGGGTTCGCCATTCCAGCCGCTTTACTAGCAATCTCCCTCCTTGGAGAATCAGCACCTTTAACCTCCTGTTCCGTACAGGTTGCAATTTGTCCTGAGGATGAACGGGAAGAGGGGGAACCAATGAGAGACTAGCTCTAGGTGTTGGGACAGGCAGAGGTCACTCTATTTTCCCCTCAAGAAGAAGAATTAACCACAGGCTCAGCCTGCCGCCTGGGACCAGAATAGGGCCTGAAGCAATCCTGCGCTCTTGCGGCCAGCTCCCAAGAAAGCGAGTTGAAAAATGGAGCTCAGGGGCACTGCAATTCACAAACCTGCAGACTTATAAATGATGACTCTCGTCCACAAATATATTGATGGAAGGCAACGAAGAGGATTTGAAAGCAAGGCAGAATTGCAGGAAACAGATTTCAGGAGGGAGATTCAAATCGCCTTTAAAGCACAGGAAAAGCGGCAAAACCTCGACAATGATGCCCTTGGCCAAAAAGGGCGTATGCGTTTTTTCCTGAATATATTCAGGAAAAAACGCATACGCCCTTTTTGGCCAACCAAGCAACCTGGAAAGGCAAATCAGCGCTACAAAAAAGTCTCGCTTCCCATCGGTCAAAAGGGCCATGCTGAATAAAGTGTCAAAACCAGAAATGCAAGACAGGCCATGGAGAAACGGGAGCCTGGCTACGCTGATGGGCGGGATGTAAATTGCCAACAGCCACTCTGGAGAAGTGCACGGTGTGTCCTGAAACATCTAAAAAACTCAGCTTAGGGAGCATAGGGCACCTCCACTCATGGGCGTATAAATTGGGAAAACTAAAAATCAGCAAGACACAGGCACCCCAAAGTTTAGGGCTGCTCTGTTGACAAGAATCTCCACTTCGATACACCTTAAATATCCCAGGAAAGAGAGAAATGGATAAAGAAGTTGTGGTCCTTATGTACAATGGAATATCATTCAGCCATGAAATCAACGTCATAAGGCTAGTAGCAGCATGATGATTGGATTTAGGTACGACGATTCTAAGTGAAATAAGTCACACAGAAAAAGACACTTATCATAAGATATGACTTATAGAGGGAATGTAAAAACCGCTACCCTTGAACGGAATTACAAAACAGAATAGAGTCACACGTTTAGAAAACACACTATGGCTGCTTAACGGGAAAGGTGAGGTGGGGTGATGCATACAACAAGGGTTTCAAATTAGCTCAGATACCGTTCCATAAACCCAATATGTAATAGACAAGCCCTACTCCTTCCTCAATGAATTGGACTCAACACCCCCAATTCACCGCCCAAGAATATATCTGACTAGTAAGAATCTTGAAACCTATGCATTCATATCTCTCTGTAAGTGAGTCAAGTGTGTGTAAAGCGGCAAAATCACAGCAGTGAAAAGCAGGTAAACCCCATTATAAAAATCAATTACTTTTAAAAACCCGTGAAACAAAGACAGTGAAAGAGAGAGAAATTCTTACAAAATTCGTTCAGCGGCTGTAATGCCACGTGGATTGACCATATCTAGACCCACAGCTGATTGAGACATAAGGGTGGACACTCTTGGGGCTGAGAGGTTTGGTGAGGTTGGGTGAGCAAACGCAGACCCTTTAAAGTAATACTGCGTGGTACCCATCCCATGGGTCCCAAATCTCCAGGTTCAAGGGCATCTTCCTACATCGAAAACATGCATGAGAAACCCAGAAGATGGTACACCGTGTGATCGGGAAAGGTTTCTAAAACGCACCTCATTTCTCATCTCCTTGTGCTCGGGTTGGCCATTCCAGCCGCTTTACTAGCAATCTCCCTCCTTGGAGAATCAGCACCTTTAACCTCCTGTTCCGTACAGGTTGCAATTTGTCCTGAGGATGAACGGGAAGAGGGGGAACCAATGAGAGACTAGCTCTAGGTGTTGGGACAGGCAGAGGTCACTCTATTTTCCCCTCAAGAAGAAGAATTAACCACAGGCTCAGCCTGCCGCCTGGGACCAGAATAGGGCCTGAAGCAATCCTGCGCTCTTGCGGCCAGCTCCCAAGAAAGCGAGTTCAAAAATGGAGCTCAGGGGCACTGCAATTCACAAACCTGCAGACTTATAAATGATGACTCTCGTCCACAAATATATTGATGGAAGGCAACGAAGAGGATTTGAAAGCAAGGCAGAATTGCAGGAAACAGATTTCAGGAGGGAGATTCAAATCGCCTTTAAAGCACAGGAAAAGCGGCAAATCCTCGACAATGATGCCCTTGGCCAAAAAGGGCGTATGCGTTTTTTCCTGAATATATTCAGGAAAAAACGCATACGCCCTTTTTGGCCAACCAAGCAACCTGGAAAGGCAAATCAGCGCTACAAAAAAGTCTCGCTTCCCATCGGTCAAAAGGGCCATGCTGAATAAAGTGTCAAAACCAGAAATGCAAGACAGGCCATGGAGAAACGGGAGCCTGGCTACGCTGATGGGCGGGATGTAAATTGCCAACAGCCACTCTGGAGAAGTGCACGGTGTGTCCTGAAACATCTAAAAAACTCAGCTTAGGGAGCATAGGGCACCTCCACTCATGGGCGTATAAATTGGGAAAACTAAAAATCAGCAAGACACAGGCACCCCAAAGTTTAGGGCTGCTCTGTTGACAAGAATCTCCACTTCGATACACCTTAAATATCCCAGGAAAGAGAGAAATGGATAAAGAAGTTGTGGTCCTTATGTACAATGGAATATCATTCAGCCATGAAATCAACGTCATAAGGCTAGTAGCAGCATGATGATTGGATTTAGGTACGACGATTCTAAGTGAAATAAGTCACACAGAAAAAGACACTTATCATAAGATATGACTTATAGAGGGAATGTAAAAACCGCTACCCTTGAACTGAATTACAAAACAGAATAGAGTCACACGTTTAGAAAACACACTATGGCTGCTTAACGGGAAAGGTGAGGTGGGGTGATGCATACAACAAGGGTTTCAAATTAGCTCAGATACCGTTCCATAAACCCAATATGTAATAGACAAGCCCTACTCCTTCCTCAATGAATTGGACTCAACACCCCCAATTCACCGCCCAAGAATATATCTGACTAGTAAGAATCTTGAAACCTATGCATTGATATCTCTCTGTAAGTGAGTCAAGTGGGTGTAAAGCGGCAAAATCACAGCAGTGAAAAGCAGGTAAACCCCATTATAAAAATCAATTACTTTTAAAAACCCGTGAAACAAAGACAGTGAAAGAGAGAGAAATTCTTACAAAATTCGTTAAGGGGCTGTGATGCCACCTGGATTGACCATATCTAGACCCACAGCTGATTGAGACATAAGGGTGGACACTCTTGGGGCTGAGAGGTTTGGTGAGGTTGGGTGAGCAAACGCAGACCCTATAAAGTAATACTGCGTGGTACCCATTCCATGGGTCCCAAATCTCCAGGTTCAAGGGCATCTTCCTACATCGAAAACATTCATGAGAAACCCAGAAGATGGTACACCGTGTGATCGGGAAAGGTTTCTAAAACGCACCTCATTTCTCATCTCCTTGTGCTTGGGTTCGCCATTCCAGCCGCTTTACTAGCAATCTCCCTCCTTGGAGAATCAGCACCTTTAACCTCCTGTTCCGTACAGGTTGCAATTAGTCCTGAGGATGAACGGGAAGAGGGGGAACCAATGAGAGACTAGCTCCAGGTGTTGGGACAGGCACAGGTCACTCTATTTTCCCCTCAAGAAGAAGAATTAACCACAGGCTCAGCCTGCCGCCTGGGACCAGAATAGGGCCTGAAGCAATCCTGCGCTTTTGCGGCCAGCTCCCAAGAAAGCGAGTTGAAAAATGGAGCTGAGGGGCACTGCAATTCACAAACCTGCAGACTTATAAATGATGACTCTCGTCCACAAATATATTGATGGAAGGCAACGAAGAGGATTTGAAAGCAAGGCAGAATTGCAGGAAACAGATTTCAGGAGGGAGATTCGAATCGCCTTTAAAGCACAGGAAAAGCGGCAAAACCTCGACAATGATGCCCTTGGCCAAAAAGGGCGTATGCGTTTTTTCCTGAATATATTCAGGAAAAAACGCATACGCCCTTTTTGGCCGACCAAGCAACCTGGAAAGGCAAATCAGCGCTACAAAGAAGTCTCGCTTCCCATCGGTCAAAAGGGCCATGCTGAATAAAGTGTCAAAACCAGAAATGCAGGACAGGCCATGGAGAAACGGGAGCCTGGCTACGCTGATGGGCGGGATGTAAATTGCCAACAGCCACTCTGGAGAAGTGCACGGTGTGTCCTGAAACATCTAAAAAACTCAGCTTAGGGAGCATAGGGCACATCCACTCATGGGCGTATAAATTGGGAAAACTAAAAATCAGCAAGACACAGGCACCCCAAAGTTTAGGGCTGCTCTGTTGACAAGAATCTCCACTTCGTTACACCTTAAATATCCCAGGAAAGAGAAAAATGGATAAAGAAGTTGTGGTCCTTATGTACAATGGAATATCACTCAGCCATGAAATCAACGTCATAAGGCTAGTAGCAGCATGATGAGTGGATTTAGGTACGACGATTCTAAGTGAAATAAGTCACACAGAAAAAGACACTTATCATAAGATATGACTTATAGAGGGAATGTAAAAACCGCTACCCTTGAACTGAATTACAAAACAGAAGAGAGTCACACGTTTAGAAAACACACTATGGCTGCTTAACGGGAAAGGTGAGGTGGGGTGATGCATACAACAAGGGTTTCAAATTAGCTCAGATACCGTTCCATAAACCCAATATGTAATAGACAAGCCCTACTCCTTCCTCAATGAATTGGACTCAACACACCCAATTCACCGCCCAAGAATATATCTGACTAGTAAGAATCTTGAAACCTATGCATTGATATCTCTCTGTAAGTGAGTCAAGTGGGTGTAAAGCAGCAAAATCACAGCAGTGAAAAGCAGGTAAACCCCATTATAAAAATCAATTACTTTTAAAAACCCGTGAAACAAAGACAGTGAAAGAGAGAGAAATTCTTACAAAATTCGTTCAGCGGCTGTAATGCCACCTGGATTGACCATATCTAGACCCACAGCTGATTGAGACATAAGGGTGGACACTCTTGGCGCTGAGAGGTTTGGTGAGGTTGGGTGAGCAAACGCAGACCCTTTAAAGTAATACTGCGTGGTACCCATCCCATGGGTCCCAAATCTCCAGGTTCAAGGGCATCTTCCTACATCGAAAACATGCATGAGAAACCCAGAAGATGGTACACCGTGTGATCGGGAAAGGTTTCTAAAACGCACCTCATTTCTCATCTCCTTGTGCTCGGGTTCGCCATTCCAGCCGCTTTACTAGCAATCTCCCTCCTTGGAGAATCAGCACCTTTAACCTCCTGTTCCGTACAGCTTGCAATTTGTCCTGAGGATGAAAGGGAAGAGGGGGAACCAATGAGAGACTAGCTCCAGGTGTTGGGACAGGCAGAGGTCACTCTATTTTCCCATAAGGAAGAAGAATTAACCACAGGCTCAGCCTGCCGCCTGGGACCAGAATAGGGCCTGAGGCAATCCTGCGCTTTTGCGGCCAGTGCCCAAGAAAGCGAGTTGAAAAATGGAGCTCAGGGGCACTGCAATTCACAAACCTGCAGACTTATAAATTATGACTCTCGTCCACAAATATATTGAGGGAAGGCAACGAAGAGGATTTGAAAGCAAGGCAGAATTGCAGGAAACAGATTTCAGGAGGGAGATTCGAATCACCTTTAAAGCACAGGAAAAGCGGCGAAACCTCGACAATGATGCCCTTGGCCAAAAAGGGCGTATGCGTTTTTTCCTGAATATATTCAGGAAAAAACGCATACGCCCTTTTTGGCCAACCAAGCAACCTAGAAAGGCAAATCAGCGCTACAAAGAAGTCTCGCTTCCCATCGGTCAAAAGGGCCATGCTGAATAAAGTGTCAAAACCAGAAATGCAGGACAGGCCATGGAGAAACGGGAGCCTGGCTACGCTGATGGGCGGGATGTAAATTGCCAACAGCCACTCTGGAGAAGTGCACGGTGTGTCCTGAAACATCTAAAAAACTGAGCTTAGGGAGCATAGGGCACATCCACTCATGGGCGTATAAATTGGGAAAAATAAAAATCAGCAAGACACAGGCACCCCAAAGTTTAGGGCTGCTCTGTTGACAAGAATCTCCACTTCGTTACACCTTAAATATCCCAGGAAAGAGAAAAATGGATAAAGAAGTTGTGGTCCTTATGTACAATGGAATATCACTCAGCCATGAAATCAACGTCATAAGGCAAGTAGCAGCATGATGAGTGGATTTAGGTACGACGATTCTAAGTGAAATAAGTCACACAGAAAAAGACACTTATCATAAGATATGACTTATAGAGGGAATGTAAAAACCGCTACCCTTGAACTGAATTACAAAACAGAATAGAGTCACACGTTTAGAAAACACACTATGGCTGCTTAACGGGAAAGGTGAGGTGGTTTGATGCATACAGCAAAGGTTTCAAATTAGCTCAGATACCGTTCCATAAACCCAATATGTAATAGACAAGCCCTACTCCTTCCTCAATGAATTGGACTCAACACCCCCTATTCACCGCCCAAGAATATATCTGACTAGTAAGAATCTTGAAACCTATGCATTGATATCTCTCTGTAAGTGAGTCAAGTGGGTGTAAAGCGGCAAAATCACAGCAGTGAAAAGCAGGTAAACCCCATTATAAAAATCAATTACTTTTAAAAACCCGTGAAACAAAGACAGTGAAAGAGAGAGAAATTCTTACAAAATTCGTTCAGCGGCTGTAATGCCACCTGGATTGACCATATCTAGACCCACAGCTGATTGAGACATAAGGGTGGACACTCTTGGCGCTGAGAGGTTTGGTGAGGTTGGGTGAGCAAACGCAGACCCTTTAAAGTAATACTGCGTGGTACCCATCCCATGGGTCCCAAATCTCCAGGTTCAAGGGCATCTTCCTACATCGAATACATGCATGAGAAACCCAGAAGATGGTACACCGTGTGATCGGGAAAGGTTTCTAAAACGCACCTCATTTCTCATCTCCTTGTGCTCGGGTTCGCCATTCCAGCCGCTTTACTAGCAATCTCCCTCCTTGGAGAATCAGCACCTTTAACCTCCTGTTCTGTACAGGTTGCAATTAGTCCTGAGGATGAACGGGAAGAGGGGGAACCAATGAGAGACTAGCTCTAGGTGTTGGGACAGGCACAGGTCACTCTATTTTCCCATCAGGAAGAAGAATTAACCACAGGCTCAGCCTGCCGCCTGGGACCAGAATAGGGCCTGAAGCAATCCTGCGCTTTTGCGGCCAGCGCCCAAGAAAGCGAGTTGAAAAATGGAGCTCAGGGGCACTGCAATTCACAAACCTGCAGACTTATAAATTATGACTCTCGTCCACAAATATATTGAGGGAAGGCAACGAAGAGGATTTGAAAGCAAGGCAGAATTGCAGGAAACAGATTTCAGGAGGGAGATTCGAATCGCCTTTAAAGCACAGGAAAAGCGGTGAAACCTCGACAATGATGCCCTTGGCCAAAAAGGGCGTATGCGTTTTTTCCTGAATATATTGAGGAAAAAACGCATACGCCCTTTTTGGCCAACCAAGCAACCTGGAAAGGCAAATCAGCACTACAAAGAAGTCTCGCTTCCCATCGGTCAAAAGGGCCATGCTGAATAAAGTGTCAAAACCAGAAATGCAGGACAGGCCATGGAGAAACGGGAGCCTGGCTACGCTGATGCGCGGGATGTAAATTGCCAACAGCCACTCTGGAGAAGTGCACGGTGTGTCCTGAAACATCTAAAAAACTGAGCTTAGGGAGCATAGGGCACATCCACTCATGGGCGTATAAATTGGGAAAACTAAAAATCAGCAAGACACAGGCACCCCAAAGTTTAGGGCTGCTCTGTTGACAAGAATCTCCACTTCGTTACACCTTAAATATCCCAGGAAAGAGAAAAATGGATAAAGAAGTTGTGGTCCTTATGTACAATGGAATATCACTCAGCCATGAAATCAACGTCATAAGGCTAGTAGCAGCATGATGAGTGGATTTAGGTACGACGATTCTAAGTGAAATAAGTCACACAGAAAAAGACACTTATCATAAGATATGACTTATAGAGGGAATGTAAAAACCGCTACCCTTGAACTGAATTACAAAACAGAATAGAGTCACACGTTTAGAAAACACACTATGGCTGCTTAACGGGAAAGGTGAGGTGGGGTGATGCATACAACAAGGGTTTCAAATTATCTCAGATACCGTTCCATAAACCCAATATGTAATAGACAAGCCCTACTCCTTCCTCAATGAATTGGACTCAACACCCCCAATTCACCGCCCAAGAATATATCTGACTAGTAAGAATCTTGAAACCTATGCATTGATATCTCTCTGTAAGTGAGTCAAGTGGGTGTAAAGCGGCAAAATCACAGCAGTGAAAAGCAGGTAAACCCCATTATAAAAATCAATTACTTTTAAAAACCCGTGAAACAAAGACAGTGAAAGAGAGAGAAATTCTTACAAAATTCGTTCAGCGGCTGTAATGCCACCTTTATTGACCATATCTAGACCCACAGCTGATTGAGACATAAGGGTGGACACTCTTGGCGCTGAGAGGTTTGGTGAGGTTGGGTGAGCAAACGCAGACCCTTTAAAGTAATACTGCGTGGTACCCATCCCATGGGTCCCAAATATCCAGGTTCAAGGGCATCTTCCTACATCGAAAATATGCATGAGAAACCCAGAAGATGGTACACCGTGTGATCGGGAAAGGTTTCTAAAACGCACCTCATTTCTCATCTCCTTGTGCTCGGGTTCGCCATTTCAGCCGCTTTACTAGCAATCTCCCTCCTTGGAGAATCAGCACCTTTAACCTCCTGTTCCGTACAGGTTGCAATTTGTCCTGAGGATGAACGGGAAGAGGGGGAACCAATGAGAGACTAGCTCTAGGTGTTGGGACAGGCACAGGTCACTCTATTTTCCCCTCAAGAAGAAGAATTAACCACAGGCTCAGCCTGCCGCCTGGGACCAGAATAGGGCCTGAAGCAATCCTGCGCTCTTGCGGCCAGCGCCCAAGAAAGCGAGTTGAAAAATGGAGCTCAGGGGCACTGCAATTCACAAACCTGCAGACTTATAAATGATGACTCTCGTCCACAAATATATTGATGGAAGGCAACGAAGAGGATTTGAAAGCAAGGCAGAATTGCAGGAAACAGATTTCAGGAGGGAGATTCGAATCGCCTTTAAAGCACAGGAAAAGCGGCAAAACCTCGACAATGATGCCCTTGGCCAAAAAGGGCGTATGCGTTTTTTCCTGAATAGATTCAGGAAAAAACGCATACGCCCTTTTTGGCCAACCAAGCAACCTGGAAAGGCAAATCAGCGCTACAAAGAAGTCTCGCTTCCCATCGGTCAAGAGGGCCATGCTGAATAAAGTGTCAAAACCAGAAATGCAGGACAGGCCATGGAGAAATGGGAGCCTGGCTACGCTGATGGGCGGGATGTAAATTGCCAACAGCCACTCTGGAGATGTGCACGGTGTGTCCTGAAACATCTAAAAAACTCAGCTTAGGGAGCATAGGGCACATCCACTCATGGGCGTATAAATTGGGAAAACTAAAAATCAGCAAGACACAGGCACCCAAAAGTTTAGGGCTGCTCTGTTGACAAGAATCTCCACTTCGTTACAACTTAAATATCCCAGGAAAGAGAAAAATGGATAAAGCAGTTGTGGTCCTTATGTACAATGGAATATCACTCAGCCATGAAATCAACGTCATAAGGCTAGTAGCAGCATGATGAGTGGATTTAGGTACGAAGATTCTAAGTGAAATAAGTCACACAGAAAAAGACACTTATCATAAGATATGACTTATAGAGGGAATGTAAAAACCGCTACCCTTGAACTGAATTACAAAACAGAATAGAGTCACACGTTTAGAAAACACACTATGGCTGCTTAATGGGAAAGGTGAGGTGGGGTGATGCATACAACAGGGGTTTCAAATTAGCTCAGATACCGTTCCATAAACCCAATATGTAATAGACAAGCCCTACTCCTTCCTCAAAGAATTGGACTCAACACCCCCTATTCACCGCCCAAGAATATATCTGACTAGTAAGAATCTTGAAACCTATGCATTGATATCTCTCTGTAAGTGAGTCAAGTGGGTGTAAAGCGGCAAAATCACAGCAGTGAAAAGCAGGTAAACCCCATTATAAAAATCAATTACTTTTAAAAACCCGTGAAACAAAGACAGTGAAAGAGAGAGAAATTCTTACAAAATTCGTTCAGGGGCTGTGATGCCACCTGGATTGACCATATCTAGACCCACAGCTGATTGAGACATAAGGGTGGACACTCTTGGGGCTGAGAGGTTTGGTGAGGTTGGGTGAGCAAACGCAGACCCTATAAAGTAATACTGCGTGGTACCCATCCCATGGGTCCCAAATCTCCAGGTTCAAGGGCATCTTCCTACATCGAAAACATGCATGAGAAACCCAGAAGATGGTACACCGTGTGATCGGGAAAGGTTTCTAAAACGCACCTCATTTCTCATCTCCTTGTGCTCGGGTTCGCCATTCCAGCCGCTTTACTAGCAATCTCCCTCCTTGGAGAATCAGCACCTTTAACCTCCTGTTCCGTACAGCTTGCAATTTGTCCTGAGGATGAAAGGGAAGAGGGGGAACCAATGAGAGACTAGCTCTAGGTGTTGGGACAGGCAGAGGTCACTCTATTTTCCCATCAGGAAGAAGAATTAACCACAGGCTCAGCCTGCCGCCTGGGACCAGAATAGGGCCTGAAGCAATCCTGCGCTTTTGCGGCCAGCGCCCAAGAAAGCGAGTTGAAAAATGGAGCTCAGGGGCACTGCAATTCACAAACCTGCAGACTTATAAATGATGACTCTCGTCCACAAATATATTGAGGGAAGGCAACGAAGAGGATTTGAAAGCAAGGCAGAATTGCAGGAAACAGATTTCAGGAGGGAGATTCGAATCGCCTTTAAAGCACAGGAAAAGCGGCGAAACCTCGAATTATGCCCTTGGCCAAAAAGGGCGTATGCGTTTTTTCCTGAATATATTCAGGAAAAAACGCATACGCCCTTTTTGGCCAACCAAGCAACCTGGAAAGGCAAATCAGCGCTACAAAGAAGTCTCGCTTCCCATCGGTCAAAAGGGCCATGCTGAATAAAGTGTCAAAACCAGAAATGCAGGACAGGCCATGGAGAAACGGCAGCCTGGCTACGCTGATGGGCGGGATGTAAATTGCCAACAGCCACTCTGGAGAAGTGCACGGTGTGTCCTGAAACATCTAAAAAACTGAGCTTAGGGAGCATAGGTCACATCCACTCATGGGCGTATAAATTGGGAAAACTAAAAATCAGCAAGACACAGGCACCCCAAAGTTTAGGGCTGCTCTGTTGACAAGAATCTCCACTTCGTTACACCTTAAATATCCCAGGAAAGAGAAAAATGGATAAAGAAGTTGTGGTCCTTATGTACAATGGAATATCACTCAGCCATGAAATCAACGTCATAAGGCTAGTAGCAGCATGATGAGTGGATTTAGGTACAAAGATTCTAAGTGAAATAAGTCACACAGAAAAAGACACTTATCATAAGATATGACTTATAGAGGGAATGTAAAAACCGCTACCCTTGAACTGAATTACAAAACAGAATAGAGTCACACGTTTAGAAAACACACTATGGCTGCTTAATGGGAAAGGTGAGGTGGGGTGATGCATACAACAAGGGTTTCAAATTAGCTCAGATACCGTTCCATAAACCCAATATGTATTAGACAAGCCCTACTCCTTCCTCAAAGAATTGGACTCAACACCCCCTATTCACCGCCCAAGAATATATCTGACTAGTAAGAATCTTGAAACCTATGCATTGATATCTCTCTGTAATGGAGTCAAGTGGGTGTAAAGCGGCAAAATCACAGCAGTGAAAAGCAGGTAAACCCCATTATAAAAATCAATTACTTTTAAAAACCCGTGAAACAAAGACAGTGAAAGAGAGAGAAATTCTTACAAAATTCGTTCAGGGGCTGTGATGCCACCTGGATTGACCATATATAGACCCACAGCTGATTGAGACATAAGGGTGGACACTCTTGGGGCTGAGAGGTTTGGTGAGGTTGGGTGAGCAAACGCAGACCCTATAAAGTAATACTGCGTGGTACCCATCCCATGGGTCCCAAATCTCCAGGTTCAAGGGCATCTTCCTACATCGAAGACATTCATGAGAAACCCAGAAGATGGTACACCGTGTGATCGGGAAAGGTTTCTAAAACGCACCTCATTTCTCATCTCCTTGTGCTTGGGTTCGCCATTCCAGCCGCTTTACTAGCATTCTCCCTCCTTGGAGAATCAGCACCTTTAACCTCCTGTTCCTTACAGGTTGCAATTTGTCCTGAGGATGAACGGGAAGAGGGGGAACCAATGAGAGACTAGCTCTAGGTGTTGGGACAGGCACAGGTCACTCTATTTTCCCCTCAAGAAGAAGAATTAACCACAGGCTCAGCCTGCCGCCTGGGACCAGAATAGGGCCTGAAGCAATCCTGCGCTCTTGCGGCCAGCTCCCAAGAAAGCGAGTTGAAAAATGGAGCTCAGGGGCACTGCAATTCACAAACCTGCAGACTTATAAATGATGACTCTCGTCCACAAATATATTGATGGAAGGCAACGAAGAGGATTTGAAAGCAAGGCAGAATTGCAGGAAACAGATTACAGGAGGGAGATTCGAATCGCCTTTAAAGCACAGGAAAAGCGGCAAAACCTCGACAATGATGCCCTTGGCCAAAAAGGGCGTATGCGTTTTTTCCTGAATATATTCAGGAAAAAACGCATACGCCCTTTTTAGCCAACCAAGCAACCTGGAAAGGCAAATCAGTGCTACAAAGAAGTCTCGCTTCCCATCGGTCAAAAGGGCCATGCTGAATAAAGTATCAAAACCAGAAATGCAAGACAGGCATTGGAGAAACGGGAGCCTGGCTACGCTGATGGGCGGGATGTAAATTGCCAACAGCCACTCTGGAGAAGTGCACGGTGTGTCCTGAAACATCTAAAAAACTGAGCTTAGGGAGCATAGGGCACCTCCACTCATGGGCGTATAAATTGGGAAAACTAAAAATCAGCAAGACACAGGCACCCCAAAGTTTAGGGCTGCTCTGTTGACAAGAATCTCCACTTCGTTACACCTTAAATATCCCAGGAAAGAGAGAAATGGATAAAGAAGTTGTGGTCCTTATGTACAATAGACTATCACTCAGCCATGAAATCAACGTCATAAGGCTAGTAGCAGCATGATGATTGGATTTAGGTACGACGATTCTAAGTGAAATAAGTCACACAGAAAAAGACACTTATCATAAGATATGACTTATAGAGGGAATGTAAAAACCGCTACCCTTGAACTGAATTACAAAACAGAATAGAGTCACACGTTTAGAAAACACACTATGGCTGCTTAACGGGAAAGGTGAGGTGGGGTGATGCATACAACAAGGGTTTCAAATTATCTCAGATACCGTTCCAGAAACCCAATATGTAATAGACAAGCCCTACTCCTTCCTCAATGAATTGGACTCAACACCCCCAATTCACCGCCCAAGAATATATCTGACTAGTAAGAATCTTGAAACCTATGCATTGATATCTCTCTGTAAGTGGGTCAAGTGGGTGTAAAACGGCAAAATCACAGCAGTGAAAAGCAGGTAAACCCCATTATAAAAATCAATTACTTTTAAAAACCCGTGAAACAAAGACAGTGAAAGAGAGAGAAATTCTTACAAAATTCGTTCAGGGGCTGTGATGCCACCTGGATTGACCATATCTAGACCCACAGCTGATTGAGACATAAGGGTGGACACTCTAGGGGCTGAGATGTTTGGTGAGGTTGGGTGAGCAAACGCAGACCCTATAAAGTAATACTGCGTGGTACCCATCCCATGGGTCCCAAATCTCCAGGTTCAAGGGCATCTTCCTACATCGAAAACATTCATGAGAAACCCAGAAGATGGTACACCGTGTGATCGGGAAAGGTTTCTAAAACGCACCTTATTTCTCATCTCCTTGTGCTCGGGTTCGCCATTCCAGCCGCTTTACTAGCAATCTCCCTCCTTGGAGAATCAGCACCTTTAACCTCCTGTTCCGTACAGGTTGCAATTTGTCCTGAGGATGAACGGGAAGAGGGGGAACCAATGAGAGACTAGCTCTAGGTGTTGGGACAGGCACAGGTCACTCTATTTTCCCCTCAAGAAGAAGAATTAACCACAGGCTCAGCCTGCCGCCTGGGACCAGAATAGGGCCTGAAGCAATCCTGCGCTCTTGCGGCCAGCTCCCAAGAAAGCGAGTTGAAAAATGGAGCTCAGGGGCACTGCAATTCACAAACCTGCAGACTTATAAATGATGACTCTCGTCCACAAATATATTGATGGAAGGCAACGAAGAGGATTTGAAAGCAAGGCAGAATTGCAGGAAACAGATTTCAGGAGGGAGATTCGAATCGCCTTTAAAGCACAGGAAAAGCGGCAAAACCTCGACAATGATGCCCTTGGCCAAAAAGGGCGTATGCGTTTTTTCCTGAATATATTCAGGAAAAAACGCATACGCCCTTTTTGGCCAACCAAGCAACCTGGAAAGGCAAATCAGCACTACAAAGAAGTCTCGCTTCCCATCGGTCAAAAGGGCCATGCTGAATAAAGTGTCAAAACCAGAAATGCAAGACAGGCCATGGAGAAACGGGAGCCTGGCTACGCTGATGGGCGGGATGTAAATTGCCAACAGCCACTCTGGAGAAGTGCACGGTGTGTCCTGAAACATCTAAAAAACTCAGCTTAGGGAGCATAGGGCACCTCCACTCATGGGCGTATAAATTGGGAAAACTAAAAATCAGCAAGACACAGGCACCCCAAAGTTTAGGGCTGCTCTGTTGACAAGAATCTCCACTTCGATACACCTTAAATATCCCAGGAAAGAGAGAAATGGATAAAGAAGTTGTGGTCCTTATGTACAATGGAATATCATTCAGCCATGAAATCAACGTCATAAGACTAGTAGCAGCATGATGATTGGATTTAGGTACGACGATTCTAAGTGAAATAAGTCACACAGAAAAAGACACTTATCATAAGATATGACTTATAGAGGGAATGTAAAAACCGCTACCCTTGAACGGAATTACAAAACAGAATAGAGTCACACGTTTAGAAAACACACTATGGCTGCTTAACGGGAAAGGTGAGGTGGGGTGATGCATACAACAAGGGTTTCAAATTAGCTCAGATACCGTTCCATAAACCCAATATGTAATAGACAAGCCCTACTCCTTCCTCAATGAATTGGACTCAACACCCCCTATTCACCGCCCAAGAATATATCTGACTAGTAAAAATCTTGAAACCTATGCATTGATATCTCTCTGTAAGTGAGTCAAGTGGGTGTAAAGCGGCAAAATCACAGCAGTGAAAAGCAGGTAAACCCCATTATAAAAATCAATTACTTTTAAAAACCCGTGAAACAAAGACAGTGAAAGAGAGAGAAATTCTTACAAAATTCGTTCAGGGGCTGTGATGCCACCTGGATTGACCATATCTAGACCCACAGCTGATTGAGACATAAGGGTGGACACTCTAGGGGCTGAGAGGTTTGGTGAGGTTGGGTGAGCAAACGCAGACCCTATAAAGTAATACTGCGTGGTACCCATCCCATGGGTCCCAAATCTCCAGGTTCAAGGGCATCTTCCTACATCGAAAACATTCATGAGAAACCCAGAAGATGGTACACCGTGTGATCGGGAAAGGTTTCTAAAACGCACCTTATTTCTCATCTCCTTGTGCTCGGGTTCGCCATTCCAGCCGCTTTACTAGCAATCTCCCTCCTTGGAGAATCAGCACCTTTCACGTCCTGTTCCGTACAGGTTGCAATTTGTCCTGAGGATGAACGGGAAGAGGGGGAACCAATGAGAGACTAGCTCTAGGTGTTGGGACAGGCACAGGTCACTCTATTTTCCCCTCAAGAAGAAGAATTAACCACAGGCTCAGCCTGCCGCCTGGGACCAGAATAGGGCCTGAAGCAATCCTGCGCTCTTGCGGCCAGCTCCCAAGAAAGCGAGTTGAAAAATGGAGCTCAGGGGCACTGCAATTCACAAACCTGCAGACTTATAAATGATGACTCTCGTCCACAAATATATTGATGGAAGGCAACGAAGAGGATTTGAAAGCAAGGCAGAATTGCAGGAAACAGATTTCAGGAGGGAGATTCGAATCGCCTTTAAAGCACAGGAAAAGCGGCAAAACCTCGACAATGATGCCCTTGGCCAAAAAGGGCGTATGCGTTTTTTCCTGAATATATTCAGGAAAAAACGCATACGCCCTTTTTGGCCAACCAAGCAACCTGGAAAGGCAAATCAGCGCTACAAAGAAGTCTCGCTTCCCATCGGTCAAAAGGGCCATGCTGAATAAAGTGTCAAAACCAGAAATGCAAGACAGGCCATGGAGAAACGGGAGCCTGGCTACGCTGATGGGCGGGATGTAAATTGCCAACAGCCACTCTGGAGAAGTGCACGGTGTGTCCTGAAACATCTAAAAAACTGAGGTTAGGGAGCATAGGGCACCTCCACTCATGGGCGTATAAATTGGGAAAACTAAAAATCAGCAAGACACAGGCACCCCAAAGTTTAGGGCTGCTTTGTTGACAAGAATCTCCACTTCGTTACACCTTAAATATCCCAGGAAAGAGAGAAATGGATAAAGAAGTTGTGGTCCTTATGTACAATGGAATATCACTCAGCCATGAAATCAACGTCATAAGGCTAGTAGCAGCATGATGATTGGATTTAGGTACGACGATTCTAAGTGAAATAAGTCACACAGAAAAAGACACTTATCATAAGATATGACTTATAGAGGGAATGTAAAAACCGCTACCCTTGAACGGAATTACAAAACAGAATAGAGTCACACGTTTAGAAAACACACTATGGCTGCTTAACGGGAAAGGTGAGGTGGGTTGATGCATACAACAAGCGTTTCAAATTATCTCAGATACCGTTCCATAAACCCAATATGTAATAGACAAGCCCTACTCCTTCCTCAATGAATTGGACTCAACACCCCCAATTCACCGCCCAAGAATATATCTGACTAGTAAGAATCTTGAAACCTAGGCATTGATATCTCTCTGTAAGTGAGTCAAGTGGGTGTAAAGCGGCAAAATCACAGCAGTGAAAAGCAGGTAAACCCCATTATAAAAATCAATTACTTTTAAAAACCCGTGAAACAAAGACAGTGAAAGAGAGAGAAATTCTTACAAAATTCGTTCAGCGGCTGTAATGCCACCTGGATTGACCATATCTAGACCCACAGCTGATTGAGACATAAGGGTGGACACTCTTGGGGCTGAGAGGTTTGGTGAGGTTGGTTGAGCAAACGCAGACCCTTTAAAGTAATACTGCGTGGTACCCATCCCATGGGTCCCAAATCTCCAGGTTCAAGGGCATCTTCCTACATCGAAAACATGCATGAGAAACCCAGAAGATGGTACACCGTGTGATCGGGAAAGGTTTCTAAAACGCACCTCATTTCTCTTCTCCTTGTGCTCGGGTTCGCCATTCCAGCCGCTTTACTAGCAATCTCCCTCCTTGGAGAATCAGCACCTTTAACCTCCTGTTCCGTACAGCTTGCAATTTGTCCTGAGGATGAAAGGGAAGAGGGGGAACCAATGAGAGACTAGCTCTAGGTGTTGGGACAGGCAGAGGTCACTCTATTTTCCCATCAGGAAGAAGAATTAACCACAGGCTCAGCCTGCCGCCTGGGACCAGAATAGGGCCTGAGGCAATCCTGCGCTTTTGCGGCCAGCGCCCAAGAAAGCGAGTTGAAAAATGGAGCTCAGGGGCACTGCAATTCACAAACCTGCAGACTTATAAATGATGACTCTCGTCCACAAATATATTGAGGGAAGGCAACGAAGAGGATTTGAAAGCAAGGCAGAATTGCAGGAAACAGATTTCAGGAGGGAGATTCGAATCGCCTTTAAAGCACAGGAAAAGCGGCAAAACCTCGACAATGATGCCCTTGGCCAAAAAGGGCGTATGCGTTTTTTCCTGACTATATTCAGGAAAAAACGCATACGCCCTTTTTGGCCAACCAAGCAACCTGGAAAGGCAAATCAGCGCTACAAAGAAGTCTCGCTTCCCATCGGTCAAAAGGGCCATGCTGAATAAAGTGTCAAAACCAGAAATGCAGGACAGGCCATGGAGAAACGGGAGCCTGGCTACGCTGATGGGTGGGATGTAAATTGCCAACAGCCACTCTGGAGAAGTGCACGGTGTGTCCTGAAACATCTAAAAAACTCAGCTTAGGGAGCATAGGGCACATCCACTCATGGGCGTATAAATTGGGAAAACTAAAAATCAGCAAGACACAGGCACCCAAAAGTTTAGGGCTGCTCTGTTGACAAGAATCTCCACTTCGTTACAACTTAAATATCCCAGGAAAGAGAAAAATGGATAAAGCAGTTGTGGTCCTTATGTACAATGGAATATCACTCAGCCATGAAATCAACGTCATAAGGCTAGTAGCAGCATGATGAGTGGATTTAGGTACGAAGATTCTAAGTGAAATAAGTCACACAGAAAAAGACACTTATCATAAGATATGACTTATAGAGGGAATGTAAAAACCGCTACCCTTGAACTGAATTACAAAACAGAATAGAGTCACACGTTTAGAAAACACACTATGGCTGCTTAATGGGAAAGGTGAGGTGGGGTGATGCATACAACAGGGGTTTCAAATTAGCTCAGATACCGTTCCATAAACCCAATATGTAATAGACAAGCCCTACTCCTTCCTCAAAGAATTGGACTCAACACCCCCTATTCACCGCCCAAGAATATATCTGACTAGTAAGAATCTTGAAACCTATGCATTGATATCTCTCTGTAAGTGAGTCAAGTGGGTGTAAAGCGGCAAAATCACAGCAGTGAAAAGCAGGTAAACCCCATTATAAAAATCAATTACTTTTAAAAACCCGTGAAACAAAGACAGTGAAAGAGAGAGAAATTCTTACAAAATTCGTTCAGGGGCTGTGATGCCACCTGGATTGACCATATCTAGACCCACAGCTGATTGAGACATAAGGGTGGACACTCTTGGGGCTGAGAGGTTTGGTGAGGTTGGGTGAGCAAACGCAGACCCTATAAAGTAATACTGCGTGGTACCCATCCCATGGGTCCCAAATCTCCAGGTTCAAGGGCATCTTCCTACATCGAAAACATTCATGAGAAACCCAGAAGATGGTACACCGTGTGAACGGGAAAGGTTTCTAAAACGCACCTTATTTCTCATCTCCTTGTGCTCGGGTTCGCCATTCCAGCCGCTTTACTAGCAATCTCCCTCCTTGGAGAATCAGCACCTTTCACGTCCTGTTCCGTACAGGTTGCAATTTGTCCTGAGGATGAACGGGAAGAGGGGGAACCAATGAGAGACTAGCTCTAGGTGTTGGGACAGGCACAGGTCACTCTATTTTCCCCTCAAGAAGAAGAATTAACCACAGGCTCAGCCTGCCGCCTGGGACCAGAATAGGGCCTGAAGCAATCCTGCGCTCTTGCGGCCAGCTCCCAAGAAAGCGAGTTGAAAAATGGAGCTCAGGGGCACTGCAATTCACAAACCTGCAGACTTATAAATGATGACTCTCGTCCACAAATATATTGATGGAAGGCAACGAAGAGGATTTGAAAGCAAGGCAGAATTGCAGGAAACAGATTTCAGGAGGGAGATTCGAATCGCCTTTAAAGCACAGGAAAAGCGGCAAAACCTCGACAATGATGCCCTTGGCCAAAAAGGGCGTATGCGTTTTTTCCTGAATATATTCAGGAAAAAACGCATACGCCCTTTTTGGCCAACCAAGCAACCTGGAAAGGCAAATCAGCGCTACAAAGAAGTCTCGCTTCCCATCGGTCAAAAGGGCCATGCTGAATAAAGTGTCAAAACCAGAAATGCAAGACAGGCCATGGAGAAACGGGAGCCTGGCTACGCTGATGGGCGGGATGTAAATTGCCAACAGCCACTCTGGAGAAGTGCACGGTGTGTCCTGAAACATCTAAAAAACTGAGGTTAGGGAGCATAGGGCACCTCCACTCATGGGCGTATAAATTGGGAAAACTAAAAATCAGCAAGACACAGGCACCCCAAAGTTTAGGGCTGCTTTGTTGACAAGAATCTCCACTTCGTTACACCTTAAATATCCCAGGAAAGAGAGAAATGGATAAAGAAGTTGTGGTCCTTATGTACAATGGAATATCACTCAGCCATGAAATCAACGTCATAAGGCTAGTAGCAGCATGATGATTGGATTTAGGTACGACGATTCTAAGTGAAATAAGTCACACAGAAAAAGACACTTATCATAAGATATGACTTATAGAGGGAATGTAAAAACCGCTACCCTTGAACGGAATTACAAAACAGAATAGAGTCACACGTTTAGAAAACACACTATGGCTGCTTAACGGGAAAGGTGAGGTGGGTTGATGCATACAACAAGCGTTTCAAATTATCTCAGATACCGTTCCATAAACCCAATATGTAATAGACAAGCCCTACTCCTTCCTCAATGAATTGGACTCAACACCCCCAATTCACCGCCCAAGAATATATCTGACTAGTAAGAATCTTGAAACCTAGGCATTGATATCTCTCTGTAAGTGAGTCAAGTGGGTGTAAAGCGGCAAAATCACAGCAGTGAAAAGCAGGTAAACCCCATTATAAAAATCATTTACTTTTAAAAACCCGTGAAACAAAGACAGTGAAAGAGAGAGAAATTCTTACAAAATTCGTTCAGCGGCTGTAATGCCACCTGGATTGACCATATCTAGACCCACAGCTGATTGAGACATAAGGGTGGACACTCTTGGGGCTGAGAGGTTTGGTGAGGTTGGTTGAGCAAACGCAGACCCTTTAAAGTAATACTGCGTGGTACCCATCCCATGGGTCCCAAATCTCCAGGTTCAAGGGCATCTTCCTACATCGAAAACATGCATGAGAAACCCAGAAGATGGTACACCGTGTGATCGGGAAAGGTTTCTAAAACGCACCTCATTTCTCTTCTCCTTGTGCTCGGGTTCGCCATTCCAGCCGCTTTACTAGCAATCTCCCTCCTTGGAGAATCAGCACCTTTAACCTCCTGTTCCGTACAGCTTGCAATTTGTCCTGAGGATGAAAGGGAAGAGGGGGAACCAATGAGAGACTAGCTCTAGGTGTTGGGACAGGCAGAGGTCACTCTATTTTCCCCTCAAGAAGAAGAATTAACCACAGGCTCAGCCTGCCGCCTGGGACCAGAATAGGGCCTGAAGCAATCTTGCGCTCTTGCGGCCAGCTCCCAAGAAAGCGAGTTGAAAAATGGAGCTCAGGGGCACTGCAATTCACAAACCTGCAGACTTATAAATGATGACTCTCGTCCACAAATATATTGATGGAAGGCAACGAAGAGGATTTGAAAGCAAGGCAGAATTGCAGGAAACAGATTTCAGGAGGGAGATTCGAATCGCCTTTAAAGCACAGGAAAAGCGGCAAAACCTCAACAATGATGCCCTTGGCCAAAAAGGGCGTATGCGTTTTTTCCTGAATATATTCAGGAAAAAACGCATACGCCCTTTTTGGCCAACCAAGCAACCTGGAAAGGCAAATCAGCGCTACAAAGAAGTCTCGCTTCCCATCGGTCAAAAGGGCCATGCTGAATAAAGTGTCAAAACCAGAAATGCAGGACAGGCCATGGAGAAACGGGAGCCTGGCTACGCTGATGGGCGGGATGTAAATTGCCAACAGCCACTCTGGAGAAGTGCACGGTGTGTCCTGAAACATCTAAAAAACTGAGCTTAGGGAGCATAGGGCACATCCACTCATGGGCGTATAAACTGGGAAAACTAAAAATCAGCAAGACACAGGCACCCCAAAGTTTAGGGCTGCTCTGTTGACAAGAATCTCCACTTCGTTACACCTTAAATATCCCAGGAAAGAGAAAAATGGATAAAGAAGTTGTGGTCCTTATGTACAATGGAATATCACTCAGCCATGAAATCAACGTCATAAGGCTAGTAGCAGCATGATGAGTGGATTTAGGTACGACGATTCTAAGTGAAATAAGTCACACAGAAAAAGACACTTATCATAAGATATGACTTATAGAGGGAATGTAAAAACCGCTACCCTTGAACTGAATTACAAAACAGAATAAAGTCACACGTTTAGAAAACACACTATGGCTGCTTAACGGGAAAGGTGAGGTGGGGTGATGCATACAACAAGGGTTTCAAATTATCTCAGATACCGTTCCATAAACCCAATATGTAATAGACAAGCCCTACTCCTTCCTCAATGAATTGGACTCAACACCCCCAATTCACCGCCCAAGAATATATCTGACTAGTAAGAATCTTGAAACCTATGCATTGATATCTCTCTGTAAGTGAGTCAAGTGGGTGTAAAGCGGCAAAATCACAGCAGTGAAAAGCAGGTAAACCCCATTATAAAAATCAAATACTTTTAAAAACCCGTGAAACAAAGACAGTGAAAGAGAGAGAAATTCTTACAAAATTCCTTCAGCGGCTGTAATGCCACCTGGATTGACCATATCTAGACCCACAGCTGATTGAGACATAAGGGTGGACACTCTTGGCGCTGAGAGGTTTGGTGAGGTTGGGTGAGCAAACGCAGACCCTTTAAAGTAATACTGCGTGGTACCCATCCCATGGGTCCCAAATCTCCAGGTTCAAGGGCATCTTCCTACATCGAAAACATGCATGAGAAACCCAGAAGATGGTACACCGTGTGATCAGGAAAGGTTTCTAAAACGCACCTCATTTCTCATCTCCTTGTGCTTGGGTTCGCCATTCCAGCCGCTTTACTAGCAATCTCCCTCCTTGGAGAATCAGCACCTTTAACCTCCTGTTCCGTAAAGCTTGCAATTTGTCCTGAGGATGAAAGGGAAGACGGGGAACCAATGAGGCACTAGCTCTAGGTGTTGGGACAGGCAGAGGTCACTCTATTTTCCCATCAGGAAGAAGAATTAACCACAGGCTCAGCCTGCCGCCTGGGACCAGAATAGGGCCTGAAGCAATCCTGCGCTTTTGCGGCCAGCGCCCAAGAAAGCGAGTTGAAAAATGGAGCTCAGGGGCACTGCAATTCACAAACCTGCAGACTTATAAATGATGACTCTCGTCCACAAATATATTGAGGGAAGGCAACGAAGAGGATTTGAAAGCAAGGCAGAATTGCAGGAAACAGATTTCAGGAGGGAGATTCGAATCGCCTTTAAAGCACAGGAAAAGCGGCAAAACCTCGACAATGATGCCCTTGGCCAAAAAGGGCGTATGCGTTTTTTCCTGAATATATTCAGGAAAAAACGCATACGCCCTTTTTGGCCAACCAAGCAACCTGGAAAGGCAAATCAGCGCTACAAAGAAGTCTCGCTTCCCATCGGTCAAAAGGGCCATGTTGAATAAAGTGTCAAAACCAGAAATGCAGGACAGGCCATGGAGAAACGGGAGCCTGGCTACGCTGATGGGCGGGATGTAAATTGCCAACAGCCACTCTGGAGAAGTGCACGGTGTGTCCTGAAACATCTAAAAAACTGAGCTTAGGGAGCATAGGGCACATCCACTCATGGGCGTATAAATTGGGAAAACTAAAAATCAGCAAGACACAGGCACCCCAAAGTTTAGGGCTGCTCTGTTGACAAGAATCTCCACTTCGTTACACCTTAAATATCCCAGGAAAGAGAAAAATGGATAAAGAAGTTGTGGTCCTTATGTACAATGGAATATCACTCAGCCATGAAATCAACGTCATAAGGCTAGTAGCAGCATGATGAGTGGATTTAGGTACGAAGATTCTAAGTGAAATAAGTCACACAGAAAAAGACACTTATCATAAGATATCACTTATAGAGGGAATGTAAAAACCGCTACCCTTGAACTGAATTACAAAACAGGATAGAGTCACACGTTTAGAAAACACACTATGGCTGCTTAATGGGAAAGGTGAGGTGGGGTGAGGCATACAGCAAGGGTTTCAAATTAGCTCAGATACCGTTCCATAAACCCAATATGTAATACACAAGCCCTACTCCTTCCTCAATGAATTGGACTCCACACCCCCTATTCACCGACCAAGAATATATCTGACTAGTAAGAATCTTGAAACCTATGCATTGATATCTCTCTGTAAGTGAGTCAAGTGGGTGTAAAGCGGCAAAATCACAGCAGTGAAAAGCAGGTAAACCCCATTATAAAAATCAATTACTTTTAAAAACCCGTGAAACAAAGCCAGTGAAAGAGAGAGAAATTCTTACAAAATTCGTTCAGGGGCTGTGATGCCACCTGGATTGACCATATCTAGACCCACAGCTGATTGAGACATAAGGGTGGACACTCTTGGGGCTGAGAGGTTTGGTGAGGTTGGGTGAGCAAACGCAGACCCTATAAAGTAATACTGCGTGGTACCCATTCCATGGGTCCCAAATCTCCAGGTTCAAGGGCATCTTCCTACATCGAAAACATTCATGAGAAACCCAGAAGATGGTACACCGTGTGATCGGGAAAGGTTTCTAAAACGCACCTCATTTCTCATCTCCTTGTGCTTGGGTTCGCCATTCCAGCCGCTTTACTAGCAATCTCCCTCCTTTTAGAATCAGCACCTTTAACCTCCTGTTCTGTACAGGTTGCAATTAGTCCTGAGGATGAACGGGAAGAGGGGGAACCAATGAGAGACTAGCTCTAGGTGTTGGGACAGGCACAGGTCACTCTATTTTCCCATCAGGAAGAAGAATTAACCACAGGCTCAGCCTGCCGCCTGGGACCAGAATAGGGCCTGAAGCAATCCTGCGCTTTTGCGGCCAGCGCCCAAGAAAGCGAGTTGAAAAATGGAGCTCAGGGGCACTGCAATTCACAAACCTGCAGACTTATAAATTATGACTCTCGTCCACAAATATATTGAGGGAAGGCAACGAAGAGGATTTGAAAGCAAGGCAGAATTGCAGGAAACAGATTTCAGGAGGGAGATTCGAATCGCCTTTAAAGCACAGGAAAAGCGGCGAAACCTCGACAATGATGCCCTTGGCCAAAAAGGGCGTATGCGTTTTTTCCTGAATATATTCAGGAAAAAACGCATACGCCCTTTTTGGCCAACCAAGCAACCTGGAAAGGCAAATCAGCGCTACAAAGAAGTCTCGCTTCCCATCGGTCAAAAGGGCCATGCTGAATAAAGTGTCAAAACCAGAAATGCAGGACAGGCCATGGAGAAACGGGAGCCTGGCTACGCTGATGGGCGGGATGTAAATTGCCAACAGCCACTCTGGAGAAGTGCACGGTGTGTCCTGAAACATCTAAAAAACTGAGCTTAGGGAGCATAGGGCACATCCACTCATGGACGTATAAATTGGGAAAACTAAAAATCAGCAAGACACAGGCACCCCAAAGTTTAGGGCTGCTCTGTTGACAAGAATCTCCACTTCGTTACACCTTAAATATCCCAGGAAAGAGAAAAATGGATAAAGAAGTTGTGGTCCTTATGTACAATGGAATATCACTCAGCCATGAAATCAACGTCATAAGGCTAGTAGCAGCATGATGAGTGGATTTAGGTACGACGATTCTAAGTGAAATAAGTCACACAGAAAAAGACACTTATCATAAGATATGACTTATAGAGGGAATGTAAAAACCGCTACCCTTGAACTGAATTACAAAACAGAATAGAGTCACACGTTTAGAAAACACACTATGGCTGCGTAACGGGAAAGGTGAGGTGGGGTGATGCATACAACAAGGGTTTCAAATTATCTCAGATACCGTTCCATAAACCCAATATGTAATAGACAAGCCCTACTCCTTCCTCAATGAATTGGACTCAACACCCCCAATTCACCGCCCAAGAATATATCTGACTAGTAAGAATCTTGAAACCTATGCATTGATATCTCTCTGTAAGTGAGTCAAGTGGGTGTAAAGCGGCAAAATCACAGCAGTGAAAAGCAGGTAAACCCCATTATAAAAATCAATTACTTTTAAAAACCCGTGAAACAAAGACAGTGAAAGAGAGAGAAATTCTTACAAAATTCGTTCAGCGGCTGTAATGCCACCTGGATTGACCATATCTAGACCCACAGCTGATTGAGACATAAGGGTGGACACTCTTGGCGCTGAGAGGTTTGGTGAGGTTGGGTGAGCAAACGCAGACCCTTTAAAGTAATACTGCGTGGTACCCATCCCATGGGTCCCAAATCTCCAGGTTCAAGGGCATCTTCCTACATCGAAAATATGCATGAGAAACCCAGAAGATGGTACACCGTGTGATCGGGAAAGGTTTCTAAAACGCACCTCATTTCTCATCTCCTTGTGCTCGGGTTCGCCATTTCAGCCGCTTTACTAGCAATCTCCCTCCTTGGAGAATCAGCACCTTTAACCTCCTGTTCCGTACAGGTTGCAATTTGTCCTGAGGATGAACGGGAAGAGGGGGAACCAATGAGAGACTAGCTCTAGGTGTTGGGACAGGCAGAGGTCACTCTATTTTCCCCTCAAGAAGAAGAATTAACCACAGGCTCAGCCTGCCGCCTGGGACCAGAATAGGGCCTGAAGCAATCCTGCGCTCTTGCGGCCAGCTCCCAAGAAAGCGAGTTGAAAAATGGAGCTCAGGGGCACTGCAATTCACAAACCTGCAGACTTATAAATGATGACTCTCGTCCACAAATATATTGATGGAAGGCAACGAAGAGGATTTGAAAGCAAGGCAGAATTGCAGGAAACAGATTTCAGGAGGGAGATTCAAATCGCCTTTAAAGCACAGGAAAAGCGGCAAAACCTCGACAATGATGCCCTTGGCCAAAAAGGGCGTATGCGTTTTTTCCTGAATATATTCAGGAAAAAACGCATACGCCCTTTTTGGCCAACCAAGCAACCTGGAAAGGCAAATCAGCGCTACAAAGAAGTCTCGCTTCCCATCGGTCAAAAGGGCCATGCTGAATAAAGTGTCAAAACCAGAAATGCAAGACAGGCCATGGAGAAACGGGAGCCTGGCTACGCTGATGGGCGGGATGTAAATTGCCAACAGCCACTCTGGAGAAGTGCACGGTGTGTCCTGAAACATCTAAAAAACTCAGCTTAGGGAGCATAGGGCACCTCCACTCATGGGCGTATAAATTGGGAAAACTAAAAATCAGCAAGACACAGGCACCCCAAAGTTTAGGGCTGCTCTGTTGGCAAGAATCTCCACTTCGATACACCTTAAATATCCCAGGAAAGAGAGAAATGGATAAAGAAGTTGTGGTCCTTATGTACAATGGAATATCACTCAGCCATGAAATCAACGTCATAAGGCTAGTAGCAGCATGATGATTGGATTTAGGTTCGACGATTCTAAGTGAAATAAGTCACACAGAAAAAGACACTTATCATAAGATATGACTTATAGAGGGAATGTAAAAACCGCTACCCTTGAACGGAATTACAAAAAAGAATAGAGTCACACGTTTAGAAAACACACTATGGCTGCTTAACGGGAAAGGTGAGGTGGGGTGATGCATACAGCAAGGGTTTCAAATTAGCTCAGATACCGTTCCATAAACCCAATATGTAATAGACAAGCCCTACTCCTTCCTCAATGAATTGGACTCAACACCCCCTATTCACCGCCCAAGAATATATTTGACTAGTAAGAATCTTGAAACCTATGCATTGATATCTCTCTGTAAGTGAGTCAAGTGGGTGTAAAGCGGCAAAATCACAGCAGTGAAAAGCAGGTAAACCCCATTATAAAAATCAATTACTTTTAAAAACCCGTGAAACAAAGACAGTGAAAGAGAGAGAAATTCTTACAAAATTCGTTCAGGGACTGTGATGCCACCTGGATTGACCATATGTAGACCCACAGCTGATTGAGACATAAGGGTGGACACTCTTGGGGCTGAGAGGTTTGGTGAGGTTGGGTGAGCAAACGCAGACCATATAAAGTAATACTGCGTGGTACCCATCCCATGGGTCCCAAATCTCCAGGTTCAAGGGCATCTTCCTACATCGAAAACATTCATGAGAAACCCAGAAGATGGTACACCGTGTGATCGGGAAAGGTTTCTAAAACGCACCTCATTTCTCATCTCCTTGTGCTCGGGTTCGCCATTCCAGCCGCTTTACTAGCAATCTCCCTCCTTGGAGAATCAGCACCTTTAACCTCCTGTTCCGTACAGGTTGCAATTTGTCCTGAGGATGAACGGGAAGAGGGGGAACCAATGAGAGACTAGCTCTAGGTGTTGGGACAGGCACAGGTCACTCTATTTTCCCCTCAAGAAGAAGAATTAACCACAGGCTCAGCCTGCCTCCTGGGACCAGAATAGGGCCTGAAGCAATCCAGCGCTCTTGCGGCCAGCGCCCAAGAAAGCGAGTTGAAAAATGGAGCTCAGGGGCACTGCAATTCACAAACCTGCAGACTTATAAATGATGACTCTCGTCCACAAATATATTGATGGAAGGCAACGAAGAGGATTTGAAAGCAAGGCAGAATTGCAGGAAACAGATTTCAGGAGGGAGATTCGAATCGCCTTTAAAGCACAGGAAAAGCGGCGAAACCTCGACAATGATGCCCTTGGCCAAAAAGGGCGTATGCGTTTTTTCCTGAATATATTCAGGAAAAAACGCATACGCCCTTTTTGGCCAACCAAGCAACCTGGAAAGGCAAATCAGCGCTACAAAGAAGTCTCGCTTCCCATCGGTCAAAAGGGCCATGCTGAATAAAGTGTCAAAACCAGAAATGCAGGACAGGCCATGGAGAAACGGGAGCCTGGCTACGCTGATGGGCGGGATGTAAATTGCCAACAGCCACTCTGGAGAAGTGCACGGTGTGTCCTGAAACATCTAAAAAACTGAGCTTAGGGAGCATAGGGCACATCCACTCATGGACGTATAAATTGGGAAAACTAAAAATCAGCAAGACACAGGCACCCCAAAGTTTAGGGCTGCTCTGTTGACAAGAATCTCCACTTCGTTACACCTTAAATATCCCAGGAAAGAGAAAAATGGATAAAGAAGTTGTGGTCCTTATGTACAATGGAATATCACTCAGCCATGAAATCAACGTCATAAGGCTAGTAGCAGCATGATGAGTGGATTTAGGTACGACGATTCTAAGTGAAATAAGTCACACAGAAAAAGACACTTATCATAAGATATGACTTATAGAGGGAATGTAAAAACCGCTACCCTTGAACTGAATTACAAAACAGAATAAAGTCACACGTTTAGAAAACACACTATGGCTGCGTAACGGGAAAGGTGAGGTGGGGTGATGCATACAACAAGGGTTTCAAATTATCTCAGATACCATTCCATAAACCCAATATGTAATAGACAAGCCCTACTCCTTCCTCAATGAATTGGACTCAACACCCCCAATTCACCGCCCAAGAATATATCTGACTAGTAAGAATCTTGAAACCTATGCATTGATATCTCTCTGTAAGTGAGTCAAGTGGGTGTAAAGCGGCAAAATCACAGCAGTGAAAAGCAGGTAAACCCCATTATAAAAATCAATTACTTTTAAAAACCCGTGAAACAAAGACAGTGAAAGAGAGAGAAATTCTTACAAAATTCGTTCAGCGGCTGTAATGCCACCTGGATTGACCATATCTAGACCCACAGCTGATTGAGACATAAGGGTGGACACTCTTGGCGCTGAGAGGTTTGGTGAGGTTGGGTGAGCAAACGCAGACCCTTTAAAGTAATACTGCGTGGTACCCATCCCATGGGTCCCAAATCTCCAGGTTCAAGGGCATCTTCCTACATCGAAAATATGCATGAGAAACCCAGAAGATGGTACACCGTGTGATCGGGAAAGGTTTCTAAAACGCACCTCATTTCTCATCTCCTTGTGCTCGGGTTCGCCATTTCAGCCGCTTTACTAGCAATCTCCCTCCTTGGAGAATCAGCACCTTTAACCTCCTGTTCCGTACAGGTTGCAATTTGTCCTGAGGATGAACGGGAAGAGGGGGAACCAATGAGAGACTAGCTCTAGGTGTTGGGACAGGCAGAGGTCACTCTATTTTCCCCTCAAGAAGAAGAATTAACCACAGGCTCAGCCTGCCGCCTGGGACCAGAATAGGGCCTGAAGCAATCCTGCGCTCTTGCGGCCAGCTCCCAAGAAAGCGAGTTGAAAAATGGAGCTCAGGGGCACTGCAATTCACAAACCTGCAGACTTATAAATGATGACTCTCGTCCACAAATATATTGATGGAAGGCAACGAAGAGGATTTGAAAGCAAGGCAGAATTGCAGGAAACAGATTTCAGGAGGGAGATTCAAATCGCCTTTAAAGCACAGGAAAAGCGGCAAAACCTCGACAATGATGCCCTTGGCCAAAAAGGGCGTATGCGTTTTTTCCTGAATATATTCAGGAAAAAACGCATACGCCCTTTTTGGCCAACCAAGCAACCTGGAAAGGCAAATCAGCGCTACAAAGAAGTCTCGCTTCCCATCGGTCAAAAGGGCCATGCTGAATAAAGTGTCAAAACCAGAAATGCAAGACAGGCCATGGAGAAACGGGAGCCTGGCTACGCTGATGGGCGGGATGTAAATTGCCAACAGCCACTCTGGAGAAGTGCACGGTGTGTCCTGAAACATCTAAAAAACTCAGCTTAGGGAGCATAGGGCACCTCCACTCATGGGCGTATAAATTGGGAAAACTAAAAATCAGCAAGACACAGGCACCCCAAAGTTTAGGGCTGCTCTGTTGGCAAGAATCTCCACTTCGATACACCTTAAATATCCCAGGAAAGAGAGAAATGGATAAAGAAGTTGTGGTCCTTATGTACAATGGAATATCACTCAGCCATGAAATCAACGTCATAAGGCTAGTAGCAGCATGATGATTGGATTTAGGTTCGACGATTCTAAGTGAAATAAGTCACACAGAAAAAGACACTTATCATAAGATATGACTTATAGAGGGAATGTAAAAACCGCTACCCTTGAACGGAATTACAAAAAAGAATAGAGTCACACGTTTAGAAAACACACTATGGCTGCTTAACGGGAAAGGTGAGGTGGGGTGATGCATACAGCAAGGGTTTCAAATTAGCTCAGATACCGTTCTATAAACCCAATATGTAATAGACAAGCCCTACTCCTTCCTCAATGAATTGGACTCAACACCCCCTATTCACCGCCCAAGAATATATTTGACTAGTAAGAATCTTGAAACCTATGCATTGATATCTCTCTGTAAGTGAGTCAAGTGGGTGTAAAGCGGCAAAATCACAGCAGTGAAAAGCAGGTAAACCCCATTATAAAAATCAATTACTTTTAAAAACCCGTGAAACAAAGACAGTGAAAGAGAGAGAAATTCTTACAAAATTCGTTCAGGGACTGTGATGCCACCTGGATTGACCATATGTAGACCCACAGCTGATTGAGACATAAGGGTGGACACTCTTGGGGCTGAGAGGTTTGGTGAGGTTGGGTGAGCAAACGCAGACCATATAAAGTAATACTGCGTGGTACCCATCCCATGGGTCCCAAATCTCCAGGTTCAAGGGCATCTTCCTACATCGAAAACATTCATGAGAAACCCAGAAGATGGTACACCGTGTGATCGGGAAAGGTTTCTAAAACGCACCTCATTTCTCATCTCCTTGTGCTCGGGTTCGCCATTTCAGCCGCTTTACTAGCAATCTCCCTCCTTGGAGAATCAGCACCTTTAACCTCCTGTTCCGTACAGGTTGCAATTTGTCCTGAGGATGAACGGGAAGAGGGGGAACCAATGAGAGACTAGCTCTAGGTGTTGGGACAGGCAGAGGTCACTCTATTTTCCCCTCAAGAAGAAGAATTAACCACAGGCTCAGCCTGCCGCCTGGGACCAGAATAGGGCCTGAAGCAATCCTGCGCTCTTGCGGCCAGCTCCCAAGAAAGCGAGTTGAAAAATGGAGCTCAGGGGCACTGCAATTCACAAACCTGCAGACTTATAAATGATGACTCTCGTCCACAAATATATTGATGGAAGGCAACGAAGAGGATTTGAAAGCAAGGCAGAATTGCAGGAAACAGATTTCAGGAGGGAGATTCAAATCGCCTTTAAAGCACAGGAAAAGCGGCAAAACCTCGACAATGATGCCCTTGGCCAAAAAGGGCGTATGCGTTTTTTCCTGAATATATTCAGGAAAAAACGCATACGCCCTTTTTGGCCAACCAAGCAACCTGGAAAGGCAAATCAGCGCTACAAAGAAGTCTCGCTTCCCATCGGTCAAAAGGGCCATGCTGAATAAAGTGTCAAAACCAGAAATGCAAGACAGGCCATGGAGAAACGGGAGCCTGGCTACGCTGATGGGCGGGATGTAAATTGCCAACAGCCACTCTGGAGAAGTGCACGGTGTGTCCTGAAACATCTAAAAAACTCAGCTTAGGGAGCATAGGGCACCTCCACTCATGGGCGTATAAATTGGGAAAACTAAAAATCAGCAAGACACAGGCACCCCAAAGTTTAGGGCTGCTCTGTTGGCAAGAATCTCCACTTTGATACACCTTAAATATCCCAGGAAAGAGAGAAATGAATAAAGAAGTTGTGGTCCTTATGTACAATGGAATATCACTCAGCCATGAAATCAACGTCATAAGGCTAGTAGCAGCATGATGATTGGATTTAGGTTCGACGATTCTAAGTGAAATAAGTCACACAGAAAAAGACACTTATCATAAGATATGACTTATAGAGGGAATGTAAAAACCGCTACCCTTGAACGGAATTACAAAAAAGAATAGAGTCACACGTTTAGAAAACACACTATGGCTGCTTAACGGGAAAGGTGAGGTGGGGTGATGCATACAGCAAGGGTTTGAAATTAGCTCAGATACCGTTCTATAAACCCAATATGTAATAGACAAGCCCTACTCCTTCCTCAATGAATTGGACTCAACACCCCCTATTCACCGCCCAAGAATATATTTGACTAGTAAGAATCTTGAAACCTATGCATTGATATCTCTCTGTAAGTGAGTCAAGTGGGTGTAAAGCGGCAAAATCACAGCAGTGAAAAGCAGGTAAACCCCATTATAAAAATCAATTACTTTTAAAAACCCGTGAAACAAAGACAGTGAAAGAGAGAGAAATTCTTACAAAATTCGTTCAGGGACTGTGATGCCACCTGGATTGACCATATGTAGACCCACAGCTGATTGAGACATAAGGGTGGACACTCTTGGGGCTGAGAGGTTTGGTGAGGTTGGGTGAGCAAACGCAGACCATATAAAGTAATACTGCGTGGTACCCATCCCATGGGTCCCAAATCTCCAGGTTCAAGGGCATCTTCCTACATCGAAAACATTCATGAGAAACCCAGAAGATGGTACACCGTGTGATCGGGAAAGGTTTCTAAAACGCACCTCATTTCTCATCTCCTTGTGCTCGGGTTCGCCATTCCAGCCGCTTTACTAGCAATCTCCCTCCTTGGAGAATCAGCACCTTTAACCTCCTGTTCCGTACAGGTTGCAATTTGTCCTGAGGATGAACGGGAAGAGGGGGAACCAATGAGAGACTAGCTCTAGGTGTTGGGACAGGCACAGGTCACTCTATTTTCCCCTCAAGAAGAAGAATTAACCACAGGCTCAGCCTGCCTCCTGGGACCAGAATAGGGCCTGAAGCAATCCAGCGCTCTTGCGGCCAGCGCCCAAGAAAGCGAGTTGAAAAATGGAACTCAGGGGCACTGCAATTCACAAACCTGCAGACTTATAAATGATGACTCTCGTCCACAAATATATTGATGGAAGGCAACGAAGAGGATTTGAAAGCAAGGCAGAATTGCAGGAAACAGATTTCAGGAGGGAGATTCGAATCGCCTTTAAAGCACAGGAAAAGCGGCAAAACCTCGACAATGATGCCCTTGGCCAAAAAGGGCGTATGCGTTTTTTCCTGAATAGATTCAGGAAAAAACGCATACGCCCTTTTTGGCCAACCAAGCAACCTGGAAAGGCAAATCAGCGCTACAAAGAAGTCTCGCTTCCCATCGGTCAAGAGGGCCGTGCTGAAGAAAGTGTCAAAACCAGAAATGCAGGACAGGCCATGGAGAAATGGGAGCCTGGCTACGCTGATGGGCGGGATGTAAATTGCCAACAGCCACTCTGGAGAAGTGCACGGTGTGTCCTGAAACATCTAAAAAACTCAGCTTAGGGAGCATAGGGCACATCCACTCATGGGCGTATAAATTGGGAAAACTAAAAATCAGCAAGACACAGGCACCCCAAAGTTTACGGCTGCTCTGTTGACAAGAATCTCCACTTCGTTACACCTTAAATATCCCAGGAAAGAGAAAAATGGATAAAGAAGTTGTGGTCCTTATGTAGAATGGAATATCACTCAGCCATGAAATCAACGTCATAAGGCTAGTAGCAGCATGATGAGTGGATTTAGGTACGAAGATTCTAAGTGAAATAAGTCACACAGAAAAAGACACTTATCATAAGATATGACTTATAGAGGGAATGTAAAAACCGCTACCCTTGAACTGAATTACAAAACAGAATAGAGTCACACGTTTAGAAAACACACTATGGCTGCTTAATGGGAAAGGCGAGGTGGGGTGATGCATACAACAAGGGTTTCAAATTAGCTCAGATACCGTTCCATAAAGCCAATATGTAATAGACAAGCCCTACTCCTTCCTCAAAGAATTGGACTCAACACCCCCTATTCACCGCCCAAGAATATATCTGACTAGTAAGAATCTTGAAACCTATGCATTGATATCTCTCTGTAAGTGAGTCAAGTGGGTGTAAAGCGGCAAAATCACAGCAGTGAAAAGCAGGTAAACCCCATTATAAAAATCAATTACTTTTAAAAACCCGTGAAACAAAGACAGTGAAAGAGAGAGAAATTCTTACAAAATTCGTTCAGGGGCTGTGATGCCACCTGGATTGACCATATCTAGACCCACAGCTGATTGAGACATAAGGGTGGACACTCTTGGGGCTGAGAGGTTTGGTGAGGTTGGGTGAGCAAACGCAGACCCTATAAAGTAATACTGCGTGGTACCCATCCCATGGGTCCCAAATCTCCAGGTTCAAGGGCATCTTCCTACATCGAAGACATTCATGAGAAACCCAGAATATGGTACACCGTGTGATCGGGAAAGGTTTCTAAAACGCACCTCATTTCTCATCTCCTTGTGCTTGGGTTCGCCATTCCAGCCGCTTTAGTAGCATTCTCCCTCCTTGGAGAATCAGCACCTTTAACCTCCTGTTCCTTACAGGTGGCAATTTGTCCTGAGGATGAACGGGAAGAGGGGGAACCAATGAGAGACTAGCTCTAGGTGTTGGGACAGGCACAGGTCACTCTATTTTCCCCTCAAGAAGAAGAATTAACCACAGGCTCAGCCTGCCGCCTGGGACCAGAATAGGGCCTGAAGCAATCCTGCGCTCTTGCGGCCAGCTCCCAAGAAAGCGAGTTGAAAAATGGAGCTCAGGGGCACTGCAATTCACAAACCTGCAGACTTATAAATGATGACTCTCGTCCACAAATATATTGATGGAAGGCAACGAAGAGGATTTGAAAGCAAGGCAGAATTGCAGGAAACAGATTACAGGAGGGAGATTCGAATCGCCTTTAAAGCACAGGAAAAGCGGCAAAACCTCGACAATGATGCCCTTGGCCAAAAAGGGCGTATGCGTTTTTTCCTGAATATATTCAGGAAAAAACGCATACGCCCTTTTTAGCCAACCAAGCAACCTGGAAAGGCAAATCAGCGCTACAAAGAAGTCTCGCTTCCCATCGGTCAAAAGGGCCATGCTGAATAAAGTATCAAAACCAGAAATGCAAGACAGGCATTGGAGAAACGGAAGCCTGGCTACGCTGATGGGCGGGATGTAAATTGCCAACAGCCACTCTGGAGAAGTGCACGGTGTGTCCTGAAACATCTAAAAAACTCAGCTTAGGGAGCATAGGGCACCTCCACTCATGGGCGTATAAATTGGGAAAACTAAAAATCAGCAAGACACAGGCACCCCAAAGTTTAGGGCTGCTCTGTTGACAAGAATCTCCACTTCGATACACCTTAAATATCCCAGGAAAGAGAGAAATGGATAAAGAAGTTGTGGTCCTTATGTTGAATGGAATATCACTCAGCCATGAAATCAACGTCATAAGGCTAGTAGCAGCATGATGAGTGGATTTAGGTACGAAGATTCTAAGTGAAATAAGTCACACAGAAAAAGACACTTATCATACGATATGACTTATAGAGGGAATGTAAAAACCGCTACCCTTGAACTGAATTACAAAACAGAATAGAGTCACACGTTTAGAAAACACACTATGGCTGCTTAATGGGAAAGGTGAGGTGGGGTGATGCATACAACAAGGGTTTCAAATTAGCTCAGATACCGTTCCATAAAGCCAATATGTAATAGACAAGCCCTACACCTTCCTCAAAGAATTGGACTCAACACCCCCTATTCACCGCCCAAGAATATATCTGACTAGTAAGAATCTTGAAACCTATGCATTGATATCTCTCTGTAAGTGAGTCAAGTGGGTGTAAAGCGGCAAAATCACAGCAGTGAAAAGCAGGTAAACCCCATTATAAAAATCAATTACTTTTAAAAACCCGTGAAACAAAGACAGTGAAAGAGAGAGAAATTCTTACAAAATTCGTTCAGGGGCTGTGATGCCACCTGGATTGACCATATCTAGACCCACAGCTGATTGAGACATAAGGGTGGACACTCTTGGGGCTGAGAGGTTTGGTGAGGTTGGGTGAGCAAACGCAGACCCTATAAAGTAATACTGCGTGGTACCCATCCCATGGGTCCCAAATCTCCAGGTTCAAGGGCATCTTCCTACATCGAAGACATTCATGAGAAACCCAGAATATGGTACACCGTGTGATCGGGAAAGGTTTCTAAAACGCACCTCATTTCTCATCTCCTTGTGCTTGGGTTCGCCATTCCAGCCTCTTTACTAGCATTCTCCCTCCTTGGAGAATCAGCACCTTTAACCTCCTGTTCCTTACAGGTGGCAATTTGTCCTGAGGATGAACGGGAAGAGGGGGAACCAATGAGAGACTAGCTCTAGGTGTTGGGACAGGCACAGGTCACTCTATTTTCCCCTCAAGAAGAAGAATTAACCACAGGCTCAGCCTGCCGCCTGGGACCAGAATAGGGCCTGAAGCAATCCTGCGCTCTTGCGGCCAGCTCCCAAGAAAGCGAGTTGAAAAATGGAGCTCAGGGGCACTGCAATTCACAAACCTGCAGACTTATAAATGATGACTCTCGTCCACAAATATATTGATGGAAGGCAACGAAGAGGATTTGAAAGCAAGGCAGAATTGCAGGAAACAGATTACAGGAGGGAGATTCGAATCGCCTTTAAAGCACAGGAAAAGCGGCAAAACCTCGACAATGATGCCCTTGGCCAAAAAGGGCGTATGCGTTTTTTCCTGAATATATTCAGGAAAAAACGCATACGCCCTTTTTAGCCAACCAAGCAACCTGGAAAGGCAAATCAGCGCTACAAAGAAGTCTCGCTTCCCATCGGTCAAAAGGGCCATGCTGAATAAAGTATCAAAACCAGAAATGCAAGACAGGCATTGGAGAAACGGAAGCCTGGCTACGCTGATGGGCGGGATGTAAATTGCCAAGAGCCACTCTGGAGAAGTGCACGGTGTGTCCTGAAACATCTAAAAAACTGAGCTTAGGGAGCATAGGGCACCTCCACTCATGGGCGTATAAATTGGGAAAACTAAAAATCAGCAAGACACAGGCACCCCAAAGTTTAGGGCTGCTCTGTTGACAAGAATCTCCACTTCGTTACACCTTAAATATCCCAGGAAAGAGAGAAATGGATAAAGAAGTTGTGGTCCTTATGTACAATAGACTATCACTCAGCCATGAAATCAACGTCATAAGGCTAGTAGCAGCATGATGATTGGATTTAGGTACGACGATTCTAAGTGAAATAAGTGACACAGAAAAAGACACTTATCATAAGATATGACTTATAGAAGGAATGTAAAAACCGCTACCCTTGAACTGAATTACAAAACAGAATAGAGTCACACGTTTAGAAAACACACTATGGCTGCTTAACGGGAAAGGTGAGGTGGGGTGATGCATACAACAAGGGTTTCAAATTATCTCAGATACCGTTCCATAAACCCAATATGTAATATACAAGCCCTACTCCTTCCTCAATGAATTGGACTCAACACCCCCAATTCACCGCCCAAGAATATATCTGACTAGTAAGAATCTTGAAACCTATGCATTGATATCTCTCTGTAAGTGAGTCAAGTGGGTGTAAAGCGGCAAAATCACAGCAGTGAAAAGCAGGTAAACCCCATTATAAAAATCAATTACTTTTAAAAACCCGTGAAACAAAGACAGTGAAAGAGAGAGAAATTCTTACAAAATTCGTTCAGCGGCTGTAATGCCACCTGGATTGACCATATCTAGACCCACAGCTGATTGAGACATAAGGGTGGACACTCTTGGCGCTGAGAGGTTTGGTGAGGTTGGGTGAGCAAACGCAGACCCTTTAAAGTAATACTGCGTGGTACCCATCCCATGGGTCCCAAATCTCCAGGTTCAAGGGCATCTTCCTACATCGAAAACATGCATGAGAAACCCAGAAGATGGTACACCGTGTGATCGGGAAAGGTTTCTAAAACGCACCTCATTTCTCATCTCCTTGTGCTCGGGTTCGCCATTCCAGCCGCTTTACTAGCAATCTCCCTCCTTGGAGAATCAGCACCTTTAACCTCCTGTTCCGTACAGGTTGCAATTTGTCCTGAGGATGAACGAGAAGAGGGGGAACCAATGAGAGACTAGCTCTAGGTGTTGGGACAGGCAGAGGTCACTCTATTTTCCCCTCAAGAAGAAGAATTAACCACAGGCTCAGCCTGCCGCCTGGGACCAGAATAGGGCCTGAAGCAATCCTGCGCTCTTGCGGCCAGCTCCCAAGAAAGCGAGTTGAAAAATGGAGCTCAGGGGCACTGCAATTCACAAACCTGCAGACTTATAAATGATGACTCTCGTCCACAAATATATTGATGGAAGGCAACGAAGAGGATTTGAAAGCAAGGCAGAATTGCAGGAAACAGATTTCAGGAGGGAGATTCAAATCGCCTTTAAAGCACAGGAAAAGCGGCAAAACCTCGACAATGATGCCCTTGGCCAAAAAGGGCGTATGCGTTTTTTCCTGAATATATTCAGGAAAAAACGCATACGCCCTTTTTGGCCAACCAAGCAACCTGGAAAGGCAAATCAGCGCTACAAAAAAGTCTCGCTTCCCATCGGTCAAAAGGGCCATGCTGAATAAAGTGTCAAAACCAGAAATGCAAGACAGGCCATGGAGAAACGGGAGCCTGGCTACGCTGATGGGCGGGATGTAAATTGCCAACAGCCACTCTGGAGAAGTGCACGGTGTGTCCTGAAACATCTAAAAAACTCAGCTTAGGGAGCATAGGGCACCTCCACTCATGGGCGTATAAATTGGGAAAACTAAAAATCAGCAAGACACAGGCACCCCAAAGTTTAGGGCTGCTCTGTTGACAAGAATCTCCACTTCGATACACCTTAAATATCCCAGGAAAGAGAGAAATGGATAAAGAAGTTGTGGTCCTTATGTACAATGGAATATCATTCAGCCATGAAATCAACGTCATAAGGCTAGTAGCAGCATGATGATTGGATTTAGGTACGACGATTCTAAGTGAAATAAGTCACACAGAAAAAGACACTTATCATAAGATATGACTTATAGAGGGAATGTAAAAACCGCTACCCTTGAACGGAATTACAAAACAGAATAGAGTCACACGTTTAGAAAACACACTATGGCTGCTTAACGGGAAAGGTGAGGTGGGGTGATGCATACAACAAGGGTTTCAAATTAGCTCAGATACCGTTCCATAAACCCAATATGTAATAGACAAGCCCTACTCCTTCCTCAATGAATTGGACTCAACACCCCCAATTCACCGCCCAAGAATATATCTGACTAGTAAGAATCTTGAAACCTATGCATTCATATCTCTCTGTAAGTGAGTCAAGTGGGTGTAAAGCGGCAAAATCACAGCAGTGAAAAGCAGGTAAACCCCATTATAAAAATCAATTACTTTTAAAAACCCGTGAAACAAAGACAGTGAAAGAGAGAGAAATTCTTACAAAATTCGTTAAGGGGCTGTGATGCCACCTGGATTGACCATATCTAGACCCACAGCTGATTGAGACATAAGGGTGGACACTCTTGGGGCTGAGAGGTTTGGTGAGGTTGGGTGAGCAAACGCAGACCCTATAAAGTAATACTGCGTGGTACCCATTCCATGGGTCCCAAATCTCCAGGTTCAAGGGCATCTTCCTACATCGAAAACATTCATGAGAAACCCAGAAGATGGTACACCGTGTGATCGGGAAAGGTTTCTAAAACGCACCTCATTTCTCATCTCCTTGTGCTTGGGTTCGCCATTCCAGCCGCTTTACTAGCAATCTCCCTCCTTGGAGAATCAGCACCTTTAACCTCCTGTTCCGTACAGGTTGCAATTAGTCCTGAGGATGAACGGGAAGAGGGGGAACCAATGAGAGACTAGCTCCAGGTGTTGGGACAGGCACAGGTCACTCTATTTTCCCCTCAAGAAGAAGAATTAACCACAGGCTCAGCCTGCCGCCTGGGACCAGAATAGGGCCTGAAGCAATCCTGCGCTTTTGCGGCCAGCTCCCAAGAAAGCGAGTTGAAAAATGGAGCTCAGGGGCACTGCAATTCACAAACCTGCAGACTTATAAATGATGACTCTCGTCCAAAAATATATTGATGGAAGGCAACGAAGAGGATTTGAAAGCAAGGCAGAATTGCAGGAAACAGATTTCAGGAGGGAGATTCGAATCGCCTTTAAAGCACAGGAAAAGCGGCAAAACCTCGACAATGATGCCCTTGGCCAAAAAGGGCGTATGCGTTTTTTCCTGAATATATTCAGGAAAAAACGCATACGCCCTTTTTGGCCAACCAAGCAACCTGGAAAGGCAAATCAGCGCTACAAAGAAGTCTCGCTTCCCATCGGTCAAAAGGGCCATGCTGAATAAAGTGTCAAAACCAGAAATGCAGGACAGGCCATGGAGAAACGGGAGCCTGGCTACGCTGATGGGCGGGATGTAAATTGCCAACAGCCACTCTGGAGAAGTGCACGGTGTGTCCTGAAACATCTAAAAAACTCAGCTTAGGGAGCATAGGGCACATCCACTCATGGGCGTATAAATTGGGAAAACTAAAAATCAGCAAGACACAGGCACCCCAAAGTTTAGGGCTGCTCTGTTGACAAGAATCTCCACTTCGTTACACCTTAAATATCCCAGGAAAGAGAAAAATGGATAAAGAAGTTGTGGTCCTTATGTACAATGGAATATCACTCAGCCATGAAATCAACGTCATAAGGCTAGTAGCAGCATGATGATTGGATTTAGGTACGACGATTCTAAGTGAAATAAGTCACACAGAAAAAGACACTTATCATAAGATATGACTTATAGAGGGAATGTAAAAACCGCTACCCTTGAACTGAATTACAAAACAGAAGAGAGTCACACGTTTAGAAAACACACTATGGCTGCTTAACGGGAAAGGTGAGGTGGGGTGATGCATACAACAAGGGTTTCAAATTATCTCAGATACCGTTCCATAAACCCAATATGTAATAGACAAGCCCTACTCCTTCCTCAATGAATTGGACTCAACACACCCAATTCACCGCCCAAGAATATATCTGACTAGTAAGAATCTTGAAACCTATGCATTGATATCTCTCTGTAAGTGAGTCAAGTGGGTGTAAAGCGGCAAAATCACAGCAGTGAAAAGCAGGTAAACCCCATTATAAAAATCAATTACTTTTAAAAACCCGTGAAACAAAGACAGTGAAAGAGAGAGAAATTCTTACAAAATTCGTTCAGCGGCTGTAATGCCACCTGGATTGACCATATCTAGACCCACAGCTGATTGAGACATAAGGGTGGACACTCTTGGCGCTGAGAGGTTTGGTGAGGTTGGGTGAGCAAACGCAGACCCTTTAAAGTAATACTGCGTGGTACCCATCCCATGGGTCCCAAATCTCCAGGTTCAAGGGCATCTTCCTACATCGAAAACATGCATGAGAAACCCAGAAGATGGTACACCGTGTGATCGGGAAAGGTTTCTAAAACGCACCTCATTTCTCATCTCCTTGTGCTCGGGTTCGCCATTCCAGCCGCTTTACTAGCAATCTCCCTCCTTGGAGAATCAGCACCTTTAACCTCCTGTTCCGTACAGCTTGCAATTTGTCCTGAGGATGAAAGGGAAGAGGGGGAACCAATGAGAGACTAGCTCCAGGTGTTGGGACAGGCAGAGGTCACTCTATTTTCCCATCAGGAAGAAGAATTAACCACAGGCTCAGCCTGCCGCCTGGGACCAGAATAGGGCCTGAGGCAATCCTGCGCTTTTGCGGCCAGTGCCCAAGAAAGCGAGTTGAAAAATGGAGCTCAGGGGCACTGCAATTCACAAACCTGCAGACTTATAAATTATGACTCTCGTCCACAAATATATTGAGGGAAGGCAACGAAGAGGATTTGAAAGCAAGGCAGAATTGCAGGAAACAGATTTCAGGAGGGAGATTCGAATCACCTTTAAAGCACAGGAAAAGCGGCGAAACCTCGACAATGATGCCCTTGGCCAAAAAGGGCGTATGCGTTTTTTCCTGAATATATTCAGGAAAAAACGCATACGCCCTTTTTGGCCAACCAAGCAACCTGGAAAGGCAAATCAGCGCTACAAAGAAGTCTCGCTTCCCATCGGTCAAAAGGGCCATGCTGAATAAAGTGTCAAAACCAGAAATGCAGGACAGGCCATGGAGAAACGGCAGCCTGGCTACGCTGATGGGCGGGATGTAAATTGCCAACAGCCACTCTGGAGAAGTGCACGGTGTGTCCTGAAACATCTAAAAAACTGAGCTTAGGGAGCATAGGTCACATCCACTCATGGGCGTATAAATTGGGAAAACTAAAAATCAGCAAGACACAGGCACCCCAAAGTTTAGGGCTGCTCTGTTGACAAGAATCTCCACTTCGTTACACCTAAAATATCCCAGGAAAGAGAAAAATGGATAAAGAAGTTGTGGTCCTTATGTACAATGGAATATCACTCAGCCATGAAATCAACGTCATAAGGCTAGTAGCAGCATGATGAGTGGATTTAGGTACAAAGATTCTAAGTGAAATAAGTCACACAGAAAAAGACACTTATCATAAGATATGACTTATAGAGGGAATGTAAAAACCGCTACCCTTGAACTGAATTACAAAACAGAATAGAGTCACACGTTTAGAAAACACACTATGGCTGCTTAATGGGAAAGGTGAGGTGGGGTGATGCATACAACAAGGGTTTCAAATTAGCTCAGATACCGTTCCATAAACCCAATATGTAATAGACAAGCCCTACTCCTTCCTCAAAGAATTGGACTCAACACCCCCTATTCACCGCCCAAGAATATATCTGACTAGTAAGAATCTTGAAACCTATGCATTGATATCTCTCTGTAATGGAGTCAAGTGGGTGTAAAGCGGCAAAATCACAGCAGTGAAAAGCAGGTAAACCCCATTATAAAAATCAATTACTTTTAAAAACCCGTGAAACAAAGACAGTGAAAGAGAGAGAAATTCTTACAAAATTCGTTCAGGGGCTGTGATGCCACCTGGATTGACCATATATAGACCCACAGCTGATTGAGACATAAGGGTGGACACTCTTGGGGCTGAGAGGTTTGGTGAGGTTGGGTGAGCAAACGCAGACCCTATAAATTAATACTGCGTGGTACCCATCCCATGGGTCCCAAATCTCCAGGTTCAAGGGCATCTTCCTACATCGAAGACATTCATGAGAAACCCAGAAGATGGTACACCGTGTGATCGGGAAAGGTTTCTAAAACGCACCTCATTTCTCATCTCCTTGTGCTTGGGTTCGCCATTCCAGCCGCTTTACTAGCATTCTCCCTCCTTGGAGAATCAGCACCTTTAACCTCCTGTTCCTTACAGGTTGCAATTTGTCCTGAGGATGAACGGGAAGAGGGGGAACCAATGAGAGACTAGCTCTAGGTGTTGGGACAGGCACAGGTCACTCTATTTTCCCCTCAAGAAGAAGAATTAACCACAGGCTCAGCCTGCCGCCTGGGACCAGAATAGGGCCTGAAGCAATCCTGCGCTCTTGCGGCCAGCTCCCAAGAAAGCGAGTTGAAAAATGGAGCTCAGGGGCACTGCAATTCACAAACCTGCAGACTTATAAATGATGACTCTCGTCCACAAATATATTGATGGAAGGCAACGAAGAGGATTTGAAAGCAAGGCAGAATTGCAGGAAACAGATTTCAGGAGGGAGATTCGAATCGCCTTTAAAGCACAGGAAAAGCGGCAAAACCTCGACAATGATGCCCTTGGCCAAAAAGGGCGTATGCGTTTTTTCCTGAATATATTCAGGAAAAAACGCATACGCCCTTTTTGGCCAACCAAGCAACCTGGAAAGGCAAATCAGCACTACAAAGAAGTCTCGCTTCCCATCGGTCAAAAGGGCCATGCTGAATAAAGTGTCAAAACCAGAAATGCAAGACAGGCCATGGAGAAACGGGAGCCTGGCTACGCTGATGGGCGGGATGTAAATTGCCAACAGCCACTCTGGAGAAGTGCACGGTGTGTCCTGAAACATCTAAAAAACTCAGCTTAAGGAGCATAGGGCACCTCCACTCATGGGCGTATAAATTGGGAAAACTAAAAATCAGCAAGACACAGGCACCCCAAAGTTTAGGGCTGCTCTGTTGACAAGAATCTCCACTTCGATACACCTTAAATATCCCAGGAAAGAGAGAAATGGATAAAGAAGTTGTGGTCCTTATGTACAATGGAATATCATTCAGCCATGAAATCAACGTCATAAGACTAGTAGCAGCATGATGATTGGATTTAGGTACGACGATTCTAAGTGAAATAAGTCACACAGAAAAAGACACTTATCATAAGATATGACTTATAGAGGGAATGTAAAAACCGCTACCCTTGAACGGAATTACAAAACAGAATAGAGTCACACGTTTAGAAAACACACTATGGCTGCTTAACGGGAAAGGTGAGGTGGGGTGATGCATACAACAAGGGTTTCAAATTAGCTCAGATACCGTTCCATAAACCCAATATGTAATAGACAAGCCCTACTCCTTCCTCAATGAATTGGACTCAACACCCCCTATTCACCGCCCAAGAATATATCTGACTAGTAAAAATCTTGAAACCTATGCATTGATATCTCTCTGTAAGTGAGTCAAGTGGGTGTAAAGCGGCAAAATCACAGCAGTGAAAAGCAGGTAAACCCCATTATAAAAATCAATTACTTTTAAAAACCCGTGAAACAAAGACAGTGAAAGAGAGAGAAATTCTTACAAAATTCGTTCAGGGGCTGTGATGCCACCTGGATTGACCATATCTAGACCCACAGCTGATTGAGACATAAGGGTGGACACTCTAGGGGCTGAGAGGTTTGGTGAGGTTGGGTGAGCAAACGCAGACCCTATAAAGTAATACTGCGTGGTACCCATCCCATGGGTCCCAAATCTCCAGGTTCAAGGGCATCTTCCTACATCGAAAACATTCATGAGAAACCCAGAAGATGGTACACCGTGTGATCGGGAAAGGTTTCTAAAACGCACCTTATTTCTCATCTCCTTGTGCTCGGGTTCGCCATTCCAGCCGCTTTACTAGCAATCTCCCTCCTTGGAGAATCAGCACCTTTCACGTCCTGTTCCGTACAGGTTGCAATTTGTCCTGAGGATGAACGGGAAGAGGGGGAACCAATGAGAGACTAGCTCTAGGTGTTGGGACAGGCACAGGTCACTCTATTTTCCCCTCAAGAAGAAGAATTAACCACAGGCTCAGCCTGCCGCCTGGGACCAGAATAGGGCCTGAAGCAATCCTGCGCTCTTGCGGCCAGCTCCCAAGAAAGCGAGTTGAAAAATGGAGCTCAGGGGCACTGCAATTCACAAACCTGCAGACTTATAAATGATGACTCTCGTCCACAAATATATTGATGGAAGGCAACGAAGAGGATTTGAAAGCAAGGCAGAATTGCAGGAAACAGATTTCAGGAGGGAGATTCGAATCGCCTTTAAAGCACAGGAAAAGCGGCAAAACCTCGACAATGATGCCCTTGGCCAAAAAGGGCGTATGCGTTTTTTCCTGAATATATTCAGGAAAAAACGCATACGCCCTTTTTGGCCAACCAAGCAACCTGGAAAGGCAAATCAGCGCTACAAAGAAGTCTCGCTTCCCATCGGTCAAAAGGGCCATGCTGAATAAAGTGTCAAAACCAGAAATGCAAGACAGGCCATGGAGAAACGGGAGCCTGGCTACGCTGATGGGCGGGATGTAAATTGCCAACAGCCACTCTGGAGAAGTGCACGGTGTGTCCTGAAACATCTAAAAAACTGAGGTTAGGGAGCATAGGGCACCTCCACTCATGGGCGTATAAATTGGGAAAACTAAAAATCAGCAAGACACAGGCACCCCAAAGTTTAGGGCTGCTTTGTTGACAAGAATCTCCACTTCGTTACACCTTAAATATCCCAGGAAAGAGAGAAATGGATAAAGAAGTTGTGGTCCTTATGTACAATGGAATATCACTCAGCCATGAAATCAACGTCATAAGGCTAGTAGCAGCATGATGATTGGATTTAGGTACGACGATTCTAAGTGAAATAAGTCACACAGAAAAAGACACTTATCATAAGATATGACTTATAGAGGGAATGTAAAAACCGCTACCCTTGAACGGAATTACAAAACAGAATAGAGTCACACGTTTAGAAAACACACTATGGCTGCTTAACGGGAAAGGTGAGGTGGGTTGATGCATACAACAAGCGTTTCAAATTATCTCAGATACCGTTCCATAAACCCAATATGTAATAGACAAGCCCTACTCCTTCCTCAATGAATTGGACTCAACACCCCCAATTCACCGCCCAAGAATATATCTGACTAGTAAGAATCTTGAAACCTAGGCATTGATATCTCTCTGTAAGTGAGTCAAGTGGGTGTAAAGCGGCAAAATCACAGCAGTGAAAAGCAGGTAAACCCCATTATAAAAATCAATTACTTTTAAAAACCCGTGAAACAAAGACAGTGAAAGAGAGAGAAATTCTTACAAAATTCGTTCAGCGGCTGTAATGCCACCTGGATTGACCATATCTAGACCCACAGCTGATTGAGACATAAGGGTGGACACTCTTGGGGCTGAGAGGTTTGGTGAGGTTGGTTGAGCAAACGCAGACCCTTTAAAGTAATACTGCGTGGTACCCATCCCATGGGTCCCAAATCTCCAGGTTCAAGGGCATCTTCCTACATCGAAAACATGCATGAGAAACCCAGAAGATGGTACACCGTGTGATCGGGAAAGGTTTCTAAAACGCACCTCATTTCTCTTCTCCTTGTGCTCGGGTTCGCCATTCCAGCCGCTTTACTAGCAATCTCCCTCCTTGGAGAATCAGCACCTTTAACCTCCTGTTCCGTACAGCTTGCAATTTGTCCTGAGGATGAAAGGGAAGAGGGGGAACCAATGAGAGACTAGCTCTAGGTGTTGGGACAGGCAGAGGTCACTCTATTTTCCCATCAGGAAGAAGAATTAACCACAGGCTCAGCCTGCCGCCTGGGACCAGAATAGGGCCTGAGGCAATCCTGCGCTTTTGCGGCCAGCGCCCAAGAAAGCGAGTTGAAAAATGGCGCTCAGGGGCACTGCAATTCACAAACCTGCAGACTTATAAATGATGACTCTCGTCCACAAATATATTGAGGGAAGGCAACGAAGAGGATTTGAAAGCAAGGCAGAATTGCAGGAAACAGATTTCAGGAGGGAGATTCGAATCGCCTTTAAAGCACAGGAAAAGCGGCAAAACCTCGACAATGATGCCCTTGGCCAAAAAGGGCGTATGCGTTTTTTCCTGAATATATTCAGGAAAAAACGCATAAGCCCTTTTTGGCCAACCAAGCAACCTGGAAAGGCAAATCAGCGCTACAAAGAAGTCTCGCTTCCCATCGGTCAAAAGGGCCATGCTGAATAAAGTGTCAAAACCAGAAATGCAGGACAGGCCATGGAGAAACGGGAGCCTGGCTACGCTGATGGCTGGGATGTAAATTGCCAACAGCCACTCTGGAGAAGTGCACGGTGTGTCCTGAAACATCTAAAAAACTGAGGTTAGGGAGCATAGGGCACATCCACTCATGGGCGTATGAATTGGGAAAACTAAAAATCAGCAAGACACAGGCACCCCAAAGTTTAGGGCTGCTCTGTTGACAAGAATCTCCACTTCGTTACACCTTAAATATCCCAGGAAAGAGAAAAATGGATAAAGAAGTTGTGGTCCTTATGTACAATGGAATATCACTCAGCCATGAAATCAACGTCATAAGGCTAGTAGCAGCATGATGAGTGGATTTAGGTACGACGATTCTAAGTGAAATAAGTCACACAGAAAAAGACACTTATCATAAGATATGACTTATAGAGGGAATGTAAAAACCGCTACCCTTGAACTGAATTACAAAACAGAATAGAGTCACACGTTTAGAAAACACACTATGGCTGCTTAACGGGAAAGGTGAGGTGGGGTGATGCATACAACAAGGGTTTCAAATTATCTCAGATACCGTTCCATAAACCCTATATGTAATAGACAAGCCCTACTCCTTCCTCAATGAATTGGACTCAACACCCCCAATTCACCGCCCAAGAATATATCTGACTAGTAAGAATCTTGAAACCTATGCATTGATATCTCTCTGTAAGTGAGTCAAGTGGGTGTAAAGCGGCAAAATCACAGCAGTGAAAAGCAGGTAAACCCCATTATAAAAATCAATTACTTTTAAAAACCCGTGAAACAAAGACAGTGAAAGAGAGAGAAATTCTTACAAAATTCGTTCAGCGGCTGTAATGCCACCTTTATTGACCATATCTAGACCCACAGCTGATTGAGACATAAGGGTGGACACTCTTGGCGCTGAGAGGTTTGGTGAGGTTGGGTGAGCAAACGCAGACCCTTTAAAGTAATACTGCGTGGTACCCATCCCATGGGTCCCAAATCTCCAGGTTCAAGGGCATCTTCCTACATCGAAAATATGCATGAGAAACCCAGAAGATGGTACACCGTGTGATCGGGAAAGGTTTCTAAAACGCACCTCATTTCTCATCTCCTTGTGCTCGGGTTCGCCATTTCAGCCGCTTTACTAGCAATCTCCCTCCTTGGAGAATCAGCACCTTTAACCTCCTGTTCCGTACAGGTTGCAATTTGTCCTGAGGATGAACGGGAAGAGGGGGAACCAATGAGAGACTAGCTCTAGGTGTTGGGACAGGCACAGGTCACTCTATTTTCCCCTCAAGAAGAAGAATTAACCACAGGCTCAGCCTGCCGCCTGGGACCAGAATAGGGCCTGAAGCAATCCTGCGCTCTTGCGGCCAGCGCCCAAGAAAGCGAGTTGAAAAATGGAGCTCAGGGGCACTGCAATTCACAAACCTGCAGACTTATAAATGATGACTCTCGTCCACAAATATATTGATGGAAGGCAACGAAGAGGATTTGAAAGCAAGGCAGAATTGCAGGAAACAGATTTCAGGAGGGAGATTCGAATCGCCTTTAAAGCACAGGAAAAGCGGCAAAACCTCGACAATGATGCCCTTGGCCAAAAAGGGCGTATGCGTTTTTTCCTGAATAGATTCAGGAAAAAACGCATACGCCCTTTTTGGCCAACCAAGCAACCTGGAAAGGCAAATCAGCGCTACAAAGAAGTCTCGCTTCCCATCGGTCAAGAGGGCCATGCTGAATAAAGTGTCAAAACCAGAAATGCAGGACAGGCCATGGAGAAATGGGAGCCTGGCTACGCTGATGGGCGGGATGTAAATTGCCAACAGCCACTCTGGAGAAGTGCACGGTGTGTCCTGAAACATCTAAAAAACTCAGCTTAGGGAGCATAGGGCACATCCACTCATGGGCGTATAAATTGGGAAAACTAAAAATCAGCAAGACACAGGCACCCAAAAGTTTAGGGCTGCTCTGTTGACAAGAATCTCCACTTCGTTACAACTTAAATATCCCAGGAAAGAGAAAAATGGATAAAGCAGTTGTGGTCCTTATGTACAATGGAATATCACTCAGCCATGAAATCAACGTCATAAGGCTAGTAGCAGCATGATGAGTGGATTTAGGTACGAAGATTCTAAGTGAAATAAGTCACACAGAAAAAGACACTTATCATAAGATATGACTTATAGAGGGAATGTAAAAACCGCTACCCTTGAACTGAATTACAAAACAGAATAGAGTCACACGTTTAGAAAACACACTATGGCTGCTTAATGGGAAAGGTGAGGTGGGGTGATGCATACAACAGGGGTTTCAAATTAGCTCAGATACCGTTCCATAAACCCAATATGTAATAGACAAGCCCTACTCCTTCCTCAAAGAATTGGACTCAACACCCCCTATTCACCGCCCAAGAATATATCTGACTAGTAAGAATCTTGAAACCTATGCATTGATATCTCTCTGTAAGTGAGTCAAGTGGGTGTAAAGCGGCAAAATCACAGCAGTGAAAAGCAGGTAAACCCCATTATAAAAATCAATTACTTTTAAAAACCCGTGAAACAAAGACAGTGAAAGAGAGAGAAATTCTTACAAAATTCGTTCAGGGGCTGTGATGCCACCTGGATTGACCATATCTAGACCCACAGCTGATTGAGACATAAGGGTGGACACTCTTGGGGCTGAGAGGTTTGGTGAGGTTGGGTGAGCAAACGCAGACCCTATAAAGTAATACTGCGTGGTACCCATCCCATGGGTCCCAAATCTCCAGGTTCAAGGGCATCTTCCTACATCGAAAACATTCATGAGAAACCCAGAAGATGGTACACCGTGTGATCGGGAAAGGTTTCTAAAACTCACCTTATTTCTCATCTCCTTGTGCTCGGGTTCGCCATTCCAGCCGCTTTACTAGCAATCTCCCTCCTTGGAGAATCAGCACCTTTCACGTCCTGTTCCGTACAGGTTGCAATTTGTCCTGAGGATGAACGGGAAGAGGGGGAACCAATGAGAGACTAGCTCTAGGTGTTGGGACAGGCACAGGTCACTCTATTTTCCCCTCAAGAAGAAGAATTAACCACAGGCTCAGCCTGCCGCCTGGGACCAGAATAGGGCCTGAAGCAATCCTGCGCTCTTGCGGCCAGCTCCCAAGAAAGCGAGTTGAAAAATGGAGCTCAGGGGCACTGCAATTCACAAACCTGCAGACTTATAAATGATGACTCTCGTCCACAAATATATTGATGGAAGGCAACGAAGAGGATTTGAAAGCAAGGCAGAATTGCAGGAAACAGATTTCAGGAGGGAGATTCGAATCGCCTTTAAAGCACAGGAAAAGCGGCAAAACCTCGACAATGATGCCCTTGGCCAAAAAGGGCGTATGCGTTTTTTCCTGAATATATTCAGGAAAAAACGCATACGCCCTTTTTGGCCAACCAAGCAACCTGGAAAGGCAAATCAGCGCTACAAAGAAGTCTCGCTTCCCATCGGTCAAAAGGGCCATGCTGAATAAAGTGTCAAAACCAGAAATGCAAGACAGGCCATGGAGAAACGGGAGCCTGGCTACGCTGATGGGCGGGATGTAAATTGCCAACAGCCACTCTGGAGAAGTGCACGGTGTGTCCTGAAACATCTAAAAAACTGAGGTTAGGGAGCATAGGGCACCTCCACTCATGGGCGTATAAATTGGGAAAACTAAAAATCAGCAAGACACAGGCACCCCAAAGTTTAGGGCTGCTTTGTTGACAAGAATCTCCACTTCGTTACACCTTAAATATCCCAGGAAAGAGAGAAATGGATAAAGAAGTTGTGGTCCTTATGTACAATGGAATATCACTCAGCCATGAAATCAACGTCATAAGGCTAGTAGCAGCATGATGATTGGATTTAGGTACGACGATTCTAAGTGAAATAAGTCACACAGAAAAAGACACTTATCATAAGATATGACTTATAGAGGGAATGTAAAAACCGCTACCCTTGAACGGAATTACAAAACAGAATAGAGTCACACGTTTAGAAAACACACTATGGCTGCTTAACGGGAAAGGTGAGGTGGGTTGATGCATACAACAAGCGTTTCAAATTATCTCAGATACCGTTCCATAAACCCAATATGTAATAGACAAGCCCTACTCCTTCCTCAATGAATTGGACTCAACACCCCCAATTCACCGCCCAAGAATATATCTGACTAGTAAGAATCTTGAAACCTAGGCATTGATATCTCTCTGTAAGTGAGTCAAGTGGGTGTAAAGCGGCAAAATCACAGCAGTGAAAAGCAGGTAAACCCCATTATAAAAATCAATTACTTTTAAAAACCCGTGAAACAAAGACAGTGAAAGAGAGAGAAATTCTTACAAAATTCGTTCAGCGGCTGTAATGCCACCTTTATTGACCATATCTAGACCCACAGCTGATTGAGACATAAGGGTGGACACTCTTGGCGCTGAGAGGTTTGGTGAGGTTGGGTGAGCAAACGCAGACCCTTTAAAGTAATACTGCGTGGTACCCATCCCATGGGTCCCAAATCTCCAGGTTCAAGGGCATCTTCCTACATCGAAAATATGCATGAGAAACCCAGAAGATGGTACACCGTGTGATCGGGAAAGGTTTCTAAAACGCACCTCATTTCTCATCTCCTTGTGCTTGGGTTCGCCATTCCAGCCGCTTTAGTAGCATTCTCCCTCCTTGGAGAATCAGCACCTTTAACCTCCTGTTCCTTACAGGTGGCAATTTGTCCTGAGGATGAACGGGAAGAGGGGGAACCAATGAGAGACTAGCTCTAGGTGTTGGGACAGGCACAGGTCACTCTATTTTCCCCTCAAGAAGAAGAATTAACCACAGGCTCAGCCTGCCGCCTGGGACCAGAATAGGGCCTGAAGCAATCCTGCGCTCTTGCGGCCAGCGCCCAAGAAAGCGAGTTGAAAAATGGAGCTCAGGGGCACTGCAATTCACAAACCTGCAGACTTATAAATGATGACTCTCGTCCACAAATATATTGATGGAAGGCAACGAAGAGGATTTGAAAGCAAGGCAGAATTGCAGGAAACAGATTTCAGGAGGGAGATTCGAATCGCCTTTAAAGCACAGGAAAAGCGGCAAAACCTCGACAATGATGCCCTTGGCCAAAAAGGGCGTATGCGTTTTTTCCTGAATAGATTCAGGAAAAAACGCATACGCCCTTTTTGGCCAACCAAGCAACCTGGAAAGGCAAATCAGCGCTACAAAGAAGTCTCGCTTCCCATCGGTCAAGAGGGCCATGCTGAATAAAGTGTCAAAACCAGAAATGCAGGACAGGCCATGGAGAAATGGGAGCCTGGCTACGCTGATGGGCGGGATGTAAATTGCCAACAGCCACTCTGGAGAAGTGCACGGTGTGTCCTGAAACATCTAAAAAACTCAGCTTAGGGAGCATAGGGCACATCCACTCATGGGCGTATAAATTGGGAAAACTAAAAATCAGCAAGACACAGGCACCCCAAAGTTTAGGGCTGCTCTGTTGACAAGAATCTCCACTTCGTTACACCTTAAATATCCCAGGAAAGAGAAAAATGGATAAAGAAGTTGTGGTCCTTATGTACAATGGAATATCACTCAGCCATGAAATCAACGTCATAAGGCTAGTAGCAGCATGATGAGTGGATTTAGGTACAAAGATTCTAAGTGAAATAAGTCACACAGAAAAAGACACTTATCATAAGATATGACTTATAGAGGGAATGTAAAAACCGCTACCCTTGAACTGAATTACAAAACAGAATAGAGTCACACGTTTAGAAAACACACTATGGCTGCTTAATGGGAAAGGTGAGGTGGGGTGATGCATACAACAAGGGTTTCAAATTAGCTCAGATACCGTTCCATAAACCCAATATGTAATAGACAAGCCCTACTCCTTCCTCAAAGAATTGGACTCAACACCCCCTATTCACCGCCCAAGAATATATCTGACTAGTAAGAATCTTGAAACCTATGCATTGATATCTCTCTGTAATGGAGTCAAGTGGGTGTAAAGCGGCAAAATCACAGCAGTGAAAAGCAGGTAAACCCCATTATAAAAATCAATTACTTTTAAAAACCCGTGAAACAAAGACAGTGAAAGAGAGAGAAATTCTTACAAAATTCGTTCAGGGGCTGTGATGCCACCTGGATTGACCATATATAGACCCACAGCTGATTGAGACATAAGGGTGGACACTCTTGGGGCTGAGAGGTTTGGTGAGGTTGGGTGAGCAAACGCAGACCCTATAAAGTAATACTGCGTAGTACCCATCCCATGGGTCCCAAATCTCCAGGTTCAAGGGCATCTTCCTACATCGAAGACATTCATGAGAAACCCAGAAGATGGTACACCGTGTGATCGGGAAAGGTTTCTAAAACGCACCTCATTTCTCATCTCCTTGTGCTTGGGTTCGCCATTCCAGCCGCTTTACTAGCATTCTCCCTCCTTGGAGAATCAGCACCTTTAACCTCCTGTTCCTTACAGGTTGCAATTTGTCCTGAGGATGAACGGGAAGAGGGGGAACCAATGAGAGACTAGCTCTAGGTGTTGGGACAGGCACAGGTCACTCTATTTTCCCCTCAAGAAGAAGAATTAACCACAGGCTCAGCCTGCCGCCTGGGACCAGAATAGGGCCTGAAGCAATCCTGCGCTCTTGCGGCCAGCTCCCAAGAAAGCGAGTTGAAAATTGGAGCTCAGGGGCACTGCAATTCACAAACCTGCAGACTTATAAATGATGACTCTCGTCCACAAATATATTGATGGAAGGCAACGAAGAGGATTTGAAAGCAAGGCAGAATTGCAGGAAACAGATTACAGGAGGGAGATTCGAATCGCCTTTAAAGCACAGGAAAAGCGGCAAAACCTCGACAATGATGCCCTTGGCCAAAAAGGGCGTATGCGTTTTTTCCTGAATATATTCAGGAAAAAACGCATACGCCCTTTTTAGCCAACCAAGCAACCTGGAAAGGCAAATCAGTGCTACAAAGAAGTCTCGCTTCCCATCGGTCAAAAGGGCCATGCTGAATAAAGTATCAAAACCAGAAATGCAAGACAGGCATTGGAGAAACGGGAGCCTGGCTACGCTGATGGGCGGGATGTAAATTGCCAACAGCCACTCTGGAGAAGTGCACGGTGTGTCCTGAAACATCTAAAAAACTGAGCTTAGGGAGCATAGGGCACCTCCACTCATGGGCGTATAAATTGGGAAAACTAAAAATCAGCAAGACACAGGCACCCCAAAGTTTAGGGCTGCTCTGTTGACAAGAATCTCCACTTCGTTACACCTTAAATATCCCAGGAAAGAGAGAAATGGATAAAGAAGTTGTGGTCCTTATGTACAATAGACTATCACTCAGCCATGAAATCAACGTCATAAGGCTAGTAGCAGCATGATGATTGGATTTAGGTACGACGATTCTAAGTGAAATAAGTCACACAGAAAAAGACACTTATCATAAGATATGACTTATAGAGGGAATGTAAAAACCGCTACCCTTGAACTGAATTACAAAACAGAATAGAATCACACGTTTAGAAAACACACTATGGCTGCTTAACGGGAAAGGTGAGGTGGGGTGATGCATACAACAAGGGTTTCAAATTATCTCAGATACCGTTCCAGAAACCCAATATGTAATAGACAAGCCCTACTCCTTCCTCAATGAATTGGACTCAACACCCCCAATTCACCGCCCAAGAATATATCTGACTAGTAAGAATCTTGAAACCTATGCATTGATATCTCTCTGTAAGTGGGTCAAGTGGGTGTAAAACGGCAAAATCACAGCAGTGAAAAGCAGGTAAACCCCATTATAAAAATCAATTACTTTTAAAAACCCGTGAAACAAAGACAGTGAAAGAGAGAGAAATTCTTACAAAATTCGTTCAGGGGCTGTGATGCCACCTGGATTGACCATATCTAGACCCACAGCTGATTGAGACATAAGGGTGGACACTCTAGGGGCTGAGATGTTTGGTGAGGTTGGGTGAGCAAACGCAGACCCTATAAAGTAATACTGCGTGGTACCCATCCCATGGGTCCCAAATCTCCAGGTTCAAGGGCATCTTCCTACATCGAAAACATTCATGAGAAACCCAGAAGATGGTACACCGTGTGATCGGGAAAGGTTTCTAAAACGCACCTTATTTCTCATCTCCTTGTGCTCGGGTTCGCCATTCCAGCCGCTTTACTAGCAATCTCCCTCCTTGGAGAATCAGCACCTTTAACCTCCTGTTCCGTACAGGTTGCAATTTGTCCTGAGGATGAACGGGAAGAGGGGGAACCAATGAGAGACTAGCTCTAGGTGTTGGGACAGGCACAGGTCACTCTATTTTCCCCTCAAGAAGAAGAATTAACCACAGGCTCAGCCTGCCGCCTGGGACCAGAATAGGGCCTGAAGCAATCCTGCGCTCTTGCGGCCAGCTCCCAAGAAAGCGAGTTGAAAAATGGAGCTCAGGGGCACTGCAATTCACAAACCTGCAGACTTATAAATGATGACTCTCGTCCACAAATATATTGATGGAAGGCAACGAAGAGGATTTGAAAGCAAGGCAGAATTGCAGGAAACAGATTTCAGGAGGGAGATTCGAATCGCCTTTAAAGCACAGGAAAAGCGGCAAAACCTCGACAATGATGCCCTTGGCCAAAAAGGGCGTATGCGTTTTTTCCTGAATATATTCAGGAAAAAACGCATACGCCCTTTTTGGCCAACCAAGCAACCTGGAAAGGCAAATCAGCACTACAAAGAAGTCTCGCTTCCCATCGGTCAAAAGGGCCATGCTGAATAAAGTGTCAAAACCAGAAATGCAAGACAGGCCGTGGAGAAACGGGAGCCTGGCTACGCTGATGGGCGGGATGTAAATTGCCAACAGCCACTCTGGAGAAGTGCACGGTGTGTCCTGAAACATCTAAAAAACTCAGCTTAGGGAGCATAGGGCACCTCCACTCATGGGCGTATAAATTGGGAAAACTAAAAATCAGCAAGACACAGGCACCCCAAAGTTTAGGGCTGCTCTGTTGACAAGAATCTCCACTTCGATACACCTTAAATATCCCAGGAAAGAGAGAAATGGATAAAGAAGTTGTGGTCCTTATGTACAATAGACTATCACTCAGCCATGAAATCAACGTCATAAGGCTAGTAGCAGCATGATGATTGGATTTAGGTACGACGATTCTAAGTGAAATAAGTCACACAGAAAAAGACACTTATCATAAGATATGACTTATAGAGGGAATGTAAAAACCGCTACCCTTGAACTGAATTACAAAACAGAATAGAATCACACGTTTAGAAAACACACTATGGCTGCTTAACGGGAAAGGTGAGGTGGGGTGATGCATACAACAAGGGTTTCAAATTATCTCAGATACCGTTCCAGAAACCCAATATGTAATAGACAAGCCCTACTCCTTCCTCAATGAATTGGACTCAACACCCCCAATTCACCGCCCAAGAATATATCTGACTAGTAAGAATCTTGAAACCTATGCATTGATATCTCTCTGTAAGTGGGTCAAGTGGGTGTAAAACGGCAAAATCACAGCAGTGAAAAGCAGGTAAACCCCATTATAAAAATCAATTACTTTTAAAAACCCGTGAAACAAAGACAGTGAAAGAGAGAGAAATTCTTACAAAATTCGTTCAGGGGCTGTGATGCCACCTGGATTGACCATATCTAGACCCACAGCTGATTGAGACATAAGGGTGGACACTCTAGGGGCTGAGATGTTTGGTGAGGTTGGGTGAGCAAACGCAGACCCTATAAAGTAATACTGCGTGGTACCCATCCCATGGGTCCCAAATCTCCAGGTTCAAGGGCATCTTCCTACATCGAAAACATTCATGAGAAACCCAGAAGATGGTACACCGTGTGATCGGGAAAGGTTTCTAAAACGCACCTTATTTCTCATCTCCTTGTGCTCGGGTTCGCCATTCCAGCCGCTTTACTAGCAATCTCCCTCCTTGGAGAATCAGCACCTTTAACCTCCTGTTCCGTACAGGTTGCAATTTGTCCTGAGGATGAACGGGAAGAGGGGGAACCAATGAGAGACTAGCTCTAGGTGTTGGGACAGGCACAGGTCACTCTATTTTCCCCTCAAGAAGAAGAATTAACCACAGGCTCAGCCTGCCGCCTGGGACCAGAATAGGGCCTGAAGCAATCCTGCGCTCTTGCGGCCAGCTCCCAAGAAAGCGAGTTGAAAAATGGAGCTCAGGGGCACTGCAATTCACAAACCTGCAGACTTATAAATGATGACTCTCGTCCACAAATATATTGATGGAAGGCAACGAAGAGGATTTGAAAGCAAGGCAGAATTGCAGGAAACAGATTTCAGGAGGGAGATTCGAATCGCCTTTAAAGCACAGGAAAAGCGGCAAAACCTCGACAATGATGCCCTTGGCCAAAAAGGGCGTATGCGTTTTTTCCTGAATATATTCAGGAAAAAACGCATACGCCCTTTTTGGCCAACCAAGCAACCTGGAAAGGCAAATCAGCACTACAAAGAAGTCTCGCTTCCCATCGGTCAAAAGGGCCATGCTGAATAAAGTGTCAAAACCAGAAATGCAAGACAGGCCGTGGAGAAACGGGAGCCTGGCTACGCTGATGGGCGGGATGTAAATTGCCAACAGCCACTCTGGAGAAGTGCACGGTGTGTCCTGAAACATCTAAAAAACTCAGCTTAGGGAGCATAGGGCACCTCCACTCATGGGCGTATAAATTGGGAAAACTAAAAATCAGCAAGACACAGGCACCCCAAAGTTTAGGGCTGCTCTGTTGACAAGAATCTCCACTTCGATACACCTTAAATATCCCAGGAAAGAGAGAAATGGATAAAGAAGTTGTGGTCCTTATGTACAATAGACTATCACTCAGCCATGAAATCAACGTCATAAGGCTAGTAGCAGCATGATGATTGGATTTAGGTACGACGATTCTAAGTGAAATAAGTCACACAGAAAAAGACACTTATCATAAGATATGACTTATAGAGGGAATGTAAAAACCGCTACCCTTGAACTGAATTACAAAACAGAATAGAATCACACGTTTAGAAAACACACTATGGCTGCTTAACGGGAAAGGTGAGGTGGGGTGATGCATACAACAAGGGTTTCAAATTATCTCAGATACCGTTCCAGAAACCCAATATGTAATAGACAAGCCCTACTCCTTCCTCAATGAATTGGACTCAACACCCCCAATTCACCGCCCAAGAATATATCTGACTAGTAAGAATCTTGAAACCTATGCATTGATATCTCTCTGTAAGTGGGTCAAGTGGGTGTAAAACGGCAAAATCACAGCAGTGAAAAGCAGGTAAACCCCATTATAAAAATCAATTACTTTTAAAAACCCGTGAAACAAAGACAGTGAAAGAGAGAGAAATTCTTACAAAATTCGTTCAGGGGCTGTGATGCCACCTGGATTGACCATATCTAGACCCACAGCTGATTGAGACATAAGGGTGGACACTCTAGGGGCTGAGATGTTTGTTGAGGTTGGGTGAGCAAACGCAGACCCTATAAAGTAATACTGCGTGGTACCCATCCCATGGGTCCCAAATCTCCAGGTTCAAGGGCATCTTCCTACATCGAAAACATTCATGAGAAACCCAGAAGATGGTACACCGTGTGATCGGGAAAGGTTTCTAAAACGCACCTTATTTCTCATCTCCTTGTGCTCGGGTTCGCCATTCCAGCCGCTTTACTAGCAATCTCCCTCCTTGGAGAATCAGCACCTTTAACCTCCTGTTCCGTACAGCTTGCAATTTGTCCTGAGGATGAACGGGAAGAGGGGGAACCAATGAGAGACTAGCTCTAGGTGTTGGGACAGGCACAGGTCACTCTATTTTCCCCTCAAGAAGAAGAATTAACCACAGGCTCAGCCTGCCGCCTGGGACCAGAATAGGGCCTGAAGCAATCCTGCGCTCTTGTGGCCAGCTCCCAAGAAAGCGAGTTGAAAAATGGAGCTCAGGGGCACTGCAATTCACAAACCTGCAGACTTATAAATGATGACTCTCGTCCACAAATATATTGATGGAAGGCAACGAAGAGGATTTGAAAGCAAGGCAGAATTGCAGGAAACAGATTTCAGGAGGGAGATTCGAATCGCCTTTAAAGCACAGGAAAAGCGGCAAAACCTCGACAATGATGCCCTTGGCCAAAAAGGGCGTATGCGTTTTTTCCTGAATATATTCAGGAAAAAACGCATACGCCCTTTTTGGCCAACCAAGCAACCTGGAAAGGCAAATCAGCACTACAAAGAAGTCTCGCTTCCCATCGGTCAAAAGGGCCATGCTGAATAAAGTGTCAAAACCAGAAATGCAAGACAGGCCATGGAGAAACGGGAGCCTGGCTACGCTGATGGGCGGGATGTAAATTGCCAACAGCCACTCTGGAGAAGTGCACGGTGTGTCCTGAAACATCTAAAAAACTCAGCTTAGGGAGCATAGGGCACCTCCACTCATGGGCGTATAAATTGGGAAAACTAAAAATCAGCAAGACACAGGCACCCCAAAGTTTAGGGCTGCTCTGTTGACAAGAATCTCCACTTCGATACACCTTAAATATCCCAGGAAAGAGAGAAATGGATAAAGAAGTTGTGGTCCTTATGTACAATAGACTATCACTCAGCCATGAAATCAACGTCATAAGGCTAGTAGCAGCATGATGATTGGATTTAGGTACGACGATTCTAAGTGAAATAAGTCACACAGAAAAAGACACTTATCATAAGATATGACTTATAGAGGGAATGTAAAAACCGCTACCCTTGAACTGAATTACAAAACAGAATAGAGTCACACGTTTAGAAAACACACTATGGCTGCTTAACGGGAAAGGTGAGGTGGTGTGATGCATACAACAAGGGTTTCAAATTATCTCAGATACCGTTCCAGAAACCCAATATGTAATAGACAAGCCCTACTCCTTCCTCAATGAATTGGACTCAACACCCCCAATTCACCGCCCAAGAATATATCTGACTAGTAAGAATCTTGAAACCTATGCATTGATATCTCTCTGTAAGTGGGTCAAGTGGGTGTAAAACGGCAAAATCACAGCAGTGAAAAGCAGGTAAACCCCATTATAAAAATCAATTACTTTTAAAAACCCGTGAAACAAAGACAGTGAAAGAGAGAGAAATTCTTACAAAATTCGTTCAGGGGCTGTGATGCCACCTGAATTGACCATATCTAGACCCACAGCTGATTGAGACATAAGGGTGGACACTCTAGGGGCTGAGATGTTTGGTGAGGTTGGGTGAGCAAACGCAGACCCTATAAAGTAATACTGCGTGGTACCCATCCCATGGGTCCCAAATCTCCAGGTTCAAGGGCATCTTCCTACATCGAAAACATTCATGAGAAACCCAGAAGATGGTACACCGTGTGATCGGGAAAGGTTTCTAAAACGCACCTTATTTCTCATCTCCTTGTGCACGGGTTCGCCATTCCAGCCGCTTTACTAGCAATCTCCCTCCTTGGAGAATCAGCACCTTTAACCTCCTGTTCCGTACAGGTTGCAATTTGTCCTGAGGATGAACGGGAAGAGGGGGAACCAATGAGAGACTAGCTCTAGGTGTTGGGACAGGCACAGGTCACTCTATTTTCCCCTCAAGAAGAAGAATTAACCACAGGCTCAGCCTGCCGCCTGGGACCAGAATAGGGCCTGAAGCAATCCTGCGCTCTTGCGGCCAGCTCCCAAGAAAGCGAGTTGAAAAATGGAGCTCAGGGGCACTGCAATTCACAAACCTGCAGACTTATAAATGATGACTCTCGTCCACAAATATATTGATGGAAGGCAACGAAGAGGATTTGAAAGCAAGGCAGAATTGCAGGAAACAGATTTCAGGAGGGAGATTCGAATCGCCTTTAAAGCACAGGAAAAGCGGCAAAACCTCGACAATGATGCCCTTGGCCAAAAAGGGCGTATGCGTTTTTTCCTGAATATATTCAGGAAAAAACGCATACGCCCTTTTTGGCCAACCAAGCAACCTGGAAAGGCAAATCAGCACTACAAAGAAGTCTCGCTTCCCATCGGTCAAAAGGGCCATGCTGAATAAAGTGTCAAAACCAGAAATGCAAGACAGGCCATGGAGAAACGGGAGCCTGGCTACGCTGATGGGCGGGATGTAAATTGCCAACAGCCACTCTGGAGAAGTGCACGGTGTGTCCTGAAACATCTAAAAAACTCAGCTTAGGGAGCATAGGGCACCTCCACTCATGAGCGTATAAATTGGGAAAACTAAAAATCAGCAAGACACAGGCACCCCAAAGTTTAGGGCTGCTCTGTTGACAAGAATCTCCACTTCGATACACCTTAAATATCCCAGGAAAGAGAGAAATGGATAAAGAAGTTGTGGTCCTTATGTACAATGGAATATCACTCAGCCATGAAATCAACGTCATAAGACTAGTAGCAGCATGATGATTGGATTTAGGTACGACGATTCTAAGTGAAATAAGTCACACAGAAAAAGACACTTATCATAAGATATGACTTATAGAGGGAATGTAACAACCGCTACCCTTGAACGGAATTACAAAACAGAATAGAGTCACACGTTTAGAAAACACACTATGGCTGCTTAACGGGAAAGGTGAGGTGGGGTGATGCATACAACAAGGGTTTCCAATTAGCTCAGATACCGTTCCATAAACCCAATATGTAATAGACAAGCCCTACTCCTTCCTCAATGAATTGGACTCAACACCCCCTATTCACCGCCCAAGAATATATCTGACTAGTAAAAATCTTGAAACCTATGCATTGATATCTCTCTGTAAGTGAGTCAAGTGGGTGTAAAGCGGCAAAATCACAGCAGTGAAAAGCAGGTAAACCCCATTATAAAAATCAATTACTTTTAAAAACCCGTGAAACAAAGACAGTGAAAGAGAGAGAAATTCTTACAAAATTCGTTCAGGGGCTGTGATGCCACCTGGATTGACCATATCTAGACCCACAGCTGATTGAGACATAAGGGTGGACACTCTAGGGGCTGAGAGGTTTGGTGAGGTTGGGTGAGCAAACGCAGACCCTATAAAGTAATACTGCGTGGTACCCATCCCATGGGTCCCAAATCTCCAGGTTCAAGGGCATCTTCCTACATCGAAAACATTCATGAGAAACCCAGAAGATGGTACACCGTGTGATCGGGAAAGGTTTCTAAAACGCACCTTATTTCTCATCTCCTTGTGCTCGGGTTCGCCATTCCAGCCGCTTTACTAGCAATCTCCCTCCTTGGAGAATCAGCACCTTTCACGTCCTGTTCCGTACAGGTTGCAATTTGTCCTGAGGATGAACGGGAAGAGGGGGAACCAATGAGAGACTAGCTCTAGGTGTTGGGACAGGCACAGGTCACTCTATTTTCCCCTCAAGAAGAAGAATTAACCACAGGCTCAGCCTGCCGCCTGGGACCAGAATAGGGCCTGAAGCAATCCTGCGCTCTTGCGGCCAGCTCCCAAGAAAGCGAGTTGAAAAATGGAGCTCAGGGGCACTGCAATTCACAAACCTGCAGACTTATAAATGATGACTCTCGTCCACAAATATATTGATGGAAGGCAACGAAGAGGATTTGAAAGCAAGGCAGAATTGCAGGAAACAGATTTCAGGAGGGAGATTCGAATCGCCTTTAAAGCACAGGAAAAGCGGCAAAACCTCGACAATGATGCCCTTGGCCAAAAAGGGCGTATGCGTTTTTTCCTGAATATATTCAGGAAAAAACGCATACGCCCTTTTTGGCCAACCAAGCAACCTGGAAAGGCAAATCAGCGCTACAAAGAAGTCTCGCTTCCCATCGGTCAAAAGGGCCATGCTGAATAAAGTGTCAAAACCAGAAATGCAAGACAGGCCATGGAGAAACGGGAGCCTGGCTACGCTGATGGGCGGGATGTAAATTGCCAACAGCCACTCTGGAGAAGTGCACGGTGTGTCCTGAAACATCTAAAAAACTGAGGTTAGGGAGCATAGGGCACCTCCACTCATGGGCGTATAAATTGGGAAAACTAAAAATCAGCAAGACACAGGCACCCCAAAGTTTAGGGCTGCTTTGTTGACAAGAATCTCCACTTCGTTACACCTTAAATATCCCAGGAAAGAGAGAAATGGATAAAGAAGTTGTGGTCCTTATGTACAATGGAATATCACTCAGCCATGAAATCAACGTCATAAGGCTAGTAGCAGCATGATGATTGGATTTAGGTACGACGATTCTAAGTGAAATAAGTCACACAGAAAAAGACACTTATCATAAGATATGACTTATAGAGGGAATGTAAAAACCGCTACCCTTGAACGGAATTACAAAACAGAATAGAGTCACACGTTTAGAAAACACACTATGGCTGCTTAACGGGAAAGGTGAGGTGGGTTGATGCATACAACAAGCGTTTCAAGTTATCTCAGATACCGTTCCATAAACCCAATATGTAATAGACAAGCCCTACTCCTTCCTCAATGAATTGGACTCAACACCCCCAATTCACCGCCCAAGAATATATCTGACTAGTAAGAATCTTGAAACCTAGGCATTGATATCTCTCTGTAAGTGAGTCAAGTGGGTGTAAAGCGGCAAAATCACAGCAGTGAAAAGCAGGTAAACCCCATTATAAAAATCAATTACTTTTAAAAACCCGTGAAACAAAGACAGTGAAAGAGAGAGAAATTCTTACAAAATTCGTTCAGCGGCTGTAATGCCACCTGGATTGACCATATCTAGACCCACAGCTGATTGAGACATAAGGGTGGACACTCTTGGGGCTGAGAGGTTTGGTGAGGTTGGGTGAGCAAACGCAGACCCTTTAAAGTAATACTGCGTGGTACCCATCCCATGGGTCCCAAATCTCCAGGTTCAAGGGCATCTTCCTACATCGAAAACATGCATGAGAAACCCAGAAGATGGTACACCGTGTGATCGGGAAAGGTTTCTAAAACGCACCTCATTTCTCTTCTCCTTGTGCTCGGGTTCGCCATTCCAGCCGCTTTACTAGCAATCTCCCTCCTTGGAGAATCAGCACCTTTAACCTCCTGTTCCGTACAGCTTGCAATTTGTCCTGAGGATGAAAGGGAAGAGGGGGAACCAATGAGAGACTAGCTCTAGGTGTTGGGACAGGCAGAGGTCACTCTATTTTCCCATCAGGAAGAAGAATTAACCACAGGCTCAGCCTGCCGCCTGGGACCAGAATAGGGCCTGAAGCAATCCTGCGCTTTTGCGGCCAGCGCCCAAGAAAGCGAGTTGAAAAATGGAGCTCAGGGGCACTGCAATTCACAAACCTGCAGACTTATAAATGATGACTCTCGTCCACAAATATATTGAGGGAAGGCAACGAAGAGGATTTGAAAGCAAGGCAGAATTGCAGGAAACAGATTTCAGGAGGGAGATTCGAATCGCCTTTAAAGCACAGGAAAAGCGGCGAAACCTCGAATTATGCCCTTGGCCAAAAAGGGCGTATGCGTTTTTTCCTGAATATATTCAGGAAAAAACGCATACGCCCTTTTTGGCCAACCAAGCAACCTGGAAAGGCAAATCAGCGCTACAAAGAAGTCTCGCTTCCCATCGGTCAAAAGGGCCATGCTGAATAAAGTGTCAAAACCAGAAATGCAGGACAGGCCATGGAGAAACGGCAGCCTGGCTACGCTGATGGGCGGGATGTAAATTGCCAACAGCCACTCTGGAGAAGTGCACGGTGTGTCCTGAAACATCTAAAAAACTGAGCTTAGGGAGCATAGGTCACATCCACTCATGGGCGTATAAATTGGGAAAACTAAAAATCAGCAAGACACAGGCACCCCAAAGTTTAGGGCTGCTCTGTTGACAAGAATCTCCACTTCGTTACACCTTAAATATCCCAGGAAAGAGAAAAATGGATAAAGAAGTTGTGGTCCTTATGTACAATGGAATATCACTCAGCCATGAAATCAACGTCATAAGGCTAGTAGCAGCATGATGAGTGGATTTAGGTACAAAGATTCTAAGTGAAATAAGTCACACAGAAAAAGACACTTATCATAAGATATGACTTATAGAGGGAATGTAAAAACCGCTACCCTTGAACTGAATTACAAAACAGAATAGAGTCACACGTTTAGAAAACACACTATGGCTGCTTAATGGGAAAGGTGAGGTGGGGTGATGCATACAACAAGGGTTTCAAATTAGCTCAGATACCGTTCCATAAACCCAATATGTAATAGACAAGCCCTACTCCTTCCTCAAAGAATTGGACTCAACACCCCCTATTCACCGCCCAAGAATGTATCTGACTAGTAAGAATCTTGAAACCTATGCATTGATATCTCTCTGTAATGGAGTCAAGTGGGTGTAAAGCGGCAAAATCACAGCAGTGAAAAGCAGGTAAACCCCATTATAAAAATCAATTACTTTTAAAAACCCGTGAAACAAAGACAGTGAAAGAGAGAGAAATTCTTACAAAATTCGTTCAGGGGCTGTGATGCCACCTGGATTGACCATATATAGACCCACAGCTGATTGAGACATAAGGGTGGACACTCTTGGGGCTGAGAGGTTTGGTGAGGTTGGGTGAGCAAACGCAGACCCTATAAAGTAATACTGCGTAGTACCCATCCCATGGGTCCCAAATCTCCAGGTTCAAGGGCATCTTCCTACATCGAAGACATTCATGAGAAACCCAGAAGATGGTACACCGTGTGATCGGGAAAGGTTTCTAAAACGCACCTCATTTCTCATCTCCTTGTGCTTGGGTTCGCCATTCCAGCCGCTTTACTAGCATTCTCCCTCCTTGGAGAATCAGCACCTTTAACCTCCTGTTCCTTACAGGTTGCAATTTGTCCTGAGGATGAACGGGAAGAGGGGGAACCAATGAGAGACTAGCTCTAGGTGTTGGGACAGGCACAGGTCACTCTATTTTCCCCTCAAGAAGAAGAATTAACCACAGGCTCAGCCTGCCGCCTGGGACCAGAATAGGGCCTGAAGCAATCCTGCGCTCTTGCGGCCAGCTCCCAAGAAAGCGAGTTGAAAAATGGAGCTCAGGGGCACTGCAATTCACAAACCTGCAGACTTATAAATGATGACTCTCGTCCACAAATATATTGATGGAAGGCAACGAAGAGGATTTGAAAGCAAGGCAGAATTGCAGGAAACAGATTACAGGAGGGAGATTCGAATCGCCTTTAAAGCACAGGAAAAGCGGCAAAACCTCGACAATGATGCCCTTGGCCAAAAAGGGCGTATGCGTTTTTTCCTGAATATATTCAGGAAAAAACGCATACGCCCTTTTTGGCCAACCAAGCAACCTGGAAAGGCAAATCAGCGCTACAAAGAAGTCTCGCTTCCCATCGGTCAAAAGGGCCATGCTGAATAAAGTGTCAAAACCAGAAATGCAAGACAGGCCATGGAGAAACGGGAGCCTGGCTACGCTGATGGGCGGGATGTAAATTGCCAACAGCCACTCTGGAGAAGTGCACGGTGTGTCCTGAAACATCTAAAAAACTCAGCTTAGGGAGCATAGGGCACCTCCACTCATGGGCGTATAAATTGGGAAAACTAAAAATCAGCAAGACACAGGCACCCCAAAGTTTAGGGCTGCTCTGTTGACAAGAATCTCCACTTCGTTACACCTTAAATATCCCAGGAAAGAGAGAAATGGATAAAGAAGTTGTGGTCCTTATGTACAATAGACTATCACTCAGCCATGAAATCAACGTCATAAGGCTAGTAGCAGCATGATGATTGGATTTAGGTACGACGATTCTAAGTGAAATAAGTCACACAGAAAAAGACACTTATCATAAGATATGACTTATAGAGGGAATGTAAAAACCGCTACCCTTGAACTGAATTACAAAACAGAATAGAATCACACGTTTAGAAAACACACTATGGCTGCTTAACGGGAAAGGTGAGGTGGGGTGATGCATACAACAAGGGTTTCAAATTATCTCAGATACCGTTCCAGAAACCCAATATGTAATAGACAAGCCCTACTCCTTCCTCAATGAATTGGACTCAACACCCCCAATTCACCGCCCAAGAATATATCTGACTAGTAAGAATCTTGAAACCTATGCATTGATATCTCTCTGTAAGTGGGTCAAGTGGGTGTAAAACGGCAAAATCACAGCAGTGAAAAGCAGGTAAACCCCATTATAAAAATCAATTACTTTTAAAAACCCGTGAAACAAAGACAGTGAAAGAGAGAGAAATTCTTACAAAATTCGTTCAGGGGCTGTGATGCCACCTGGATTGACCATATCTAGACCCACAGCTGATTGAGACATAAGGGTGGACACTCTAGGGGCTGAGATGTTTGGTGAGGTTGGGTGAGCAAACGCAGACCCTATAAAGTAATACTGCGTGGTACCCATCCCATGGGTCCCAAATCTCCAGGTTCAAGGGCATCTTCCTACATCGAAAACATTCATGAGAAACCCAGAAGATGGTACACCGTGTGATCGGGAAAGGTTTCTAAAACGCACCTTATTTCTCATCTCCTTGTGCTCGGGTTCGCCATTCCAGCCGCTTTACTAGCAATCTCCCTCCTTGGAGAATCAGCACCTTTAACCTCCTGTTCCGTACAGGTTGCAATTTGTCCTGAGGATGAACGGGAAGAGGGGGAACCAATGAGAGACTAGCTCTAGGTGTTGGGACAGGCACAGGTCACTCTATTTTCCCCTCAAGAAGAAGAATTAACCACTGGCTCAGCCTGCCGCCTGGGACCAGAATAGGGCCTGAAGCAATCCTGCGCTCTTGCGGCCAGCTCCCAAGAAAGCGAGTTGAAAAATGGAGCTCAGGGGCACTGCAATTCACAAACCTGCAGACTTATAAATGATGACTCTCGTCCACAAATATATTGATGGAAGGCAACGAAGAGGATTTGAAAGCAAGGCAGAATTGCAGGAAACAGATTTCAGGAGGGAGATTCGAATCGCCTTTAAAGCACAGGAAAAGCGGCAAAACCTCGACAATGATGCCCTTGGCCAAAAAGGGCGTATGCGTTTTTTCCTGAATATATTCAGGAAAAAACGCATACGCCCTTTTTGGCCAACCAAGCAACCTGGAAAGGCAAATCAGCACTACAAAGAAGTCTCGCTTCCCATCGGTCAAAAGGGCCATGCTGAATAAAGTGTCAAAACCAGAAATGCAAGACAGGCCATGGAGAAACGGGAGCCTGGCTACGCTGATGGGCGGGATGTAAATTGCCAACAGCCACTCTGGAGAAGTGCACGGTGTGTCCTGAAACATCTAAAAAACTCAGCTTAGGGAGCATAGGGCACCTCCACTCATGGGCGTATAAATTGGGAAAACTAAAAATCAGCAAGACACAGGCACCCCAAAGTTTAGGGCTGCTCTGTTGACAAGAATCTCCACTTCGATACACCTTAAATATCCCAGGAAAGAGAGAAATGGATAAAGAAGTTGTGGTCCTTATGTACAATAGACTATCACTCAGCCATGAAATCAACGTCATAAGGCTAGTAGCAGCATGATGATTGGATTTAGGTACGACGATTCTAAGTGAAATAAGTCACACAGAAAAAGACACTTATCATAAGATATGACTTATAGAGGGAATGTAAAAACCGCTACCCTTGAACTGAATTACAAAACAGAATAGAATCACACGTTTAGAAAACACACTATGGCTGCTTAACGGGAAAGGTGAGGTGGGGTGATGCATACAACAAGGGTTTCAAATTATCTCAGATACCGTTCCAGAAACCCAATATGTAATAGACAAGCCCTACTCCTTCCTCAATGAATTGGACTCAACACCCCCAATTCACCGCCCAAGAATATATCTGACTAGTAAGAATCTTGAAACCTATGCATTGATATCTCTCTGTAAGTGGGTCAAGTGGGTGTAAAACGGCAAAATCACAGCAGTGAAAAGCAGGTAAACCCCATTATAAAAATCAATTACTTTTAAAAACCCGTGAAACAAAGACAGTGAAAGAGAGAGAAATTCTTACAAAATTCGTTCAGGGGCTGTGATGCCACCTGGATTGACCATATCTAGACCCACAGCTGATTGAGACATAAGGGTGGACACTCTAGGGGCTGAGATGTTTGGTGAGGTTGGGTGAGCAAACGCAGACCCTATAAAGTAATACTGCGTGGTACCCATCCCATGGGTCCCAAATCTCCAGGTTCAAGGGCATCTTCCTACATCGAAAACATTCATGAGAAACCCAGAAGATGGTACACCGTGTGATCGGGAAAGGTTTCTAAAACGCACCTTATTTCTCATCTCCTTGTGCTCGGGTTCGCCATTCCAGCCGCTTTACTAGCAATCTCCCTCCTTGGAGAATCAGCACCTTTAACCTCCTGTTCCGTACAGGTTGCAATTTGTCCTGAGGATGAACGGGAAGAGGGGGAACCAATGAGAGACTAGCTCTAGGTGTTGGGACAGGCACAGGTCACTCTATTTTCCCCTCAAGAAGAAGAATTAACCACAGGCTCAGCCTGCCGCCTGGGACCAGAATAGGGCCTGAAGCAATCCTGCGCTCTTGCGGCCAGCTCCCAAGAAAGCGAGTTGAAAAATGGAGCTCAGGGGCACTGCAATTCACAAACCTGCAGACTTATAAATGATGACTCTCGTCCACAAATATATTGATGGAAGGCAACGAAGAGGATTTGAAAGCAAGGCAGAATTGCAGGAAACAGATTTCAGGAGGGAGATTCGAATCGCCTTTAAAGCACAGGAAAAGCGGCAAAACCTCGACAATGATGCCCTTGGCCAAAAAGGGCGTATGCGTTTTTTCCTGAATATATTCAGGAAAAAACGCATACGCCCTTTTTGGCCAACCAAGCAACCTGGAAAGGCAAATCAGCACTACAAAGAAGTCTCGCTTCCCATCGGTCAAAAGGGCCATGCTGAATAAAGTGTCAAAACCAGAAATGCAAGACAGGCCATGGAGAAACGGGAGCCTGGCTACGCTGATGGGCGGGATGTAAATTGCCAACAGCCACTCTGGAGAAGTGCACGGTGTGTCCTGAAACATCTAAAAAACTCAGCTTAGGGAGCATAGGGCACCTCCACTCATGGGCGTATAAATTGGGAAAACTAAAAATCAGCAAGACACAGGCACCCCAAAGTTTAGGGCTGCTCTGTTGACAAGAATCTCCACTTCGATACACCTTAAATATCCCAGGAAAGAGAGAAATGGATAAAGAAGTTGTGGTCCTTATGTACAATAGACTATCACTCAGCCATGAAATCAACGTCATAAGGCTAGTAGCAGCATGATGATTGGATTTAGGTACGACGATTCTAAGTGAAATAAGTCACACAGAAAAAGACACTTATCATAAGATATGACTTATAGAGGGAATGTAAAAACCGCTACCCTTGAACTGAATTACAAAACAGAATAGAGTCACACGTTTAGAAAACACACTATGGCTGCTTAACGGGAAAGGTGAGGTGGTGTGATGCATACAACAAGGGTTTCAAATTATCTCAGATACCGTTCCAGAAACCCAATATGTAATAGACAAGCCCTACTCCTTCCTCAATGAATTGGACTCAACACCCCCAATTCACCGCCCAAGAATATATCTGACTAGTAAGAATCTTGAAACCTATGCATTGATATCTCTCTGTAAGTGGGTCAAGTGGGTGTAAAACGGCAAAATCACAGCAGTGAAAAGCAGGTAAACCCCATTATAAAAATCAATTACTTTTAAAAACCCGTGAAACAAAGACAGTGAAAGAGAGAGAAATTCTTACAAAATTCGTTCAGGGGCTGTGATGCCACCTGGATTGACCATATCTAGACCCACAGCTGATTGAGACATAAGGGTGGACACTCTAGGGGCTGAGATGTTTGGTGAGGTTGGGTGAGCAAACGCAGACCCTATAAAGTAATACTGCGTGGTACCCATCCCATGGGTCCCAAATCTCCAGGTTCAAGGGCATCTTCCTACATCGAAAACATTCATGAGAAACCCAGAAGATGGTACACCGTGTGATCGGGAAAGGTTTCTAAAACGCACCTTATTTCTCATCTCCTTGTGCTCGGGTTCGCCATTCCAGCCGCTTTACTAGCAATCTCCCTCCTTGGAGAATCAGCACCTTTAACCTCCTGTTCCGTACAGGTTGCAATTTGTCCTGAGGATGAACGGGAAGAGGGGGAACCAATGAGAGACTAGCTCTAGGTGTTGGGACAGGCACAGGTCACTCTATTTTCCCCTCAAGAAGAAGAATTAACCACAGGCTCAGCCTGCCGCCTGGGACCAGAATAGGGCCTGAAGCAATCCTGCGCTCTTGCGGCCAGCTCCCAAGAAAGCGAGTTGAAAAATGGAGCTCAGGGGCACTGCAATTCACAAACCTGCAGACTTATAAATGATGACTCTCGTCCACAAATATATTGATGGAAGGCAACGAAGAGGATTTGAAAGCAAGGCAGAATTGCAGGAAACAGATTTCAGGAGGGAGATTCGAATCGCCTTTAAAGCACAGGAAAAGCGGCAAAACCTCGACAATGATGCCCTTGGCCAAAAAGGGCGTATGCGTTTTTTCCTGAATATATTCAGGAAAAAACGCATACGCCCTTTTTGGCCAACCAAGCAACCTGGAAAGGCAAATCAGCACTACAAAGAAGTCTCGCTTCCCATCGGTCAAAAGGGCCATGCTGAATAAAGTGTCAAAACCAGAAATGCAAGACAGGCCATGGAGAAACGGGAGCCTGGCTACGCTGATGGGCGGGATGTAAATTGCCAACAGCCACTCTGGAGAAGTGCACGGTGTGTCCTGAAACATCTAAAAAACTCAGCTTAGGGAGCATAGGGCACCTCCACTCATGGGCGTATAAATTGGGAAAACTAAAAATCAGCAAGACACAGGCACCCCAAAGTTTAGGGCTGCTCTGTTGACAAGAATCTCCACTTCGATACACCTTAAATATCCCAGGAAAGAGAGAAATGGATAAAGAAGTTGTGGTCCTTATGTACAATGGAATATCATTCAGCCATGAAATCAACGTCATAAGACTAGTAGCAGCATGATGATTGGATTTAGGTACGACGATTCTAAGTGAAATAAGTCACACAGAAAAAGACACTTATCATAAGATATGACTTATAGAGGGAATGTAACAACCGCTACCCTTGAACGGAATTACAAAACAGAATAGAGTCACACGTTTAGAAAACACACTATGGCTGCTTAACGGGAAAGGTGAGGTGGGGTGATGCATACAACAAGGGTTTCCAATTAGCTCAGATACCGTTCCATAAACCCAATATGTAATAGACAAGCCCTACTCCTTCCTCAATGAATTGGACTCAACACCCCCTATTCACCGCCCAAGAATATATCTGACTAGTAAGAATCTTGAAACCTATGCATTGATATCTCTCTGTAAGTGAGTCAAGTGGGTGTAAAGCGGCAAAATCACAGCAGTGAAAAGCAGGTACACCCCATTATAAAAATCAATTACATTTAAAAACCCGTGAAACAAAGACAGTGAAAGAGAGAGAAATTCTTACAAAATTCGTTCAGGGGCTGTGATGCCACCTGGATTGACCATATCTAGACCCACAGCTGATTGAGACATAAGGGTGGACACTCTTGGGGCTGAGAGGTTTGGTGAGGTTGGGTGAGCAAACGCAGACCCTATAAAGTAATATTGCGTGGTACCCATCCCATGGGTCCCAAATCTCCAGGTTCAAGGGCATCTTCCTACATCGAAAACATTCATGAGAAACCCAGAAGATGGTACACCGTGTGATCGGGAAAGGTTTCTAAAACGCACCTCATTTCTCATCTCCTTGTGCTCGGGTTCGCCATTCCAGCCGCTTTACTAGCAATCTCCCTACTTGGAGAATCAGCACCTTTAACCTCCTGTTCCGTACAGGTTGCAATTTGTCCTGAGGATGAACGGGAAGAGGGGGAACCAATGAGAGACTAGCTCTAGGTGTTGGGACAGGCAGAGGTCACTCTATTTTCCCCTCAAGAAGAAGAATTAACCACAGGCTCAGCCTGCCGCCTGGGACCAGAATAGGGCCTGAAGCAATCCTGCGCTCTTGCGGCCAGCTCCCAAGAAAGCGAGTTGAAAAATGGAGCTCAGGGGCACTGCAATTCACAAACCTGCAGACTTATAAATGATGACTCTCGTGCACAAATATATTGATGGAAGGCAACGAAGAGGATTTGAAAGCAAGGCAGAATTGCAGGAAACAGATTTCAGGAGGGAGATTCGAATCGCCTTTAAAGCACAGGAAAAGCGGCAAAACCTCGACAATGATGCCCTTGGCCAAAAAGGGCGTATGCGTTTTTTCCTGAATATATTCAGGAAAAAACGCATACGCCCTTTTTGGCCAACCAAGCAACCTGGAAAGGCAAATCAGCGCTACAAAGAAGTCTCGCTTCCCATCGGTCAAAAGGGCCATGCTGAATAAAGTGTCAAAACCAGAAATGCAGGACAGGCCATGGAGAAACGGGAGCCTGGCTACGCTGATGGGCGGGATGTAAATTGCCAACAGCCACTCTGGAGAAGTGCACGGTGTGTCCTGAAACATCTAAAAAACTGAGGTTAGGGAGCATAGGGCACATCCACTCATGGGCGTATAAATTGGGAAAACTAAAAATCAGCAAGACACAGGCACCCCAAAGTTTAGGGCTGCTCTGTTGACAAGAATCTCCACTTCGTTACACCTTAAATATCCCAGGAAAGAGAAAAATGGATAAAGAAGTTGTGTTCCTTATGTACACTGGAATACCACTCAGCCATGAAATCAACGTCATAAGGCTAGTAGCAGCATGATGAGTAGATTTAGGTACGAAGATTCTAAGTGAAATAAGTCACACAGAAAAAGACACTTATCATAAGATATGACTTATAGAGGGAATGTAAAAACCGCTACCCTTGAACTGAATTACAAAACAGAATAGAGTCACACGTTTAGAAAACACACTATGGCTGCTTAACGGGAAAGGTGAGGTGGGGTGATGCATACAACAAGGGTTTCAAATTAGCTCACATACCGTTCCATAAACCCAATATGTAATAGACAAGCCCTACTCCTTCCTCAATGAATTGGACTCAACACCCCCTATTCACCGCCCAAGAATATATCTGACTAGTAAGAATCTTGAAACCTATGCATTGATATCTCTCTGTAAGTGAGTCAAGTGGGTGTAAAGCGGCAAAATCACAGCAGTGAAAAGCAGGTAAACCCCATTATAAAAATCAATTACTTTTAAAAACCCGTGAAACAAAGACAGTGAAAGAGAGAGAAATTCTTACAAAATTCGTTCAGGGGCTGTGATGCCACCTGGATTGATCATATCTAGACCCACAGCTGATTGAGACATAAGGGTGGACACTCTTGGGGCTGAGAGGTTTGGTGAGGTTGGGTGAGCAAACGCAGACCCTATAAAGTAATACTGCGTGGTACCCATCCCATGGGTCCCAAATCTCCAGGTTCAAGGGCATCTTCCTACATCGAAAACATTCATGAGAAACCCAGAAGATGGTACACCGTGTGATCGGGAAAGGTTTCTAAAACGCACCTCATTTCTCATCTCCTTGTGCTCGGGTTCGCCATTCCAGCCGCTTTACTAGCAATCTCCCTCCTTGGAGAATCAGCACCTTTAACCTCCTGTTCCGTACAGGTTGCAATTTGTCCTGAGGATGAACCGGAAGAGGGGGAACCAATGAGAGACTAGCTCTAGGTGTTGGGACAGGCAGAGGTCACTCTATTTTCCCCTCAAGAAGAAGAATTAACCACAGGCTCAGCCTGCCGCCTGGGACCAGAATAGGGCCTGAAGCAATCTTGCGCTCTTGCGGCCAGCTCCCAAGAAAGCGAGTTGAAAAATGGAGCTCAGGGGCACTGCAATTCACAAACCTGCAGACTTATAAATGATGACTCTCGTCCACAAATATATTGATGGAAGGCAACGAAGAGGATTTGAAAGCAAGGCAGAATTGCAGGAAACAGATTTCAGGAGGGAGATTCGAATCGCCTTTAAAGCACAGGAAAAGCGGCAAAACCTCAACAATGATGCCCTTGGCCAAAAAGGGCGTATGCGTTTTTTCCTGAATATATTCAGGAAAAAAAGCATACGCCCTTTTTGGCCAACCAAGCAACCTGGAAAGGCAAATCAGCGCTACAAAGAAGTCTCGCTTCCCATCGGTCAAAAGGGCCATGCTGAATAAAGTGTCAAAACCAGAAATGCAGGACAGGCCATGGAGAAACGGGAGCCTGGCTACGCTGATGGGCGGGATGTAAATTGCCAACAGCCACTCTGGAGAAGTGCACGGTGTGTCCTGAAACATCTAAAAAACTGAGCTTAGGGAGCATAAGGCACATCCACTCATGGGCGTATAAACTGGGAAAACTAAAAATCAGCAAGACACAGGCACCCCAAAGTTTAGGGCTGCTCTGTTGACAAGAATCTCCACTTCGTTACACCTTAAATATCCCAGGAAAGAGAAAAATGGATAAAGAAGTTGTGGTCCTTATGTACAATGGAATATCACTCAGCCATGAAATCAACGTCATAAGGCTAGTAGCAGCATGATGAGTGGATTTAGGTACGACGATTCTAAGTGAAATAAGTCACACAGAAAAAGACACTTATCATAAGATATGACTTATAGAGGGAATGTAAAAACCGCTACCCTTGAACTGAATTACAAAACAGAATAGAGTCACACGTTTAGAAAACACACTATGGCTGCTTAATGGGAAAGGTGAGGTGGGGTGATGCATACAACAAGGGTTTCAAATTATCTCAGATACCGTTCCATAAACCCAATATGTAATAGACAAGCCCTACTCCTTCCTCAATGAATTGGACTCAACACCCCCTATTCACCGCCCAAGAATATATCTGACTAGTAAGAATCTTGAAACCTATGCATTGATATCTCTCTGTAAGTGAGTCAAGTGGGTGTAAAGCGGCAAAATCACAGCAGTGAAAAGCAGGTAAACCCCATTATAAAAATCAATTACTTTTAAAAACCCGTGAAACAAAGACAGTGAAAGAGAGAGAAATTCTTACAAAATTCGTTCAGGGGCTGTGATGCCACCTGGATTGACCATATCTAGACCCACAGCTGATTGAGACATAAGGGTGGACACTCTTGGGGCTGAGAGGTTTGGTGAGGTTGGGTGAGCAAACGCAGACCCTATAAAGTAATACTGCGTGGTACCCATCCCATGGGTCCCAAATCTCCAGGTTCAAGGGCATCTTTCTACATCTAAAACATTCATGAGAAACCCAGAAGATGGTACACCGTGTGATCGGGAAAGGTTTCTAAAACGCACCTCATTTCTCATCTCCTTGTGCTTGGTTTCGCCATTCCAGCCGCTTTACTAGCAATCTCCCTCCTTGGAGAATCAGCACCTTTAACCTCCTGTTCCGTACAGCTTGCAAATTGTCCTGAGGATGAAAGGGAAGAGGGGGAACCAATGAGGCACTAGCTCTAGGTGTTGGGACAGGCAGAGGTCACTCTATTTTCCCATCAGGAAGAAGAATTAACCACAGGCTCAGCCTGCCGCCTGCGACCAGAATAGGGCCTGAAGCAATCCTGCGCTTTTGCGGCCAGCGCCCAAGAAAGCGAGTTGAAAAATGGAGCTCAGGGGCACTGCAATTCACAAACCTGCAGACTTATAAATGATGACTCTCGTCCACAAATATATTGAGGGAAGGCAACGAAGAGGATTTGAAAGCAAGGCAGAATTGCAGGAAACAGATTTCAGGAGGGAGATTCGAATCGCCTTTAAAGCAAAGGAAAAGCGGCAAAACCTCGACAATGATGCCCTTGGCCAAAAAGGGCGTATGCGTTTTTTCCTGAATATATTCAGGAAAAAACGCATACGCCCTTTTTGGCCAACCAAGCAACCTGGAAAGGCAAATCAGCGCTACAAAGATGTCTCGCTTCCCATCGGTCAAAAGGGCCATGCTGAATAAAGTGTCAAAACCAGAAATGCAGGACAGGCCATGGAGAAACGGGAGCCTGGCTACGCTGATGGGCGGGATGTAAATTGCCAACAGCCACTCTGGAGAAGTGCACGGTGTGTCCTGAAACATCTAAAAAACTCAGCTTAGGGAGCATAGGGCACATCCACTCATGGGCGTATAAATTGGGAAAACTAAAAATCAGCAAGACACAGGCACCCCAAAGTTTAGGGCTGCTCTGTTGACAAGAATCTCCACTTCGTTACACCTTAAATATCCCAGGAAAGAGAGAAATGGATAAAGAAGTTGTGGTCCTTATGTACAATAGACTATCACTCAGCCATGAAATCAACGTCATAAGTCTAGTAGCAGCATGATGATTGGATTTAGGTACGACGATTCTAAGTGAAATAAGTCACACAGAAAAAGACACTTATCATAAGATATGACTTATAGAGGGAATGTAAAAACCGCTACCCTTGAACTGAATTACAAAACAGAATAGAGTCACACGTTTAGAAAACACACTATGGCTGCTTAACGGGAAAGGTGAGGTGGGGTGATGCATACAACAAGGGTTTCAAATTATCTCAGATACCGTTCCAGAAACCCAATATGTAATAGACAAGCCCTACTCCTTCCTCAATGAATTGGACTCAACACCCCCAATTCACCGCCCAAGAATATATCTGACTAGTAAGAATCTTGAAACCTATGCATTGATATCTCTCTGTAAGTGAGTCAAGTGGGTGTAAAGCGGCAAAATCACAGCAGTGAAAAGCAGGTAAACCCCATTATAAAAATCAATTACTTTTAAAAACCCGTGAAACAAAGACAGTGAAAGAGAGAGAAATTCTTACAAAATTCGTTCAGCGGCTGTAATGCCACATGGATTGACCATATCTAGACCCACAGCTGATTGAGACATAAGGGTGGACACTCTTGGCGCTGAGCGGTTTGGTGAGGTTGGGTGAGCAAACGCAGACCCTTTAAAGTAATACTGCGTGGTACCCATCCCATGGGTCCCAAATCTCCAGGTTCAAGGGCATCTTCCTACATCGAAAACATGCATGAGAAACCCAGAAGATGGTACACCGTGTGATCGGGAAAGGTTTCTAAAACGCACCTCATTTCTCATCTCCTTGTGCTCGGGTTCGCCATTCCAGCCGCTTTACTAGCAATCTCCCTCCTTGGAGAATCAGCACCTTTAACCTCCTGTTCCGTACAGGTTGCAATTTGTCCTGAGGATGAACGGGAAGAGGGGGAACCAATGAGAGACTAGCTCTAGGTGTTGGGACAGGCAGAGGTCACTCTATTTTCCCCTCAAGAAGAAGAATTAACCACAGGCTCAGCCTGCCGCCTGGGACCAGAATAGGGCCTGAAGCAATCCTGCGCTCTTGCGGCCAGCTCCCAAGAAAGCGAGTTGAAAAATGGAGCTCAGGGGCACTGCAATTCACAAACCTGCAGACTTATAAATGATGACTCTCGTCCACAAATATATTGATGGAAGGCAACGAAGAGGATTTGAAAGCAAGGCAGAATTGCAGGAAACAGATTTCAGGAGGGAGATTCAAATCGCCTTTAAAGCACAGGAAAAGCGGCAAAACCTCGACAATGATGCCCTTGGCCAAAAAGGGCGTATGCGTTTTTTCCTGAATATATTCAGGAAAAAACGCATACGCCCTTTTTGGCCAACCAAGCAACCTGGAAAGGCAAATCAGCGCTACAAAAAAGTCTCGCTTCCCATCGGTCAAAAGGGCCATGCTGAATAAAGTGTCAAAACCAGAAATGCAAAACAGGCCATGGAGAAACGGGAGCCTGGCTACGCTGATGGGCGGGATGTAAATTGCCAACAGCCACTCTGGAGAAGTGCACGGTGTGTCCTGAAACATCTAAAAAACTCAGCTTAGGGAGCATAGGGCACCTCCACTCATGGGCGTATAAATTGGGAAAACTAAAAATCAGCAAGACACAGGCACCCCAAAGTTTAGGGCTGCTCTGTTGACAAGAATCTCCACTTCGATACACCTTAAATATCCCAGGAAAGAGAGAAATGGATAAAGAAGTTGTGGTCCTTATGTACAATGGAATATCATTCAGCCATGAAATCAACGTCATAAGGCTAGTAGCAGCATGATGATTGGATTTAGGTACGACGATTCTAAGTGAAATAAGTCACACAGAAAAAGACACTTATCATAAGATATGACTTATAGAGGGAATGTAAAAACCGCTACCCTTGAACGGAATTACAAAACAGAATAGAGTCACACGTTTAGAAAACACACTATGGCTGCTTAACGGGAAAGGTGAGGTGGGGTGATGCATACAACAAGGGTTTCAAATTAGCTCAGATACCGTTCCATAAACCCAATATGTAATAGACAAGCCCTACTCCTTCCTCAATGAATTGGACTCAACACCCCCTATTCACCGCCCAAGAATATATCTGACTAGTAAAAATCTTGAAACCTATGCATTGATATCTCTCTGTAAGTGAGTCAAGTGGGTGTAAAGCGGCAAAATCACAGCAGTGAAAAGCAGGTAAACCCCATTATAAAAATCAATTACTTTTAAAAACCCGTGAAACAAAGACAGTGAAAGAGAGAGAAATTCTTACAAAATTCGTTCAGGGGCTGTGATGCCACCTGGATTGACCATATCTAGACCCACAGCTGATTGAGACATAAGGGTGGACATTCTAGGGGCTGAGATGTTTGGTGAGGTTGGGTGAGCAAACGCAGACCCTATAAAGTAATACTGCGTGGTACCCATCCCATGGGTCCCAAATCTCCAGGTTCAAGGGCATCTTCCTACATCGAAAACATTCATGAGAAACCCAGAAGATGGTACACCGTGTGATCGGGAAAGGTTTCTAAAACGCACCTTATTTCTCATCTCCTTGTGCTCGGGTTCGCCATTCCAGCCGCTTTACTAGCAATCTCCCTCCTTGGAGAATCAGCACCTTTAACCTCCTGTTCCGTACAGGTTGCAATTTGTCCTGAGGATGAACGGGAAGAGGGGGAACCAATGAGAGACTAGCTCTAGGTGTTGGGACAGGCACAGGTCACTCTATTTTCCCCTCAAGAAGAAGAATTAACCACAGGCTCAGCCTGCCGCCTGGGACCAGAATAGGGCCTGAAGCAATCCTGCGCTCTTGCGGCCAGCTCCCAAGAAAGCGAGTTGAAAAATGGAGCTCAGGGGCACTGCAATTCACAAACCTGCAGACTTATAAATGATGACTCTCGTCCACAAATATATTGATGGAAGGCAACGAAGAGGATTTGAAAGCAAGGCAGAATTGCAGGAAACAGATTTCAGGAGGGAGATTCGAATCGCCTTTAAAGCACAGGAAAAGCGGCAAAACCTCGACAATGATGCCCTTGGCCAAAAAGGGCGTATGCGTTTTTTCCTGAATATATTCAGGAAAAAACGCATACGCCCTTTTTGGCCAACCAAGCAACCTGGAAAGGCAAATCAGCACTACAAAGAAGTCTCGCTTCCCATCGGTCAAAAGGGCCATGCTGAATAAAGTGTCAAAACCAGAAATGCAAGACAGGCCATGGAGAAACGGGAGCCTGGCTACGCTGATGGGCGGGATGTAAATTGCCAACAGCCACTCTGGAGAAGTGCACGGTGTGTCCTGAAACATCTAAAAAACTCAGCTTAGGGAGCATAGGGCACCTCCACTCATGGGCGTATAAATTGGGAAAACTAAAAATCAGCAAGACACAGGCACCCCAAAGTTTAGGGCTGCTCAGTTGACAAGAATCTCCACTTCGATACACCTTAAATATCCCAGGAAAGAGAGAAATGGATAAAGAAGTTGTGGTCCTTATGTACAATGGAATATCATTCAGCCATGAAATCAACGTCATAAGACTAGTAGCAGCATGATGATTGGATTTAGGTACGACGATTCTAAGTGAAATAAGTCACACAGAAAAAGACACTTATCATAAGATATGACTTATAGAGGGAATGTAAAAACCGCTACCCTTGAACGGAATTACAAAACAGAATAGAGTCACACGTTTAGAAAACACACTATTGCTGCTTAACGGGAAAGGTGAGGTGGGGTGATGCATACAACAAGGGTTTCAAATTAGCTCAGATACCGTTCCATAAACCCAATATGTAATAGACAAGCCCTACTCCTTCCTCAATGAATTGGACTCAACACCCCCTATTCACCGCCCAAGAATATATCTGACTAGTAAAAATCTTGAAACCTATGCATTGATATCTCTCTGTAAGTGAGTCAAGTGGGTGTAAAGCGGCAAAATCACAGCAGTGAAAAGCAGGTAAACCCCATTATAAAAATCAATTACTTTTAAAAACCCGTGAAACAAAGACAGTGAAAGAGAGAGAAATTCTTACAAAATTCGTTCAGGGGCTGTGATGCCACCTGGATTGACCATATCTAGACCCACAGCTGATTGAGACATAAGGGTGGACACTCTTGGGGCTGAGAGGTTTGGTGAGGTTGGGTGAGCAAACGCAGACCCTATAAAGTAATACTGCGTGGTACCCATCCCATGGGTCCCAAATCTCCAGGTTCAAGGGCATCTTCCTACATCGAAAACATTCATGAGAAACCCAGAAGATGGTACACCGTGTGATCGGGAAAGGTTTCTAAAACGCACCTTATTTCTCATCTCCTTGTGCTCGGGTTCGCCATTCCAGCCGCTTTACTAGCAATCTCCCTCCTTGGAGAATCAGCACCTTTCACGTCCTGTTCCGTACAGGTTGCAATTTGTCCTGAGGATGAACGGGAAGAGGGGGAACCAATGAGAGACTAGCTCTAGGTGTTGGGACAGTCACAGGTCACTCTATTTTCCCCTCAAGAAGAAGAATTAACCACAGGCTCAGCCTGCCGCCTGGGACCAGAATAGGGCCTGAAGCAATCCTGCGCTCTTGCGGCCAGCTCCCAAGAAAGCGAGTTGAAAAATGGAGCTCAGGGGCACTGCAATTCACAAACCTGCAGACTTATAAATGATGACTCTCGTCCACAAATATATTGATGGAAGGCAACGAAGAGGATTTGAAAGCAAGGCAGAATTGCAGGAAACAGATTTCAGGAGGGAGATTCGAATCGCCTTTAAAGCACAGGAAAAGCGGCAAAACCTCGACAATGATGCCCTTGGCCAAAAAGGGCGTATGCGTTTTTTCCTGAATATATTCAGTAAAAAACGCATACGCCCTTTTTGGCCAACCAAGCAACCTGGAAAGGCAAATCAGCGCTACAAAGAAGTCTCGCTTCCCATCGGTCAAAAGGGCCATGCTGAATAAAGTGTCAAAACCAGAAATGCAAGACAGGCCATGGAGAAACGGGAGCCTGGCTACGCTGATGGGCGGGATGTAAATTGCCAACAGCCACTCTGGAGAAGTGCACGGTGTGTCCTGAAACATCTAAAAAACTCAGCTTAGGGAGCATAGGGCACCTCCACTCATGGGCGTATAAATTGGGAAAACTAAAAATCAGCAAGACACAGGCACCCCAAAGTTTAGGGCTGCTTTGTTGACAAGAATCTCCACTTCGTTACACCTTAAATATCCCAGGAAAGAGAGAAATGGATAAAGAAGTTGTGGTCCTTATGTACAATGGAATATCACTCAGCCATGAAATCAACGTCATAAGGCTAGTAGCAGCATGATGATTGGATTTAGGTACGACGATTCTAAGTGAAATAAGTCACACAGAAAAAGACACTTATCATAAGATATGACTTATAGAGGGAATGTAAAAACCGCTACCCTTGAACGGAATTACAAAACAGAATAGAGTCACACGTTTAGAAAACACACTATGGCTGCTTAACGGGAAAGGTGAGGTGGGTTGATGCATACAACAAGCGTTTCAAATTATCTCAGATACCGTTCCATAAACCCAATATGTAATAGACAAGCCCTACTCCTTCCTCAATGAATTGGACTCAACACCCCCAATTCACCGCCCAAGAATATATTTGACTAGTAAGAATCTTGAAACCTAGGCATTGATATCTCTCTGTAAGTGAGTCAAGTGGGTGTAAAGCGGCAAAATCACAGCAGTGAAAAGCAGGTAAACCCCATTATAAAAATCAATTACTTTTAAAAACCCTTGAAACAAAGACAGTGAAAGAGAGAGAAATTCTTACAAAATTCGTTCAGCGGCTGTAATGCCACCTGGATTGACCATATCTAGACCCACAGCTGATTGAGACATAAGGGTGGACACTCTTGGGGCTGAGAGGTTTGGTGAGGTTGGGTGAGCAAACGCAGACCCTTTAAAGTAATACTGCGTGGTACCCATCCCATGGGTCCCAAATCTCCAGGTTCAAGGGCATCTTCCTACATCGAAAACATGCATGAGAAACCCAGAAGATGGTACACCGTGTGATCGGGAAAGGTTTCTAAAACGCACCTCATTTCTCTTCTCCTTGTGCTCGGGTTCGCCATTCCAGCCGCTTTACTAGCAATCTCCCTCCTTGGAGAATCAGCACCTTTAACCTCCTGTTCCGTACAGCTTGCAATTTGTCCTGAGGATGAAAGGGAAGAGGGGGAACCAATGAGAGACTAGCTCTAGGTGTTGGGACAGGCAGAGGTCACTCTATTTTCCCATCAGGAAGAAGAATTAACCACAGGCTCAGCCTGCCGCCTGGGACCAGAATAGGGCCTGAGGCAATCCTGCGCTTTTGCGGCCAGCGCCCAAGAAAGCGAGTTGAAAAATGGAGCTCAGGGGCACTGCAATTCACAAACCTGCAGACTTATAAATGATGACTCTCGTCCACAAATATATTGAGGGAAGGCAACGAAGAGGATTTGAAAGCAAGGCAGAATTGCAGGAAACAGATTTCAGGAGGGAGATTCGAATCGCCTTTAAAGCACAGGAAAAGCGGCAAAACCTCGACAATGATGCCCTTGGCCAAAAAGGGCGTATGCGTTTTTTCCTGAATATATTCAGGAAAAAACGCATACGCCCTTTTTGGCCAACCAAGCAACCTGGAAAGGCAAATCAGCGCTACAAAGAAGTCTCGCTTCCCATCGGTCAAAAGGGCCATGCTGAATAAAGTGTCAAAACCAGAAATGCAGGACAGGCCATGGAGAAACGGGAGCCTGGCTACGCTGATGGGTGGGATGTAAATTGCCAACAGCCACTCTGGAGAAGTGCACGGTGTGTCCTGAAACATCTAAAAAACTGAGGTTAGGGAGCATAGGGCACATCCACTCATGGGCGTATGAATTGGGAAAACTAAAAATCAGCAAGACACAGGCACCCCAAAGTTTAGGGCTGCTCTGTTGACAAGAATCTCCACTTCGTTACACCTTAAATATCCCAGGAAAGAGAAAAATGGATAAAGAAGTTGTGGTCCTTATGTACAATGGAATATCACTCAGCCATGAAATCAACGTCATAAGGCTAGTAGCAGCATGATGAGTGGATTTAGGTACGAAGATTCTAAGTGAAATAAGTCACACAGAAAAAGACACTTATCATAAGATATGACTTATAGAGGGAATGTAAAAACCGCTACCCTTGAACGGAATTACAAAACAGAATAGAGTCACACGTTTAGAAAACACACTATGGCTGCTTAACGGGAAAGGTGAGGTGGGTTGATGCATACAACAAGCGTTTCAAATTATCTCAGATACCGTTCCATAAACCCAATATGTAATAGACAAGCCCTACTCCTTCCTCAATGAATTGGACTCAACACCCCCAATTCACCGCCCAAGAATATATCTGACTAGTAAGAATCTTGAAACCTAGGCATTGATATCTCTCTGTAAGTGAGTCAAGTGGGTGTAAAGCGGCAAAATCACAGCAGTGAAAAGCAGGTAAACCCCATTATAAAAATCAATTACTTTTAAAAACCCGTGAAACAAAGACAGTGAAAGAGAGAGAAATTCTTACAAAATTCGTTCAGGGGCTGTGATGCCACCTGGATTGATCATATCTAGACCCACAGCTGATTGAGACATAAGGGTGGACACTCTTGGGGCTGAGAGGTTTGGTGAGGTTGGGTGAGCAAACGCAGACCCTATAAAGTAATACTGCGTGGTACCCATCCCATGGGTCCCAAATCTCCAGGTTCAAGGGCATCTTCCTACATCGAAAACATTCATGAGAAACCCAGAAGATGGTACACCGTGTGATCGGGAAAGGTTTCTAAAACGCACCTCATTTCTCATCTCCTTGTGCTCGGGTTCGCCATTCCAGCCGCTTTACTAGCAATCTCCCTCCTTGGAGAATCAGCACCTTTAACCTCCTGTTCCGTACAGGTTGCAATTTGTCCTGAGGATGAACCGGAAGAGGGGGAACCAATGAGAGACTAGCTCTAGGTGTTGGGACAGGCAGAGGTCACTCTATTTTCCCCTCAAGAAGAAGAATTAACCACAGGCTCAGCCTGCCGCCTGGGACCAGAATAGGGCCTGAAGCAATCTTGCGCTCTTGCGGCCAGCTCCCAAGAAAGCGAGTTGAAAAATGGAGCTCAGGGGCACTGCAATTCACAAACCTGCAGACTTATAAATGATGACTCTCGTCCACAAATATATTGATGGAAGGCAACGAAGAGGATTTGAAAGCAAGGCAGAATTGCAGGAAACAGATTTCAGGAGGGAGATTCGAATCGCCTTTAAAGCACAGGAAAAGCGGCAAAACCTCAACAATGATGCCCTTGGCCAAAAAGGGCGTATGCGTTTTTTCCTGAATATATTCAGGAAAAAAAGCATACGCCCTTTTTGGCCAACCAAGCAACCTGGAAAGGCAAATCAGCGCTACAAAGAAGTCTCGCTTCCCATCGGTCAAAAGGGCCATGCTGAATAAAGTGTCAAAACCAGAAATGCAGGACAGGCCATGGAGAAACGGGAGCCTGGCTACGCTGATGGGCGGGATGTAAATTGCCAACAGCCACTCTGGAGAAGTGCACGGTGTGTCCTGAAACATCTAAAAAACTGAGCTTAGGGAGCATAAGGCACATCCACTCATGGGCGTATAAACTGGGAAAACTAAAAATCAGCAAGACACAGGCACCCCAAAGTTTAGGGCTGCTCTGTTGACAAGAATCTCCACTTCGTTACACCTTAAATATCCCAGGAAAGAGAAAAATGGATAAAGAAGTTGTGGTCCTTATGTACAATGGAATATCACTCAGCCATGAAATCAACGTCATAAGGCTAGTAGCAGCATGATGAGTGGATTTAGGTACGACGATTCTAAGTGAAATAAGTCACACAGAAAAAGACACTTATCATAAGATATGACTTATAGAGGGAATGTAACAACCGCTACCCTTGAACGGAATTACAAAACAGAATAGAGTCACACGTTTAGAAAACACACTATGGCTGCTTAACGGGAAAGGTGAGGTGGGGTGATGCATACAACAAGGGTTTCAAATTAGCTCAGATACCGTTCCATAAACCCAATATGTAATAGACAAGCCCTACTCCTTCCTCAATGAATTGGACTCAACACCCCCTATTCACCGCCCAAGAATATATCTGACTAGTAAGAATCTTGAAACCTATGCATTGATATCTCTCTGTAAGTGAGTCAAGTGGGTGTAAAGCGGCAAAATCACAGCAGTGAAAAGCAGGTACACCCCATTATAAAAATCAATTACATTTAAAAACCCGTGAAACAAAGACAGTGAAAGAGAGAGAAATTCTTACAAAATTCGTTCAGGGGCTGTGATGCCACCTGGATTGACCATATCTAGACCCACAGCTGATTGAGACATAAGGGTGGACACTCTTGGGGCTGAGAGGTTTGGTGAGGTTGGGTGAGCAAACGCAGACCCTATAAAGTAATATTGCGTGGTACCCATCCCATGGGTCCCAAATCTCCAGGTTCAAGGGCATCTTCCTACATCGAAAACATTCATGAGAAACCCAGAAGATGGTACACCGTGTGATCGGGAAAGGTTTCTAAAACGCACCTCATTTCTCATCTCCTTGTGCTCGGGTTCGCCATTCCAGCCGCTTTACTAGCAATCTCCCTACTTGGAGAATCAGCACCTTTAACCTCCTGTTCCGTACAGGTTGCAATTTGTCCTGAGGATGAACGGGAAGAGGGGGAACCAATGAGAGACTAGCTCTAGGTGTTGGGACAGGCAGAGGTCACTCTATTTTCCCCTCAAGAAGAAGAATTAACCACAGGCTCAGCCTGCCGCCTGGGACCAGAATAAGGCCTGAAGCAATCCTGCGCTCTTGCGGCCAGCTCCCAAGAAAGCGAGTTGAAAAATGGAGCTCAGGGGCACTGCAATTCACAAACCTGCAGACTTATAAATGATGACTCTCGTGCACAAATATATTGATGGAAGGCAACGAAGAGGATTTGAAAGCAAGGCAGAATTGCAGGAAACAGATTTCAGGAGGGAGATTCGAATCGCCTTTAAAGCACAGGAAAAGCGGCAAAACCTCGACAATGATGCCCTTGGCCAAAAAGGGCGTATGCGTTTTTTCCTGAATATATTCAGGAAAAAACGCATACGCCCTTTTTGGCCAACCAAGCAACCTGGAAAGGCAAATCAGCGCTACAAAGAAGTCTCGCTTCCCATCGGTCAAAAGGGCCATGCTGAATAAAGTGTCAAAACCAGAAATGCAGGACAGGCCATGGAGAAACGGGAGCCTGGCTACGCTGATGGGCGGGATGTAAATTGCCAACAGCCACTCTGGAGAAGTGCACGGTGTGTCCTGAAACATCTAAAAAACTGAGGTTAGGGAGCATAGGGCACATCCACTCATGGGCGTATAAATTGGGAAAACTAAAAATCAGCAAGACACAGGCACCCCAAAGTTTAGGGCTGCTCTGTTGACAAGAATCTCCACTTCGTTACACCTTAAATATCCCAGGAAAGAGAAAAATGGATAAAGAAGTTGTGTTCCTTATGTACACTGGAATACCACTCAGCCATGAAATCAACGTCATAAGGCTAGTAGCAGCATGATGAGTAGATTTAGGTACGAAGATTCTAAGTGAAATAAGTCACACAGAAAAAGACACTTATCATAAGATATGACTTATAGAGGGAATGTAAAAACCGCTACCCTTGAACTGAATTACAAAACAGAATAGAGTCACACGTTTAGAAAACACACTATGGCTGCTTAACGGGAAAGGTGAGGTGGGGTGATGCATACAACAAGGGTTTCAAATTAGCTCACATACCGTTCCATAAACCCAATATGTAATAGACAAGCCCTACTCCTTCCTCAATGAATTGGACTCAACACCCCCTATTCACCGCCCAAGAATATATCTGACTAGTAAGAATCTTGAAACCTATGCATTGATATCTCTCTGTAAGTGAGTCAAGTGGGTGTAAAGCGGCAAAATCACAGCAGTGAAAAGCAGGTAAACCCCATTATAAAAATCAATTACTTTTAAAAACCCGTGAAACAAAGACAGTGAAAGAGAGAGAAATTCTTACAAAATTCGTTCAGGGGCTGTGATGCCACCTGGATTGATCATATCTAGACCCACAGCTGATTGAGACATAAGGGTGGACACTCTTGGGGCTGAGAGGTTTGGTGAGGTTGGGTGAGCAAACGCAGACCCTATAAAGTAATACTGCGTGGTACCCATCCCATGGGTCCCAAATCTCCAGGTTCAAGGGCATCTTCCTACATCGAAAACATTCATGAGAAACCCAGAAGATGGTACACCGTGTGATCGGGAAAGGTTTCTAAAACGCACCTCATTTCTCATCTCCTTGTGCTCGGGTTCGCCATTCCAGCCGCTTTACTAGCAATCTCCCTCCTTGGAGAATCAGCACCTTTAACCTCCTGTTCCGTACAGGTTGCAATTTGTCCTGAGGATGAACCGGAAGAGGGGGAACCAATGAGAGACTAGCTCTAGGTGTTGGGACAGGCAGAGGTCACTCTATTTTCCCCTCAAGAAGAAGAATTAACCACAGGCTCAGCCTGCCGCCTGGGACCAGAATAGGGCCTGAAGCAATCTTGCGCTCTTGCGGCCAGCTCCCAAGAAAGCGAGTTGAAAAATGGAGCTCAGGGGCACTGCAATTCACAAACCTGCAGACTTATAAATGATGACTCTCGTCCACAAATATATTGATGGAAGGCAACGAAGAGGATTTGAAAGCAAGGCAGAATTGCAGGAAACAGATTTCAGGAGGGAGATTCGAATCGCCTTTAAAGCACAGGAAAAGCGGCAAAACCTCGACAATGATGCCCTTGGCCAAAAAGGGCGTATGCGTTTTTTCCTGAATATATTCAGGAAAAAACGCATACGCCCTTTTTGGCCAACCAAGCAACCTGGAAAGGCAAATCAGCACTACAAAGAAGTCTCGCTTCCCATCGGTCAAAAGGGCCATGCTGAATAAAGTGTCAAAACCAGAAATGCAAGACAGGCCATGGAGAAACGGGAGCCTGGCTACGCTGATGGGCGGGATGTAAATTGCCAACAGCCACTCTGGAGAAGTGCACGGTGTGTCCTGAAACATCTAAAAAACTCAGCTTAGGGAGCATAGGGCACCTCCACTCATGAGCGTATAAATTGGGAAAACTAAAAATCAGCAAGACACAGGCACCCCAAAGTTTAGGGCTGCTCTGTTGACAAGAATCTCCACTTCGATACACCTTAAATATCCCAGGAAAGAGAGAAATGGATAAAGAAGTTGTGGTCCTTATGTACAATGGAATATCACTCAGCCATGAAATCAACGTCATAAGACTAGTAGCAGCATGATGATTGGATTTAGGTACGACGATTCTAAGTGAAATAAGTCACACAGAAAAAGACACTTATCATAAGATATGACTTATAGAGGGAATGTAACAACCGCTACCCTTGAACGGAATTACAAAACAGAATAGAGTCACACGTTTAGAAAACACACTATGGCTGCTTAACGGGAAAGGTGAGGTGGGGTGATGCATACAACAAGGGTTTCCAATTAGCTCAGATACCGTTCCATAAACCCAATATGTAATAGACAAGCCCTACTCCTTCCTCAATGAATTGGACTCAACACCCCCTATTCACCGCCCAAGAATATATCTGACTAGTAAAAATCTTGAAACCTATGCATTGATATCTCTCTGTAAGTGAGTCAAGTGGGTGTAAAGCGGCAAAATCACAGCAGTGAAAAGCAGGTAAACCCCATTATAAAAATCAATTACTTTTAAAAACCCGTGAAACAAAGACAGTGAAAGAGAGAGAAATTCTTACAAAATTCGTTCAGGGGCTGTGATGCCACCTGGATTGACCATATCTAGACCCACAGCTGATTGAGACATAAGGGTGGACACTCTAGGGGCTGAGAGGTTTGGTGAGGTTGGGTGAGCAAACGCAGACCCTATAAAGTAATACTGCGTGGTACCCATCCCATGGGTCCCAAATCTCCAGGTTCAAGGGCATCTTCCTACATCGAAAACATTCATGAGAAACCCAGAAGATGGTACACCGTGTGATCGGGAAAGGTTTCTAAAACGCACCTTATTTCTCATCTCCTTGTGCTCGGGTTCGCCATTCCAGCCGCTTTACTAGCAATCTCCCTCCTTGGAGAATCAGCACCTTTCACGTCCTGTTCCGTACAGGTTGCAATTTGTCCTGAGGATGAACGGGAAGAGGGGGAACCAATGAGAGACTAGCTCTAGGTGTTGGGACAGGCACAGGTCACTCTATTTTCCCCTCAAGAAGAAGAATTAACCACAGGCTCAGCCTGCCGCCTGGGACCAGAATAGGGCCTGAAGCAATCCTGCGCTCTTGCGGCCAGCTCCCAAGAAAGCGAGTTGAAAAATGGAGCTCAGGGGCACTGCAATTCACAAACCTGCAGACTTATAAATGATGACTCTCGTCCACAAATATATTGATGGAAGGCAACGAAGAGGATTTGAAAGCAAGGCAGAATTGCAGGAAACAGATTTCAGGAGGGAGATTCGAATCGCCTTTAAAGCACAGGAAAAGCGGCAAAACCTCGACAATGATGCCCTTGGCCAAAAAGGGCGTATGCGTTTTTTCCTGAATATATTCAGGAAAAAACGCATACGCCCTTTTTGGCCAACCAAGCAACCTGGAAAGGCAAATCAGCGCTACAAAGAAGTCTCGCTTCCCATCGGTCAAAAGGGCCATGCTGAATAAAGTGTCAAAACCAGAAATGCAAGACAGGCCATGGAGAAACGGGAGCCTGGCTACGCTGATGGGCGGGATGTAAATTGCCAACAGCCACTCTGGAGAAGTGCACGGTGTGTCCTGAAACATCTAAAAAACTGAGGTTAGGGAGCATAGGGCACCTCCACTCATGGGCGTATAAATTGGGAAAACTAAAAATCAGCAAGACACAGGCACCCCAAAGTTTAGGGCTGCTTTGTTGACAAGAATCTCCACTTCGTTACACCTTAAATATCCCAGGAAAGAGAGAAATGGATAAAGAAGTTGTGGTCCTTATGTACAATGGAATATCACTCAGCCATGAAATCAACGTCATAAGGCTAGTAGCAGCATGATGATTGGATTTAGGTACGACGATTCTAAGTGAAATAAGTCACACAGAAAAAGACACTTATCATAAGATATGACTTATAGAGGGAATGTAAAAACCGCTACCCTTGAACGGAATTACAAAACAGAATAGAGTCACACGTTTAGAAAACACACTATGGCTGCTTAACGGGAAAGGTGAGGTGGGTTGATGCATACAACAAGCGTTTCAAGTTATCTCAGATACCGTTCCATAAACCCAATATGTAATAGACAAGCCCTACTCCTTCCTCAATGAATTGGACTCAACACCCCCAATTCACCGCCCAAGAATATATCTGACTAGTAAGAATCTTGAAACCTAGGCATTGATATCTCTCTGTAAGTGAGTCAAGTGGGTGTAAAGCGGCAAAATCACAGCAGTGAAAAGCAGGTAAACCCCATTATAAAAATCAATTACTTTTAAAAACCCGTGAAACAAAGACAGTGAAAGAGAGAGAAATTCTTACAAAATTCGTTCAGCGGCTGTAATGCCACCTGGATTGACCATATCTAGACCCACAGCTGATTGAGACATAAGGGTGGACACTCTTGGGGCTGAGAGGTTTGGTGAGGTTGGGTGAGCAAACGCAGACCCTTTAAAGTAATACTGCGTGGTACCCATCCCATGGGTCCCAAATCTCCAGGTTCAAGGGCATCTTCCTACATCGAAAACATGCATGAGAAACCCAGAAGATGGTACACCGTGTGATCGGGAAAGGTTTCTAAAACGCACCTCATTTCTCTTCTCCTTGTGCTCGGGTTCGCCATTCCAGCCGCTTTACTAGCAATCTCCCTCCTTGGAGAATCAGCACCTTTAACCTCCTGTTCCGTACAGCTTGCAATTTGTCCTGAGGATGAAAGGGAAGAGGGGGAACCAATGAGAGACTAGCTCTAGGTGTTGGGACAGGCAGAGGTCACTCTATTTTCCCATCAGGAAGAAGAATTAACCACAGGCTCAGCCTGCCGCCTGGGACCAGAATAGGGCCTGAAGCAATCCTGCGCTTTTGCGGCCAGCGCCCAAGAAAGCGAGTTGAAAAATGGAGCTCAGGGGCACTGCAATTCACAAACCTGCAGACTTATAAATGATGACTCTCGTCCACAAATATATTGAGGGAAGGCAACGAAGAGGATTTGAAAGCAAGGCAGAATTGCAGGAAACAGATTTCAGGAGGGAGATTCGAATCGCCTTTAAAGCACAGGAAAAGCGGCGAAACCTCGAATTATGCCCTTGGCCAAAAAGGGCGTATGCGTTTTTTCCTGAATATATTCAGGAAAAAACGCATACGCCCTTTTTGGCCAACCAAGCAACCTGGAAAGGCAAATCAGCGCTACAAAGAAGTCTCGCTTCCCATCGGTCAAAAGGGCCATGCTGAATAAAGTGTCAAAACCAGAAATGCAGGACAGGCCATGGAGAAACGGCAGCCTGGCTACGCTGATGGGCGGGATGTAAATTGCCAACAGCCACTCTGGAGAAGTGCACGGTGTGTCCTGAAACATCTAAAAAACTGAGCTTAGGGAGCATAGGTCACATCCACTCATGGGCGTATAAATTGGGAAAACTAAAAATCAGCAAGACACAGGCACCCCAAAGTTTAGGGCTGCTCTGTTGACAAGAATCTCCACTTCGTTACACCTTAAATATCCCAGGAAAGAGAAAAATGGATAAAGAAGTTGTGGTCCTTATGTACAATGGAATATCACTCAGCCATGAAATCAACGTCATAAGGCTAGTAGCAGCATGATGAGTGGATTTAGGTACAAAGATTCTAAGTGAAATAAGTCACACAGAAAAAGACACTTATCATAAGATATGACTTATAGAGGGAATGTAAAAACCGCTACCCTTGAACTGAATTACAAAACAGAATAGAGTCACACGTTTAGAAAACACACTATGGCTGCTTAATGGGAAAGGTGAGGTGGGGTGATGCATACAACAAGGGTTTCAAATTAGCTCAGATACCGTTCCATAAACCCAATATGTAATAGACAAGCCCTACTCCTTCCTCAAAGAATTGGACTCAACACCCCCTATTCACCGCCCAAGAATGTATCTGACTAGTAAGAATCTTGAAACCTATGCATTGATATCTCTCTGTAATGGAGTCAAGTGGGTGTAAAGCGGCAAAATCACAGCAGTGAAAAGCAGGTAAACCCCATTATAAAAATCAATTACTTTTAAAAACCCGTGAAACAAAGACAGTGAAAGAGAGAGAAATTCTTACAAAATTCGTTCAGGGGCTGTGATGCCACCTGGATTGACCATATATAGACCCACAGCTGATTGAGACATAAGGGTGGACACTCTTGGGGCTGAGAGGTTTGGTGAGGTTGGGTGAGCAAACGCAGACCCTATAAAGTAATACTGCGTAGTACCCATCCCATGGGTCCCAAATCTCCAGGTTCAAGGGCATCTTCCTACATCGAAGACATTCATGAGAAACCCAGAAGATGGTACACCGTGTGATCGGGAAAGGTTTCTAAAACGCACCTCATTTCTCATCTCCTTGTGCTTGGGTTCGCCATTCCAGCCGCTTTACTAGCATTCTCCCTCCTTGGAGAATCAGCACCTTTAACCTCCTGTTCCTTACAGGTTGCAATTTGTCCTGAGGATGAACGGGAAGAGGGGGAACCAATGAGAGACTAGCTCTAGGTGTTGGGACAGGCACAGGTCACTCTATTTTCCCCTCAAGAAGAAGAATTAACCACAGGCTCAGCCTGCCGCCTGGGACCAGAATAGGGCCTGAAGCAATCCTGCGCTCTTGCGGCCAGCTCCCAAGAAAGCGAGTTGAAAAATGGAGCTCAGGGGCACTGCAATTCACAAACCTGCAGACTTATAAATGATGACTCTCGTCCACAAATATATTGATGGAAGGCAACGAAGAGGATTTGAAAGCAAGGCAGAATTGCAGGAAACAGATTACAGGAGGGAGATTCGAATCGCCTTTAAAGCACAGGAAAAGCGGCAAAACCTCGACAATGATGCCCTTGGCCAAAAAGGGCGTATGCGTTTTTTCCTGAATATATTCAGGAAAAAACGCATACGCCCTTTTTGGCCAACCAAGCAACCTGGAAAGGCAAATCAGCGCTACAAAGAAGTCTCGCTTCCCATCGGTCAAAAGGGCCATGCTGAATAAAGTGTCAAAACCAGAAATGCAAGACAGGCCATGGAGAAACGGGAGCCTGGCTACGCTGATGGGCGGGATGTAAATTGCCAACAGCCACTCTGGAGAAGTGCACGGTGTGTCCTGAAACATCTAAAAAACTCAGCTTAGGGAGCATAGGGCACCTCCACTCATGGGCGTATAAATTGGGAAAACTAAAAATCAGCAAGACACAGGCACCCCAAAGTTTAGGGCTGCTCTGTTGACAAGAATCTCCACTTCGTTACACCTTAAATATCCCAGGAAAGAGAGAAATGGATAAAGAAGTTGTGGTCCTTATGTACAATAGACTATCACTCAGCCATGAAATCAACGTCATAAGGCTAGTAGCAGCATGATGATTGGATTTAGGTACGACGATTCTAAGTGAAATAAGTCACACAGAAAAAGACACTTATCATAAGATATGACTTATAGAGGGAATGTAAAAACCGCTACCCTTGAACTGAATTACAAAACAGAATAGAATCACACGTTTAGAAAACACACTATGGCTGCTTAACGGGAAAGGTGAGGTGGGGTGATGCATACAACAAGGGTTTCAAATTATCTCAGATACCGTTCCAGAAACCCAATATGTAATAGACAAGCCCTACTCCTTCCTCAATGAATTGGACTCAACACCCCCAATTCACCGCCCAAGAATATATCTGACTAGTAAGAATCTTGAAACCTATGCATTGATATCTCTCTGTAAGTGGGTCAAGTGGGTGTAAAACGGCAAAATCACAGCAGTGAAAAGCAGGTAAACCCCATTATAAAAATCAATTACTTTTAAAAACCCGTGAAACAAAGACAGTGAAAGAGAGAGAAATTCTTACAAAATTCGTTCAGGGGCTGTGATGCCACCTGGATTGACCATATCTAGACCCACAGCTGATTGAGACATAAGGGTGGACACTCTAGGGGCTGAGATGTTTGGTGAGGTTGGGTGAGCAAACGCAGACCCTATAAAGTAATACTGCGTGGTACCCATCCCATGGGTCCCAAATCTCCAGGTTCAAGGGCATCTTCCTACATCGAAAACATTCATGAGAAACCCAGAAGATGGTACACCGTGTGATCGGGAAAGGTTTCTAAAACGCACCTTATTTCTCATCTCCTTGTGCTCGGGTTCGCCATTCCAGCCGCTTTACTAGCAATCTCCCTCCTTGGAGAATCAGCACCTTTAACCTCCTGTTCCGTACAGGTTGCAATTTGTCCTGAGGATGAACGGGAAGAGGGGGAACCAATGAGAGACTAGCTCTAGGTGTTGGGACAGGCACAGGTCACTCTATTTTCCCCTCAAGAAGAAGAATTAACCACTGGCTCAGCCTGCCGCCTGGGACCAGAATAGGGCCTGAAGCAATCCTGCGCTCTTGCGGCCAGCTCCCAAGAAAGCGAGTTGAAAAATGGAGCTCAGGGGCACTGCAATTCACAAACCTGCAGACTTATAAATGATGACTCTCGTCCACAAATATATTGATGGAAGGCAACGAAGAGGATTTGAAAGCAAGGCAGAATTGCAGGAAACAGATTTCAGGAGGGAGATTCGAATCGCCTTTAAAGCACAGGAAAAGCGGCAAAACCTCGACAATGATGCCCTTGGCCAAAAAGGGCGTATGCGTTTTTTCCTGAATATATTCAGGAAAAAACGCATACGCCCTTTTTGGCCAACCAAGCAACCTGGAAAGGCAAATCAGCACTACAAAGAAGTCTCGCTTCCCATCGGTCAAAAGGGCCATGCTGAATAAAGTGTCAAAACCAGAAATGCAAGACAGGCCATGGAGAAACGGGAGCCTGGCTACGCTGATGGGCGGGATGTAAATTGCCAACAGCCACTCTGGAGAAGTGCACGGTGTGTCCTGAAACATCTAAAAAACTCAGCTTAGGGAGCATAGGGCACCTCCACTCATGGGCGTATAAATTGGGAAAACTAAAAATCAGCAAGACACAGGCACCCCAAAGTTTAGGGCTGCTCTGTTGACAAGAATCTCCACTTCGATACACCTTAAATATCCCAGGAAAGAGAGAAATGGATAAAGAAGTTGTGGTCCTTATGTACAATAGACTATCACTCAGCCATGAAATCAACGTCATAAGGCTAGTAGCAGCATGATGATTGGATTTAGGTACGACGATTCTAAGTGAAATAAGTCACACAGAAAAAGACACTTATCATAAGATATGACTTATAGAGGGAATGTAAAAACCGCTACCCTTGAACTGAATTACAAAACAGAATAGAATCACACGTTTAGAAAACACACTATGGCTGCTTAACGGGAAAGGTGAGGTGGGGTGATGCATACAACAAGGGTTTCAAATTATCTCAGATACCGTTCCAGAAACCCAATATGTAATAGACAAGCCCTACTCCTTCCTCAATGAATTGGACTCAACACCCCCAATTCACCGCCCAAGAATATATCTGACTAGTAAGAATCTTGAAACCTATGCATTGATATCTCTCTGTAAGTGGGTCAAGTGGGTGTAAAACGGCAAAATCACAGCAGTGAAAAGCAGGTAAACCCCATTATAAAAATCAATTACTTTTAAAAACCCGTGAAACAAAGACAGTGAAAGAGAGAGAAATTCTTACAAAATTCGTTCAGGGGCTGTGATGCCACCTGGATTGACCATATCTAGACCCACAGCTGATTGAGACATAAGGGTGGACACTCTAGGGGCTGAGATGTTTGGTGAGGTTGGGTGAGCAAACGCAGACCCTATAAAGTAATACTGCGTGGTACCCATCCCATGGGTCCCAAATCTCCAGGTTCAAGGGCATCTTCCTACATCGAAAACATTCATGAGAAACCCAGAAGATGGTACACCGTGTGATCGGGAAAGGTTTCTAAAACGCACCTTATTTCTCATCTCCTTGTGCTCGGGTTCGCCATTCCAGCCGCTTTACTAGCAATCTCCCTCCTTGGAGAATCAGCACCTTTAACCTCCTGTTCCGTACAGGTTGCAATTTGTCCTGAGGATGAACGGGAAGAGGGGGAACCAATGAGAGACTAGCTCTAGGTGTTGGGACAGGCACAGGTCACTCTATTTTCCCCTCAAGAAGAAGAATTAACCACAGGCTCAGCCTGCCGCCTGGGACCAGAATAGGGCCTGAAGCAATCCTGCGCTCTTGCGGCCAGCTCCCAAGAAAGCGAGTTGAAAAATGGAGCTCAGGGGCACTGCAATTCACAAACCTGCAGACTTATAAATGATGACTCTCGTCCACAAATATATTGATGGAAGGCAACGAAGAGGATTTGAAAGCAAGGCAGAATTGCAGGAAACAGATTTCAGGAGGGAGATTCGAATCGCCTTTAAAGCACAGGAAAAGCGGCAAAACCTCGACAATGATGCCCTTGGCCAAAAAGGGCGTATGCGTTTTTTCCTGAATATATTCAGGAAAAAACGCATACGCCCTTTTTGGCCAACCAAGCAACCTGGAAAGGCAAATCAGCACTACAAAGAAGTCTCGCTTCCCATCGGTCAAAAGGGCCATGCTGAATAAAGTGTCAAAACCAGAAATGCAAGACAGGCCATGGAGAAACGGGAGCCTGGCTACGCTGATGGGCGGGATGTAAATTGCCAACAGCCACTCTGGAGAAGTGCACGGTGTGTCCTGAAACATCTAAAAAACTCAGCTTAGGGAGCATAGGGCACCTCCACTCATGGGCGTATAAATTGGGAAAACTAAAAATCAGCAAGACACAGGCACCCCAAAGTTTAGGGCTGCTCTGTTGACAAGAATCTCCACTTCGATACACCTTAAATATCCCAGGAAAGAGAGAAATGGATAAAGAAGTTGTGGTCCTTATGTACAATAGACTATCACTCAGCCATGAAATCAACGTCATAAGGCTAGTAGCAGCATGATGATTGGATTTAGGTACGACGATTCTAAGTGAAATAAGTCACACAGAAAAAGACACTTATCATAAGATATGACTTATAGAGGGAATGTAAAAACCGCTACCCTTGAACTGAATTACAAAACAGAATAGAGTCACACGTTTAGAAAACACACTATGGCTGCTTAACGGGAAAGGTGAGGTGGTGTGATGCATACAACAAGGGTTTCAAATTATCTCAGATACCGTTCCAGAAACCCAATATGTAATAGACAAGCCCTACTCCTTCCTCAATGAATTGGACTCAACACCCCCAATTCACCGCCCAAGAATATATCTGACTAGTAAGAATCTTGAAACCTATGCATTGATATCTCTCTGTAAGTGGGTCAAGTGGGTGTAAAACGGCAAAATCACAGCAGTGAAAAGCAGGTAAACCCCATTATAAAAATCAATTACTTTTAAAAACCCGTGAAACAAAGACAGTGAAAGAGAGAGAAATTCTTACAAAATTCGTTCAGGGGCTGTGATGCCACCTGGATTGACCATATCTAGACCCACAGCTGATTGAGACATAAGGGTGGACACTCTAGGGGCTGAGATGTTTGGTGAGGTTGGGTGAGCAAACGCAGACCCTATAAAGTAATACTGCGTGGTACCCATCCCATGGGTCCCAAATCTCCAGGTTCAAGGGCATCTTCCTACATCGAAAACATTCATGAGAAACCCAGAAGATGGTACACCGTGTGATCGGGAAAGGTTTCTAAAACGCACCTTATTTCTCATCTCCTTGTGCTCGGGTTCGCCATTCCAGCCGCTTTACTAGCAATCTCCCTCCTTGGAGAATCAGCACCTTTAACCTCCTGTTCCGTACAGGTTGCAATTTGTCCTGAGGATGAACGGGAAGAGGGGGAACCAATGAGAGACTAGCTCTAGGTGTTGGGACAGGCACAGGTCACTCTATTTTCCCCTCAAGAAGAAGAATTAACCACAGGCTCAGCCTGCCGCCTGGGACCAGAATAGGGCCTGAAGCAATCCTGCGCTCTTGCGGCCAGCTCCCAAGAAAGCGAGTTGAAAAATGGAGCTCAGGGGCACTGCAATTCACAAACCTGCAGACTTATAAATGATGACTCTCGTCCACAAATATATTGATGGAAGGCAACGAAGAGGATTTGAAAGCAAGGCAGAATTGCAGGAAACAGATTTCAGGAGGGAGATTCGAATCGCCTTTAAAGCACAGGAAAAGCGGCAAAACCTCGACAATGATGCCCTTGGCCAAAAAGGGCGTATGCGTTTTTTCCTGAATATATTCAGGAAAAAACGCATACGCCCTTTTTGGCCAACCAAGCAACCTGGAAAGGCAAATCAGCACTACAAAGAAGTCTCGCTTCCCATCGGTCAAAAGGGCCATGCTGAATAAAGTGTCAAAACCAGAAATGCAAGACAGGCCATGGAGAAACGGGAGCCTGGCTACGCTGATGGGCGGGATGTAAATTGCCAACAGCCACTCTGGAGAAGTGCACGGTGTGTCCTGAAACATCTAAAAAACTCAGCTTAGGGAGCATAGGGCACCTCCACTCATGGGCGTATAAATTGGGAAAACTAAAAATCAGCAAGACACAGGCACCCCAAAGTTTAGGGCTGCTCTGTTGACAAGAATCTCCACTTCGATACACCTTAAATATCCCAGGAAAGAGAGAAATGGATAAAGAAGTTGTGGTCCTTATGTACAATGGAATATCATTCAGCCATGAAATCAACGTCATAAGACTAGTAGCAGCATGATGATTGGATTTAGGTACGACGATTCTAAGTGAAATAAGTCACACAGAAAAAGACACTTATCATAAGATATGACTTATAGAGGGAATGTAACAACCGCTACCCTTGAACGGAATTACAAAACAGAATAGAGTCACACGTTTAGAAAACACACTATGGCTGCTTAACGGGAAAGGTGAGGTGGGGTGATGCATACAACAAGGGTTTCCAATTAGCTCAGATACCGTTCCATAAACCCAATATGTAATAGACAAGCCCTACTCCTTCCTCAATGAATTGGACTCAACACCCCCTATTCACCGCCCAAGAATATATCTGACTAGTAAGAATCTTGAAACCTATGCATTGATATCTCTCTGTAAGTGAGTCAAGTGGGTGTAAAGCGGCAAAATCACAGCAGTGAAAAGCAGGTACACCCCATTATAAAAATCAATTACATTTAAAAACCCGTGAAACAAAGACAGTGAAAGAGAGAGAAATTCTTACAAAATTCGTTCAGGGGCTGTGATGCCACCTGGATTGACCATATCTAGACCCACAGCTGATTGAGACATAAGGGTGGACACTCTTGGGGCTGAGAGGTTTGGTGAGGTTGGGTGAGCAAACGCAGACCCTATAAAGTAATATTGCGTGGTACCCATCCCATGGGTCCCAAATCTCCAGGTTCAAGGGCATCTTCCTACATCGAAAACATTCATGAGAAACCCAGAAGATGGTACACCGTGTGATCGGGAAAGGTTTCTAAAACGCACCTCATTTCTCATCTCCTTGTGCTCGGGTTCGCCATTCCAGCCGCTTTACTAGCAATCTCCCTACTTGGAGAATCAGCACCTTTAACCTCCTGTTCCGTACAGGTTGCAATTTGTCCTGAGGATGAACGGGAAGAGGGGGAACCAATGAGAGACTAGCTCTAGGTGTTGGGACAGGCAGAGGTCACTCTATTTTCCCCTCAAGAAGAAGAATTAACCACAGGCTCAGCCTGCCGCCTGGGACCAGAATAGGGCCTGAAGCAATCCTGCGCTCTTGCGGCCAGCTCCCAAGAAAGCGAGTTGAAAAATGGAGCTCAGGGGCACTGCAATTCACAAACCTGCAGACTTATAAATGATGACTCTCGTGCACAAATATATTGATGGAAGGCAACGAAGAGGATTTGAAAGCAAGGCAGAATTGCAGGAAACAGATTTCAGGAGGGAGATTCGAATCGCCTTTAAAGCACAGGAAAAGCGGCAAAACCTCGACAATGATGCCCTTGGCCAAAAAGGGCGTATGCGTTTTTTCCTGAATATATTCAGGAAAAAACGCATACGCCCTTTTTGGCCAACCAAGCAACCTGGAAAGGCAAATCAGCGCTACAAAGAAGTCTCGCTTCCCATCGGTCAAAAGGGCCATGCTGAATAAAGTGTCAAAACCAGAAATGCAGGACAGGCCATGGAGAAACGGGAGCCTGGCTACGCTGATGGGCGGGATGTAAATTGCCAACAGCCACTCTGGAGAAGTGCACGGTGTGTCCTGAAACATCTAAAAAACTGAGGTTAGGGAGCATAGGGCACATCCACTCATGGGCGTATAAATTGGGAAAACTAAAAATCAGCAAGACACAGGCACCCCAAAGTTTAGGGCTGCTCTGTTGACAAGAATCTCCACTTCGTTACACCTTAAATATCCCAGGAAAGAGAAAAATGGATAAAGAAGTTGTGTTCCTTATGTACACTGGAATACCACTCAGCCATGAAATCAACGTCATAAGGCTAGTAGCAGCATGATGAGTAGATTTAGGTACGAAGATTCTAAGTGAAATAAGTCACACAGAAAAAGACACTTATCATAAGATATGACTTATAGAGGGAATGTAAAAACCGCTACCCTTGAACTGAATTACAAAACAGAATAGAGTCACACGTTTAGAAAACACACTATGGCTGCTTAACGGGAAAGGTGAGGTGGGGTGATGCATACAACAAGGGTTTCAAATTAGCTCACATACCGTTCCATAAACCCAATATGTAATAGACAAGCCCTACTCCTTCCTCAATGAATTGGACTCAACACCCCCTATTCACCGCCCAAGAATATATCTGACTAGTAAGAATCTTGAAACCTATGCATTGATATCTCTCTGTAAGTGAGTCAAGTGGGTGTAAAGCGGCAAAATCACAGCAGTGAAAAGCAGGTAAACCCCATTATAAAAATCAATTACTTTTAAAAACCCGTGAAACAAAGACAGTGAAAGAGAGAGAAATTCTTACAAAATTCGTTCAGGGGCTGTGATGCCACCTGGATTGATCATATCTAGACCCACAGCTGATTGAGACATAAGGGTGGACACTCTTGGGGCTGAGAGGTTTGGTGAGGTTGGGTGAGCAAACGCAGACCCTATAAAGTAATACTGCGTGGTACCCATCCCATGGGTCCCAAATCTCCAGGTTCAAGGGCATCTTCCTACATCGAAAACATTCATGAGAAACCCAGAAGATGGTACACCGTGTGATCGGGAAAGGTTTCTAAAACGCACCTCATTTCTCATCTCCTTGTGCTCGGGTTCGCCATTCCAGCCGCTTTACTAGCAATCTCCCTCCTTGGAGAATCAGCACCTTTAACCTCCTGTTCCGTACAGGTTGCAATTTGTCCTGAGGATGAACCGGAAGAGGGGGAACCAATGAGAGACTAGCTCTAGGTGTTGGGACAGGCAGAGGTCACTCTATTTTCCCCTCAAGAAGAAGAATTAACCACAGGCTCAGCCTGCCGCCTGGGACCAGAATAGGGCCTGAAGCAATCTTGCGCTCTTGCGGCCAGCTCCCAAGAAAGCGAGTTGAAAAATGGAGCTCAGGGGCACTGCAATTCACAAACCTGCAGACTTATAAATGATGACTCTCGTCCACAAATATATTGATGGAAGGCAACGAAGAGGATTTGAAAGCAAGGCAGAATTGCAGGAAACAGATTTCAGGAGGGAGATTCGAATCGCCTTTAAAGCACAGGAAAAGCGGCAAAACCTCAACAATGATGCCCTTGGCCAAAAAGGGCGTATGCGTTTTTTCCTGAATATATTCAGGAAAAAAAGCATACGCCCTTTTTGGCCAACCAAGCAACCTGGAAAGGCAAATCAGCGCTACAAAGAAGTCTCGCTTCCCATCGGTCAAAAGGGCCATGCTGAATAAAGTGTCAAAACCAGAAATGCAGGACAGGCCATGGAGAAACGGGAGCCTGGCTACGCTGATGGGCGGGATGTAAATTGCCAACAGCCACTCTGGAGAAGTGCACGGTGTGTCCTGAAACATCTAAAAAACTGAGCTTAGGGAGCATAAGGCACATCCACTCATGGGCGTATAAACTGGGAAAACTAAAAATCAGCAAGACACAGGCACCCCAAAGTTTAGGGCTGCTCTGTTGACAAGAATCTCCACTTCGTTACACCTTAAATATCCCAGGAAAGAGAAAAATGGATAAAGAAGTTGTGGTCCTTATGTACAATGGAATATCACTCAGCCATGAAATCAACGTCATAAGGCTAGTAGCAGCATGATGAGTGGATTTAGGTACGACGATTCTAAGTGAAATAAGTCACACAGAAAAAGACACTTATCATAAGATATGACTTATAGAGGGAATGTAAAAACCGCTACCCTTGAACTGAATTACAAAACAGAATAGAGTCACACGTTTAGAAAACACACTATGGCTGCTTAATGGGAAAGGTGAGGTGGGGTGATGCATACAACAAGGGTTTCAAATTATCTCAGATACCGTTCCATAAACCCAATATGTAATAGACAAGCCCTACTCCTTCCTCAATGAATTGGACTCAACACCCCCTATTCACCGCCCAAGAATATATCTGACTAGTAAGAATCTTGAAACCTATGCATTGATATCTCTCTGTAAGTGAGTCAAGTGGGTGTAAAGCGGCAAAATCACAGCAGTGAAAAGCAGGTAAACCCCATTATAAAAATCAATTACTTTTAAAAACCCGTGAAACAAAGACAGTGAAAGAGAGAGAAATTCTTACAAAATTCGTTCAGGGGCTGTGATGCCACCTGGATTGACCATATCTAGACCCACAGCTGATTGAGACATAAGGGTGGACACTCTTGGGGCTGAGAGGTTTGGTGAGGTTGGGTGAGCAAACGCAGACCCTATAAAGTAATACTGCGTGGTACCCATCCCATGGGTCCCAAATCTCCAGGTTCAAGGGCATCTTTCTACATCTAAAACATTCATGAGAAACCCAGAAGATGGTACACCGTGTGATCGGGAAAGGTTTCTAAAACGCACCTCATTTCTCATCTCCTTGTGCTTGGTTTCGCCATTCCAGCCGCTTTACTAGCAATCTCCCTCCTTGGAGAATCAGCACCTTTAACCTCCTGTTCCGTACAGCTTGCAAATTGTCCTGAGGATGAAAGGGAAGAGGGGGAACCAATGAGGCACTAGCTCTAGGTGTTGGGACAGGCAGAGGTCACTCTATTTTCCCATCAGGAAGAAGAATTAACCACAGGCTCAGCCTGCCGCCTGCGACCAGAATAGGGCCTGAAGCAATCCTGCGCTTTTGCGGCCAGCGCCCAAGAAAGCGAGTTGAAAAATGGAGCTCAGGGGCACTGCAATTCACAAACCTGCAGACTTATAAATGATGACTCTCGTCCACAAATATATTGAGGGAAGGCAACGAAGAGGATTTGAAAGCAAGGCAGAATTGCAGGAAACAGATTTCAGGAGGGAGATTCGAATCGCCTTTAAAGCAAAGGAAAAGCGGCAAAACCTCGACAATGATGCCCTTGGCCAAAAAGGGCGTATGCGTTTTTTCCTGAATATATTCAGGAAAAAACGCATACGCCCTTTTTGGCCAACCAAGCAACCTGGAAAGGCAAATCAGCGCTACAAAGATGTCTCGCTTCCCATCGGTCAAAAGGGCCATGCTGAATAAAGTGTC